>NC_138772.1:368571184-369171184 GCF_965119305.1 Pelophylax lessonae
TCGCTGATCGCTGCCATTACTAATAAAAAAAAAAAGGCCAAAAATCTATCCCATAGTTTGTAAACTATATAACTTTTGCACAAACCAATTAAAATACACTTTTTGGGATTTTTTTTACCAAAAATATGTAGCAGAATACAAATTAGCCTAAACTGATTAAAAAAATAGATTTTTTTATTGGTAATGTTTTATAGCAGAGAGTAAAAAATATTGTGTTTTATTTCAAAATTGTTTATAGCACTAAAAACCGCAGAGGTGATCAAATACCACCAAAAGAAAGCTCTATTTATGGGGTAAAAAAGGGGGAAAAAAGGACATCAATTGTTTTTTTGGGTAAAGTGATGCATGACCACGCAATTGTTAATTAAAGTAATGCAGTGCCAAATCGCAAAAAAAAAATGGCCTGGTCAATAAAACCTTCTGAAGCTGAAGTGGGACTCTTTAGTTCTTCTTCACTTTCTGCCATTTGTGTGGTATTGCCTGCATATCTTAGGTTGTTGAAATGTATCCCTGCAATCTTAATTCCGGCTTGTGATTTGTCGATTCTGGAATTTCGCATGATGTACTCTGCATATAGGGTAAATAAGTAGGGCGAAAATATACATTCTTGCCGCACTTCTTTCTCAATTTTGAACCTGTCAGTTGTTCCATGTCCTGTTCTAACTGTTGCTTCTTGACTTGCATACAGGTTTTTCAGAAGACAGGTGAGGTGATCTGGTATTCCCATTTCTTTCAGTATTTGCCACATCTTGTTGGGATCCACACAATTGAAGGCTTTACTGTAGTCAATAAAGCAGAAGTAGATTTTCTTCTGGAACTCCCTTGCTTTCTCCATTATTTAGCAAATGTTGGCAATTTGATCGCTAGTTCCTTTGCCTCTTCAAAATCCAGCTTGTACTTGTGGTAACTCTCAGCTCCAGGAAGTCCTGATGACGCTATACTGACGCGAAATGTATTGAGGTCAATTGTAAACCCGGAAACAGAGAGAGCCAGCGACGTCACTTCCGCCCTGTCTGGAACGCATGCCACCGCTGCCACGCTACTAGGGCTGTATAGGAGACTCTGGTTTAACACAGAGCCCCAGGATTACACTATTACAGACCCTCTAAAACAAACAGCGTTTTCACCTAGTGCCAGGATAGGCACTATGTATTGTAAGCAGCCATTTTTTTATCTTTATTATTTTATATCCCAATAAAAACGGTATTACACTATATTTTGGCTTCCCCACTATTTTTTCCATATACACCTGCTTGAGATCCATGTCCTGAGGTCCTGAATAAAGGAAAGGAGGTGAAAGAATCCTGAGTACACCAATATTCAGTCCCATTGAAAAACCTGCCACATTTCTGGAATGGAGGAGTGGAGGAGTTCGGTGCAGGACTGATCCATCCTTTAAAGGGATCAAAAGCTATTTAGGTCCTGGTGACCTAAGGCCATCTGGTAAGAAGAAAAAATTGCTTATTTTCTCAAGAGCACATATTGGAGCACAAATCACTTTGAAGATCTCTTTCATTTACTATGCACGGACTTTTTCACCAGTTGCACAAATAATTTTGTGAATCACAGTTTTTATTGTCAATTATATGTATTGTATTGATATTACCATAATTTTGTTTTTAGCAACAATCACAAGTGTCACACATTTTCATTATTTAGTTACCACAAAAGTCACTTTATTTGCACACAGTTTGTGATTGTACAGTAGTTTGAACATTCTTTGGCACTGCCCTTCTTTAGTATCGGAATGTAAACAGACCTCTTTCAGTCCTGTGGCCATTGCTAAGTTTGGCAAATTTGTTGGCATATTGAGTGCAGCACTTTTACAGCATCGTCTTTTAGGATTTTAAATAACTCAGCTGGGTTACCATCACTTCCACTAGCTTTGTTATTAGCAATGCTTTCTAAGGCCCTCTTGACTTCACTCTTCAGTATATCCGGTTCAAGGTCAGTGACTGCATCATTGTGGTTATATGGGACATTCAGATCTTTTTTTTTTTTATAGTTATTCTGTGTATTCTTGCCATCTCTTCTTTATCTCTTCTGCTTCTATCTGGTCCTTGCCATTTCTGTCTATTATCATGTTTATCTTTGCACAAAACTTTCCCTTGATATCTCAGATTTTCTTGAAATGCTCTCTAGTCTTTCCCATTCTGTTGTTTCTCTCCAATTCTTTGCATTGATTGTTTAAGAAGGTCTTTTTGTCTCTTCTTCAGTTGGGTATATTTTCCCCTTTCTCTATTGCCTTTTGTTCTTTGTTTAGCTATTTGTATGGCCTCATCAGATAGCCACTTTGCTTTCTTGCATTTCTCCTTCTTTGGGATGGTTTTCATTGCTGTGTCTTGTACGATTTTACACACTTCCTTCCATAGTTCCACAGGCACTCTGTCTATCAGATCCAATCCCTTAAATCTTTTTGTCACCTCCACTGAGTATTCAAATGGGATCCAATTTAATTAATATCTGAAATGTCTAGTGGCATTTCCCGCTTTCCTCAATTTAAACCTGAACTTTGCCATTAGAAGCTCCAGGTCTTGATTTGACTGACTGTATAGAGCTTCTCCATCTTTGGCTGTAAAGAATATATTTGATCTGATTTCTGTATTGACCTTTTGGTGATGTCCATGTGTAGAGTCACCTCTCTTTGGTGGTTGGAAAAGAGTGTTTGTTATTACCAGTGTGTTTTCTTGACAAAACTCCATTCGCCTTTGTCCTGCTTTATTTTGTACTCCAAGGCCATATTTACCTGTTATTCTGGATACGCTTTGACTTCTTGCTTTAGCATTCCAATCTCCCATTATGAGAAGGATATCTTTTTTTGGAGCTAGTTCTAAAAGTTGTTGTAAATCCGCATAAAATCGGTCAACGTCAGCTTCTTTAGCATCGGAGGTTGGTGCATAAACTTGGATTATCGTGATGTTGAGTGGTTTACCTAGATACGGACTAAGATCATCCTGTTGTTATTGGGATTGTACCCCAGTACTGCTTTCCTCACTCTTTTGTTGACTGTGAGGGCTACAATAATTCTTCTGAGAAATTCTTGTCCACAGTAGTAGATATAATAGTCCTCTAAGTTGAATTCACCCTTTCCAGTCCATTATAGTTCACTAATTCCCGAGATATCAATGTTTAATCTTGCCATCTCCTGTTTGACCAAATCCAGCTTACCCTGATTCATTGATTTTACATTCCAGGTTCCTATGCAGTATTCTTCTTTACAGCATTATTTTCCTTTCACTCCTACTATCCACAGCTGAGAGTCCTTGCAGCTTTGGCCAAGCCATTTCATTAGTTCTGGAGCTACTTAAAATTGCCCTCCGCTCTTCCCCAGTAGCACACTGGACACCTACCGGCCTGGGGTACTTATCTTCTGGTGTCATATATGTTAGCATTTTGTTTCTGTTCATTAGGTTTTCTTTGCATTTCCTTCTCCAGTGGATCACATTTTGTCTAAATTCTCTTCTATGACCTGTCCATCTTGACTGAGCCTACACGGCAAGACAATGATCCATAAAGGGGTGGATTCCAGTAGTGGCCTATAAATCACAGGTGGACATTAAATATTGCTTTCCTGGCATGTCTTCTGCAGCATTTGCAAACCTATCTAGAAATACATCATTTATAACATGGACTGAAAAGATAATGCACTCCATTAAGGAATTCTGTTGAACAATAAAATATAACAAATTTGGAAATTCATGGTATCATACAGCCAACTAAAAGTAAGCACCTTTTAATCTATATTTTTTTAAACAGCCACATAGGGTACCCTTAGAAGTGTCTTTTTTATACACTCTTTGGAGGATTCATCTAACTGCCCTTTGGTAGTCAGGTAGCATTTTTTGTCCTATATAGCAACATTTACAACAGCTTCCATGCTGCATGCATGGTGTGCAAGCTAATATTGCTAAACATGAGGTATGCAGATTGATATATGACAAAATGACATTGTAAAGGAATCTGTTTTTGTTCTTCAGTGATCATGATTGTATGTGTCCTGACTCGGTTACTACCATATTTTATACTTCTCTCACAACACTTTCAATTAAACCTGTGTCAAATCTAAAGAATTATAAAGAAACGCATGGTTGTGTACCCCTTTAGAAGACTACATACCTAGTTATTTTGTTTGTTTGAAAAATATTTAAAATCTGTTTAATCCCAATGTAATTTAGAGTGCAGTCCTCCTCCTTTACCTCAACTGCTTGGAAAAAAGGAAGAAAACCCTCTTTTTCTAATTACATTGGTAGGGTTAAAACCCCAACTCTAGTTTATATATTTTTAAAATACGATTGCTCCAGTTTAAAAAAAAAAACAGCTCTGACTGCAATACTCACTTCCATGGTAAAGTCTTTCCATTTGTAGATCCTTAGTCTTCCTGAATGAATGACACTGAGGGTTTTTTTTGCTAAAACTGGAGAGTGCAAAATTTAGTGCAGCTGTGCATGGTAGCCAATCCGCTTCTAACTTTAGCTTGTTCAAATAAGCTTTAACAATAAAACATGACAGCTGATTGGTTTCTATGCAGAGCTGCACCAGATTTTGCACTCCCCAATTTTAGTAGGTCAACTCCTCAGTGTAATTCACCCAGGAAGGCTAAGGACATCCTGTATTATTGATCACTCTAGCCTGCCTCCATTCAGGCCAGCAAGCCAAAACATTTGTGGGTAGGTGCCACGTGGTGCGGTGACAGAAAACACTCAGAATCCAGTTGCAGAAAATAGAGCTGTTTTGAAACTGACATTCAGCAATACAAAACAAGCCTGTTGGGATGCCACCCACCTGGGAACACTCACAGGTAGAGATGGCCTTGCGGTTCGCCCGGCGGTCGGTTCGCGGCAAATTTTGCTTGTTCGCAAATTCGCAAAAAGTCAGACTTTTGCCGATGTTCGTGAATACGTCCGCGCCGCCATTTTCTTTTTCATTCAGAAGAACTTTGACCCATGACACAGCTGTCAGGTGGAACGGGA
Source organism: Pelophylax lessonae (assembly GCF_965119305.1). Lineage (NCBI taxonomy): Eukaryota > Metazoa > Chordata > Amphibia > Anura > Ranidae > Pelophylax > Pelophylax lessonae. The sequence continues at coordinate 368,576,155 of NC_138772.1, forward strand.
CAGTCAATTGAAACATTTCAGCACATGGACATGCCCCCTACCCTATAAATAGACCTGAGATGTTGGCCATTTCACATTCCGCATTTTGTCAGCATAGGGAGAGGTCTGCTGTGCTCATGAGGGAGAGATTGCAAGACACAAATAGCTCTTTGAAGATCCACAAAAGTCCTTTTCAGGGCTGGTATTTTGGTATAGGTCTACTAGTATCTTCTCAGGTTAGGGGCAGGTATCCAGTCTGTGCTTTAGGGGCAGTTAGAGATTGGCAGCAGTCACACAAATCGCTCTGTTAATGTCCACAAAAGTAATTTAAAGGGCTGCAATTTTTTTGGTATTGTTGTGCAGTGCACTATATAGGGGGGGGGGGGAATCCACGGTATAATATACTTTGTAGAAAGCATATTATAGTGGATTAGTAGTATTATTGTGCACTGTGCAGCATTGTGACATGTGTGGTGACTGAGCGTTGCTGCAGCTCTGACGGGAATAATAAAGGGGCACTCTAACTGCAATATTAAAGGGGCACTCTGACCGCAATATTAAAGGGGCACTCTGACGGGAATAATAAAAGGGCACTCTGACTGGAATAATAAAGGGGAACTCTGAGCGGGACACAAAAATGGGGACACACTGGATGTAAAGTGCACTCTGATGGGGACACACTGGATGTAAAGGGGCACTCTGAAGGGGACACACTGGATTTAAAGGAGCACTCTGATTGGGACATGGATGTAAAGGAGGGACTCTGACAGGGGCACACTGGATGTAAAGGAGGACTCTGATGGGGACACGGACACAGGCTGAATGACGGCGGGGGACAGGGGCTGCATGACAGCAGTGACATGGGCTGAATGACGGGGGAATACAGACTGGATGAGGGGGGACACAGGCTGGATGAGGGGGGACACAGGCTGGATGAGGCTGACAGTGTGTCCCTGTCAGAGTGCGCCTTTATATCCAGTGTGTCCCCGTCAGAGTGCCCCTTTATGTGGGCTAATTTTTGGGGCCTATACAGGCCGACACTGTATCCTGTGAATGCGTAATGTACCTCCAGCCACCAAATGCTACGTTCTTAGCTGACAGGTAAACCCATGTGGGTTAATTTTTGGGGCCAATACTGGCCAACATTTACCGTACTTCTGTATCCTGTGAATCCCTAATGAACCTTAAGCCACAGAATACTACGTTCTTAGCTGTCAGGTAAACGCATGTGGGCTAATTTTAAGGGCCTGGAATGGCCGAAACTTTATCCTGTGAATGCCTAATTTTTCAGACTGGAATTGAAAATCAATGGGTCTGTAAAGGTTCTGCCAAATTGTGGAATGGATGCAGACCCATTTTACAGATGTGTAAATGGACCCTATATGTATTAGACATGTATTTACCGGCTGTTGTCAGTTCTGGCTGATTTATGAAAAAAAAAATACATTTAGGGCAACTTTTCCAATTGCAATACTTTTGGAATTGGAATGTCACTGTTATGAGCTGGGACTATTTGTGCACAGCTAGTACGTCTTTTGTGGCGGCAAATATGACCTAAAGGTTTTTTTAAAGTTCACTTCCCATTAAAGTCAATGGGGCCTGCCGCAAACTCGCGGTTCACGGACTTTTGAGAAAATTTGCGGCTGACATTCGCGAACCACCCCGGCCGATGTTCGTCCATCACTACTCACAGGATGTAATATCAAGGAGTAGTGGCAGAAAGTCTCAGATGTGCAGACACCATCTGTCTTTAGGGGCGAAATGCATTCTGGACAGTCAGTTCCTAAGTGGGGAGGCTTCAAGAAAGGATGGCATGTCCCTGACCCTAAAAACTGTCCCTGTTAGACGGGAGACCTGTTTTTACTCTAACCACATGCGGAATGCGCACCAAACACAGGAGTCAGGGTCTTAAATAGACTCTTCCTGACCCAAGATGGCTGACAAAGTCACATGAAGCTCCAGCATTCAATCAGATGTTGCCTTTCTGTGACCGAGGAAACCATACAGGAACTAGATTCCTTATGAATTCCCCCCCCTCCCCCCACCTGCATTGCCTCTATGAATAAGTGCCACCTGCACTGGAGAAAATAGACTGCACATGCCTACACATTTTCAAAAAAAGACCCTGTAACTAGATTTTACTTTATTGGTTTGCCCACTGAGATTTGATTTCATTTTATTACTGTCTATTATTTTAACATTTATTATTATCAACACAGCACTAGCCCTACAGCACAATACTCCATCAAAAAATCTCTTTACATCTAATAGTTTGGATATTTGCTAAATCTGTATTTGCCAGCTGTTTGGGTTGCCATTGTACATTTTTTGGTTATAGCGCGAGAGTTCTACATTACCTATCATTTTCCAGACTTTGAAACTGCTGTAGACATACAAGTAATTTGTATTCCACAGTTAGTACTGACAGTCAAGTAATTGAGGTTGAGGAATAGTCCTGTAAAGTGGACTGTCCTTTTAACTCAGCAAAAACCGGATACCTTAGTATAGCAGTATGTTATGAAACACACAAAACTCCATACAGACTTATGGGCAACCAAATATTTCACTGCAACTATACTTTATTTAAATATCATTCAGAGTGAAAATCAAACACATCAAAGAACAACAAGTTCAGTGTAATCTGACTACTATCTAAAGAAGCAGTTTTTTTTTTAATATATTAGATTCAGCCTTAGGACATTTGTACACAGACTTCAGATCCAGACATTAGTAAAACACAGAAAAATAGATTGCATTGGAGATCAGCTTAAGAGAAGTGTGAGGTCAGTTGAGATCCATTTGCAAGGCATTCACATTGATTTTTATGAAGGAATAAAGACAAAACAACACAATCTATTGCAAGATCAGCAGTAAATAGAAGGGTACTTCTAAAGGATTGCATAGAAAACTCAAAGTTGCTTGAGAGAAATGTTGAGATTCTAAGCTTCACAAATTATGTCTAAAGTGCAAATACTGGAAACACTAGCCCTTACTTTTATAAATGTGTTTATGCAACAAGGATGAGAAATTGGCCTATGATGGAAAGCCAGCAGTTCACATTATGCACATGTTAATGCCTTGAAAATTTGTTTAATTTATTTTTTTTATTTGTAACACTGTTTTGTTTTTCCCTCCACTCTCCACCTTTACGCAGTCCAGTAGTGAAAAACACATGTGTGCAACTAAACTTGTCCTGTTTTTTTTTTTAAATTAGTTTTTGCTCTATTTTAATGTTCATTATTTAATTGTGCTTTTCAATTGATTCTGTGAGTTTGACCCCAGGATTAGTAAGTGACCGCATATAATGCACCAGCATTGGGGACACAATATATCGTTGTACTGCTATGTGGCTGCCTTCAAAAATGTACCTTTATCATTAAATTAGATTAATACACCCTAATTCCCTAGCTTGTTTGTACATCTATTAAGGCCAATTTATTGGGCATTTAGTTCTCATAAACAATTCATATTTTGTTCTAATATCATATATATTTACAAGAAGAAATGAAACATTTTGTTTTTCTTTCTGGAACGGACATGGTATTTTTATTGGTAGGTCAGATATTTCCATTTGGACAATCTGATCCTTCTACGGATACAAATGTGGAGATTTTATCTTCAAATGCATCAACATCCTTCTGCTGTTAATAGTTGCTCTTGGAAGAGCTACAGAAAGAATAACTAAACAATTATCTTAATATGGCCATCATGAAGCTGCCAAATTGGAAATAAAGTTTTTTTCTTAATTCAAATCTGTTTTCAAGATCTCCAATCTGCTATGAAGTAGCCACAGTTCAGTATTTTTTTGTATTTGTTTTATACTGTGTGTCTTTTACATGCTTGATATTGATAAATACTGTTTAATCTTTTTAAAGTGTCAGTTAAGGTTTATGGTACCCTACTATACCATCCATTATTCTGTCTGTTTGGATCAAATGAGTATTGCTTAAATCCTATTTTAATATACTGGTCCATATGTAGCTACCCAATGATTTTTTACAAGATTACATTTAAGATTACAGATTATTCCACTTGATGTGCTAATTTTCCTACTATTCTAACTTAAAGTGGAACTCCAGGGAAAATATATATCTTTGACATTTCAGCTTAGTTACTTTGAATGTTTGGTAAACTATGTCCAGAGGGCTTCTGGGCATGCTAAAATCTTAGTTTCATTTATGCTTGAAATCACTGTCAGTTTTTATCTTCTGGCTTAGATTCTGGGAGTTCCATTATTTGTACAGTGATGATAATGGATCACTCACTCTCTCACTCTCTACCTCATCCAATGTTTTGTGTTCATTTCACAGAAAAGGGTCTTGTTGTTGGATGAGGGGATATTGCGTCATTCATCTTCTCCACTTCTGCAAAAATAATCCAAGGTAATTTCTGAATGGACAATGTGTCACAGCAGCTATGCCAGAAGATCAAGACTGACAGTGATATCTGGCATACTACATCAATTTTTTGCATGCCCAGAAGCCATCTTCTGGCATGTAGAATTCATGAATTGGAGGTAACTAAGTTGGATTCAGCAAATGTTGAAAAACATTTTTTTTTTCTGGAATGCGGCACTAATTTACATGTTTGCATCTAAAAAGTATATATAAGTATATAAGTATAAATACTATGAGAATTGGTAGAAAAGAGTCACATTAATGTCAACATTCTTAACAAGTTAATTCCTAGTATAATAGCAGGGAAATGACAAGACATGTTGATTCCAGTCAGTAGAAGAATACCAATGTTTTTTACTGAGCTATTTAGGCTTTTGTCTTATACCTTGCACCTTGTAAATCGATCTCAGTGATAGAAAATGTTTACATTCATTTACATAATGGAAAATTTAATGACATTTTCTCATTCAAATAATGAATTGCAAAACCTATTCAATACTTCTGGTGCTTGTATCTCATCATCTTAATTTTCCTAAAAAGAACACTATTGCAGTTACTGTTTTTGGAAAACCACTAAAATCAATGGATTCTGGCAAAGCTGTTACTTTACTAGCACAGTGAGGAGGTCTTTCAAATTTTTAATGAACACGGAGAACACCTCTAATTGGATATTTACAATTTTGTGTGTTAGGGTGAACCATGAATATAGTTCAGCATGGTGAGAATAGGAGTATAAAGAAGTGTTGAGTTAATTAGGGTATCATTTTTACTATGTAATGTAGAAAATGTTATAGCTTCCTATGTATTACAGAATGCAATTGTATTTAACTTTTAACTTATAAAAGATATTATTTCAGACATACACAGTTTTATATTGCAAGGCCATAATACATCATCTTATATTTTCTTTCTTACATTTATATTGAATAAGCCTTTGAGGATTATTGTGATTGATTGAATATTTAGTTCTCATCTCAGCTTGTATATAACTTTGGATAAGAGACAGAAGCTTTCCCGCATAACTTATGCAAAAGCTAATAGGCATAACACTAACTATAAGATTACTGAAGAATTTTGCATATATTTTAAATCCTGACAGATTGGATACAAGTACTTAACTTACTTTTTTTATTTATTAAGATTTAATCTTATCATTTTTATATGCATATTAGCATGGCTAAATGATTTACAGTTATTCCTGTTTATTCTTCAAAAAAGGCTCATTTTCTTTCCCACAATTTATTTCCTTCTTAGAGTCTCAGATGTTTCACTACACACTCATCAATCATACTAAGAATCTAAGTTATATTCTCCACACTCCACCACTAACTGGATTACAAAGCTGAAAACTTACTTGAAGTTGAAAATGTGATAAAAGTAATCAAATTGCTGTAGTCAAATTCTAACAGTGGTGAATAGATGACACTAATTATTGTCTCTTATTATGCTACAAATGTAGTTTACTCTATCTTTATTCATGAAGAGGTATCATAGATCTCATCATGGGAATTGCAGTAGCTGTGTTCAATAATGGTAGGTTAGTTTGCTCTCATTTTTCATTTCTTTCAGTATGCTTAAGGTGGAGCTTTAGATTCTCGTGAATTTGTGACTGTGCCTCATTGCTTATGTCCCTCATTTTCCCTAGTTTCTTATAAGACCTGCTTCATTAACTGTTCAAGATTAAACTTAAGGAAAATTCAAACCTGTCTCATACAATTAGGTTAGTAAAATAAGGCATTATTGTTACAACTAACTGTAAATTTAGCTATCCAGGAGAATATTCTCACAGTAAGACATATAATGCCACAAAATTAATTAGTTTAAATTAACAGTGCTTTCTGAAATGTGCAATGCCCATAATATTGAGAAAGCTAAATGTGGTCTATAGAAAAGGACACTCTTGAATCTATCAATAGTGTAATAATGTATGCTTTTTTTTTTTTTGCTATCTAGTAGAGCTGTTTGTGAAATATGGTGAGATTCATACAAAATATTATGAATTTAGATGTCCCAGGGTGAATCTTAATTTCAGTGTTATATTTGTCAGTTCGGATTCCCAAATAGCAAAACAGGGAAACAAGGAGAATGGGCTGTTAGCCTAGGTTAACATATATGTGGCTGCGCTTGATGCATTTTTCCAACGAGTTTTGCGGTACATTTTGCATTTTTAAATCCCTCGTTTGTATGCATTTTTGCATGCAGTTTTCATGCATTTTCATTTTGCTTTTTTTTCTCTTTAACGCACTAGCTGGTTGCTAAGGAGCAGACCAAGAGTCCGGCCACCGCGTCCTTAACAACCACTGACAGCTGAATGTAAAAATTTTTTTCTTGTTTTACATTCAGCTGTTAGTGGGGAAGCCCACTGACATCCGATGGCTCATCGGTTGTTAAGGATGTGGTGGCTGACTTCCTTGCCCACCCCTTAGTAACCAGCTTTACGCTGTTTGGTAAAAAGAAAAAAAAATGCAAAACCCATGTAAAAACGCACAACACGGATCTATTGATGTCTATTACATGCAAAATGCAATCTGCTATGGGCAAAAAAGTCCCTGACCCTTTTCAAAAACTCATACAGTAGATGTGAATGTGTACCATGGTAAACCATGTAAAATGGACTGTAGTGTGTTTCTGCAAACTACAAAACACACAAAAAAAATGCATAGCTGTAAATGCAGGTTAAAAAAGGCTGTTTCTATCTTATATATGCTTCCATTTGTCCTGGACACCCTTAGATTGGCCCACAGGGCCACCAGGTCCTAACATTATATTTCAGTATCTCAAGTAGAATTTTAAATAGCATTTTTTTTTTTGGGATCTCATTACATGTCTCACACATTCTTTTCTCTATGTCAAGACATGCAGGCCATGTTTTGAAACAAGCCAACTACATTATACATAACAAAAGGAGGGCTGATGACTCTTTGCAATGTAATTTTATGCAAGGTCACCTCGGTATGTAGGGAATAGCCTGTTTATCTAATTAGGCATTTCAAAGGATACATTGTTTACATACTTAAAGTGGTTGTAAAGGCGGAACGTTTTTTTTTTTTTTTTAAGATAAAAAGCCTTCTGTGCGCAGCAGTCCCCTTCAGCCTCCCTAATACTTACCTGAGGTCCATCTCTATCCAGCAATGTTGCAGGAGTGTCTTGGCTGCCCAAGGCTCTCCCTCTTGATTGGATGAGATGGCAGTATGGCGCCATTGGCTCCCGCTGCTGTCAAACAAATTCAGTGAGCCAATCAGGAGAGAGAGGGGGTGGGGCCGGGCTGTGGATCAGTGTCTGAATGGGTACATGGAGCTGCAGTTTGGCTCGGGTGCCCTCATAGCAAGCTGCTTGCTGTGGGGGTACTCAACAGGAGGGAGGGGCCAGGAGAGCCGAAGAGAGACCTGAGAAGAGGAGATTCCAGGTTGCTCTGTGCAAAACCACTTTAAAGAGCAGATTAGTATAACATGTTTGTTATTTTTACCCCAAAAAGAACCCGAGACTTTACAATCACTTTAAGGATGATAAAGAACCATAGAAGAAGTTTTTTTTTTTTTTTTTGATTTATTGATAGTAATTAGACTTGAGGGGGTATCCATAGGAAATGATATATTGGCCCATACAATATTTTAGAGATCCTAAATGCTATTGTCTGTAATTACGAGTGGGGTCTTTTCATGTTAAGAACAAACATATATTGTCAAGCAATCAGGACCACCCCCCCCCCCCCAAATGTTAGACACTGGTATTTCAGGTGAAGATTTGAGCTGTTATGGGCATTCATTCTTACACACATTCATACATGAAGATGAAAGGACAGGCTTAGATTATAATATACATTATTGAATGCATTGAAGCTATAAAGGTGCATAATATAGATTGGACATATGCTAGATTGTAGCGTCTATATGCTTGCTAGGAGATGAATGACGAATAGGACTCTGAAGGCTGATGTTCATTTTAATATTTACAAATACTCTGTTGGATTTTGTCATCTGTTGCAAGTATCTTGTGGACTTTATTCTGTGCTGGGACTCAAAAAATGCATCCCTTTGAATGAACCTAGTTGCTGTGGAAATAACTTAAATTATAATAATATTTATTATCACCCAACCACTATATCACTACAATCATCCCATCCAAAAATACTACCAAGAGCTTTAGAAATAATCAATTTTCCTTCATTTGATGCTGTCCACTGTTTTTGGTGCATGGTTCAGATTCCTTCTGACTTTAATGGGATATCTAGTTCAAAGTTTTAAAATGTAGATGCTTTGCAAATGTATAAAAATTCAGCCAGACAACTGATCGAACCTTTTGGAAGCTTGCTCATCTGTACTGACTAGTAGAAATAACAAAAGCTAGAACAGTTATTGTATGAGAATATAGAAAGACAAATAAGATAAATAAACCTTTAAAAAAAAAAAGTGTACATACATATGTTTGCAGTAACAAACGTGCAATTATTGTTTTCTCTACTAGAGCCTGCAAAGTATTGCACTGATTGTGGGTGCAATGTCAGACTCCTGCAGATGTTCCTGTTGTAAATATTTAGATGTTGACCAATAATTGACATAATTATTAGTGTTACTATGGAAACAGGAGTGTATATGATGCAACCTACTCCAATCCATATTGGTTCTCCAGAAAGAAACATTTGTTGGATCCCAGAACAGATGACAAAATTCAGAAGAGTATTTGTAAATATTACAATGATCAGATGCCTTTACAGTACCATTCAAAATACTCAGCCCTTTCCTATGATATAGCAAGCACAGAGGCACTCCACCCATCCAGCATAAATATCCAATCTATATAATGCACCTAGATAGCTTCCATGCATGCAATAATGTATACTGTAATCTAGGCCTGTGCTTCCATGCTATTGGAAGCCAACAAAATCTTTTCTTAATATACAGCTTTCTCCTTTTGACCTAAATGTGGGGCAATTTGGTTAGTTGGTTTCTTCAGCTCTTTTGATCTTATGTGTGACAAATAATGCCTCTTGCTGTAGAATAGTTGCATGCATAACGTTGTTCTGATATTTTCTTTTTGTCTAAGGCTAAATTGCATTATTTTTCCACTCTTAATTAGGTAAACAATTTACCCTTTGAAAAAGCAATTTATTACAAACAAGGACATAAACATTTAACTTGCCCCCCGGATCTTTAGGATTACTTTTTATGAAATATGTATATACTTATATTTACATTACATACATTATATAAATACAGTTTCCTCCAGCTTTCTTGCTCATACCTCTGTACAGGTTTTCTTTTTGAAAGTTGGAGGAACTGTCAGTAGACTGTAAGGGCGCTCATCAGTACCCTTACAGTCCATTAAAACTACAAGTCTGTCTGCCACCATAGCTGATGTGGCTGTGCAGGCAGAGTGGTCTGATTTTAAAATGTGAAAGTGGCTGCAGGGGAGAGAAATCCCTGCCCATTGTCAGAGGGAAGAGGGGTGAGGGGGTTGCTAAACATGTTACACCCTTAATTTGAGTGTAATTTGTAACATGTTCAGAAGGTGAACTAATCCTTTAAAATGAGACCCACAACCCATGATACTAAACCCAACTCTTAACACCCCTTCAGTGTCTTTCTGACCAATAATAGCACTCTTACTGATCCGGGGATCATTGGGATGGGGTTTGGTGTCAAGTGATCCCAAGTTGAGGATCTATTTTATAAAACTATGGTCATTTTTATGTTTGCTAACAAACATTAAAGAGTGAGCAGGGCTAAAGCTAAAAAAAATTAGGCTTCATAATAAAGTGAAAGCAATTTCTCATGGGGCACACTTGATTTTACTGAACACGTGAGATTTTATTTATTTTTTTTTTTTTCATTTAATTTTTATTTGGTTTTCGCAACAAAAAACAATCACATAAGAAACACAATAAGTTGATGCAAAATAATAATAATAGAAAGAAGGAAAGACAGGGGAAAAAAAAAAAAAAAGAACAAACAAAAAAAAAACACAGAGAATGCCAAAACAGGTCCGGAGGAGGCACCATCATGCTCTGAATCCCATCATCCACCCGCCTCCACTGCTCTGCTAGACACTGTGAAAGTAGGGGCTCTGTTGCCAGAGAAGCCAAGCTGTATAGAATTTCTTGCCACGACACACTGAATATGCATATGCCTTTTCCAAAGAGTAATTCTGGTTGACTAATCCTATTACCTCTATATGGGAAGGGGCTATGGGTTGTTTCCAACATCTAGCAATTACCATTTTGGCTGCTATCAGTATATGTATAAATACTGTTCTGATATCAAATGGTATCTTTTCAATACCCAAAAATAATAGAGCTATTGCGGGTTCAGGTTTAATCAATATGCCCGAAACTACAGAAAGTACTTCAAAAATTTTCCTCCAAAAACTAACAAGACCTTTACAGGACCAGAATATATGAAAAATTGTGCCAGCTTGGTCACACTCACGCCAGCACAATGGGTCATAATTAGGGTATATTAAGGACAGACGGTAGGGGGATAAATACCATCTTGTGACTATTTTTTGAAATTGTTCCCAATGTGTTACACATTGTGTTGCTTTGTAAGACGCTCGTATCGCCCATCTCCATTGCTCATTGGAGAAGGGCTTACCGAGGTCTCTTTCCCACTTCTTCATGTACGATGATTTAAAAAAGGCGAGTTTCTGCTGTAATTGATTATAGAACACCGATATCCCTTTAAGCTTAGAGTTTGGATCTGTAAGATATTTCCAAAGTAATTGAGGAATTTCAAGTTTAGGGAGTGGGTGTTTAGATATAAAACTCACTATACTAATGTAGGCAAAAACCGCTTGAGGGGTGAGTGAAAATTCTCGTTGAAGGGCTGCGAAAGACTTAATAATATTATTTTGGTATAATTGTGTCACTGTTTCAATACCTGCTACCACCAGTTTATTAATGTGGACGTTAGGGAGTAAGATACACATTGTCGATAGGGGTATGGGAACTAATATATTGTTAGGCTGTGGTTGTAACTGTGATTGAGCAATTAGGTAACGCCAAGACTGAAGAGAGGCTCTTATTGTTAACGGAAGGGTCTCAATCGGTATAGGTTTCCACATATCTGCCAAAAGTAATGTATATAGTTCCTGTGAATTAGATAGTGCAGCTTCAATCGGAAGCCACGGAAGAGAAATTTTATGAGTTTTATGGGTAAACCAATACTGTAAAGGAGCCAAGCAAGATGCATGATAATAGTCCTCAAGGCATGGTAGTCCCAATCCACCAACTGATTTGTGTCGTATCATATGTAGATATGCACACCTTGCCCGTTTTCCCTGCCAAACAAAGTTGCGCAGGAGTTTATTGAGCGAGTTAATGTAGTGTTTAGGAATATAAATCGGAAGGGCGCGAAAAATATATACTATCTTGGGAAGGCACATCATTTTAAATGCAGCTATTCTTCCTGCCCATGATAGTTCCGTCTTTTTTAACTTATTAGTATCATTGGAGATGGAAGTTGTCAGTGATCGCAAGTTAAGTGTCTGTAGCCCTGAAGTTGGAAATGTCAAGGTTATACCCAAGTATTGCAAAGCTTGAGGGGTCCATGTATAAGGTAAATTTTGCTTAAGATGGTTAAGTGCGTGACCCTGTATGCCCATATTTAGGATGACTGATGACACGTGAAATTTTAACAAGCACCTTTGTGTGCCTATTTTTTTTGACACTTTTAGCTCCTTTTAGTAAAAACAGAATGAGGGTCAACTATGATAATATTAAAATGGGGCTGATTTCTAAAAGAATAAAAACAAGAAAAGGGATTAATTCATATCACACAATTGCTTTGCAGGCCCTCAGAAGATCAGTGACTATAGCAATATGATCATATGTAGATTCTGGTTGAGATTAAAGTCATTTAATTTAACTTTACATAATTTGTTTGGACCAAGCTGAGATGGAGTTTATGAAATCATCAGCCTGTCTACCTGCCTTAGCCAAACAGAGGATGCTTTGTATTCATTTTTAGAATACAAAGCTTCCTCTTAATGGCTAAGTAGTGCTCAATTTTGCTCTGGGAGCAGAATGAGAAGTTCTCATCTCATTGCTGGAACACAGCACTGCAAACTGTGAGTAGCTGAGGTTACATACAGTTTATACACTTCTCCCAGCTGTTGCAACTCATGGTGAAGTAAATCATTCCTTTGGACCAGCTTAGTTCAAATTAACTATTTAAAATTAAATAAAACCTAGACATAAACTTTATTGCAAATGATATGCTCCTAGTTGCAGTGCATGTTGAACATACAAATAATATTGCTTTTTCCTTATTTCCTGAAAATAATGTTGCCTAATGCATACGTCTTTGCACTGTCTTTGTATCTTTCATCAGAAAGCTTTTTTTTTTTTTTTTTTTTATTTACATTTTTTTAAGGTAAAAAATCATATTCTTGTACATGAAATAGAAATAGCAAACAAAATAGAGGTTCATACTAAATGACCTTTTACTTAATGCCTAGTATATGAAATAGAGCATACTTAAAGGGTGGGTGACCTTCTTTCTTTACAGACCATTATGAGATGCTCCATCAAATAAAACTACCCGTAGGTGATGCTTATTATACTGGAAGTAGACACAAAAGCAACCTAAATTCTTGTATCCAAAGTGTGCACAGTATCAATTGGTATAATGCAAAATGTAACAGGTGTAATATTAACATTATTATCAAAATGAATTATTTATGCTCAGACTATATATTAAATAGTCAACATGGTTACATTTAAATATTCTGAAATTATAATAAATAAAAGTACAATGAAAATATATCCATTCACAAAGGACATTTCTCAGGAAGGAAATTATCTGTGTGTGGGTTTTTAGATCAGTAATCCTCAAACTGCATCCTGTTGGCCAGATGCATCAATTTGATTTAATTGAACTTCTTCCCGCCCGCGCTACAGCCGAAAGACGGCTACAGCGCGGGCTCTAATTTCCAGGAGGACGTCTTTAAATAGCCTCCCAGTAACAGGCTCCCTGCGCGCTCCCACGAGCGCGCATCGGGGAAAATCTGTGTCGGCCGTGTCCCTTGGACACAGCCAATCACAGATCATGGTGAATGGCCATTCACAGCGGCCATTTGCCACTCGATCGGAGCATCCAATGAGAGATGATCTCAAATGTAAACATATGAGATCATCTCTCATTGCCAGCTCTCCTTCCTCACACAGAGACTGCAGTTTGAGGAAGGAGAGATCTGTGAGTGATTTGAGAGATTACAGTGTGCGATCTGAGTGCAAATTAGTGTGCCCACAGTGCCCACAGTGTCAATCAGTGTGCCCACAGTGCCCATCAGTGTGCCCACAGTGCCAGTGTGCCCATCACAGAGCCAATCAGTGTGCCCATCACTGTCACAGTTCCCATCAGTGTCACAGTGCCCATCAGTGTGCCAATCAGTGTCACAGTGCCCATCAGTGTGCCAATCAGTGTCACCGTGCCCATCAGTGTCACCGTGCCCATCAGTCATCACTGCCACCAGTGTCACGTCTCAGTTTCACCGTGTCAAAAGGGCCTACAGTTCAGTGTCATCAGTGCTATCAGTGTCATCAGTGCCATTAGTGTCACCGTGCCAGTGTGTAGGATCAACATCACCAACGATGGCAAAGAAATTTTTTTCAGCCGAGGAGGCCTACAATATCCTGAGTGTGGCCGACGAGATCAACAGGGAGCTCTCTGCTTCGGATTCTTCTTCGGAACCAGAGTCTGACTCCGAAGTAAATTACGAGCCGGTCGTAAGCAGTGGGACGCAGACAGACTCCGACGGGGAAGAATATCGCGTGCCTACCAAACAAAGGCGTTCTGGTGAGGAGGAGGCAGTGGCATCCACCAGCTCCGCAGTGTCATCCACCAGCTCTGCAGTGCCATCCACCAGCACCACCGTGCCATCCACCAGAACCACTGTGCCATCCACCAGCACCACAGTGCCTCGGCAAGAAAGGCCAAGTTCAAGTGGGGTGTCACCTCACCCCCAAAGGGTTAGGACCAATGCCAGCCTTCCCTATGCCCTTCAGAACCCCTTGTGGCTTCCTCCTAACTCAGGAGAAGCCATCATCTCCCCTTTCACTGCCCAGCCAGGAGTCCAGGTTAACACTGAGAACTTTGCCCCGATAGAGTTCTTCAGTTTAATATTTACAGAGGACCTGCTGACGTCAATTGGGCCCAGTGCAACCTGTACGCACAGCAATTTATTCAGAGTAACCCCACGTCTTTTTATTCCCGTCCCTTTGAGTGGAGAGACCTAACGGTGGAGGAGTTTAAGATTTTTTTAGGCCTCACCTTCAATATGGGACTCATTAAAAAAATGAATTGCGTGCATATTGGTCAACCAAACCTATCTACCATATGCCAATCTACTCCGCAGTAATGCCCAGGACCAGATATTTGATGATAATGAGGTTCCTCCATTATAATGACAATACCCAGTGCCCTCCCCGAAATTCCCCAACATTTGACAAGCTTATAAAATTCGGCCACTTCTAAATTATTTTTCGGAAATATTCTCTCAATTATTTACCCCAGACCAACATGTATGTGTGGATGAGTCCCTTGTTAAATTTACCGGCAGGCTGGGCATCAAACAATTTATCCCCAGCAAACGGGCCCACTATGGGGTGAAGGCGTATAAATGATGTGACCGAGCCACAGGGTACACATATGCTTTCAAGGTGTACGAAGAGGAGGACACCCAGCTGCATCCCCCTGAATGTCCAGACTTCTTGGGATCAAGCGGAAAAGTTGTTTGGGACCTCATTTACCCTCTCCTAGAAAAAGGCTACCATCTTTACGTAGATAACTTCTACACAAGTTTGCCCCTGTTCCGCAAACTTCACAGGAAGAAGACTCCTGCATGTGGCATGGTCAGAAAAAACAGGAAATGCTTTCCTCAAAAGCTCCTAAACACCAAGCTAAGAAGAGGGGAGACGGCTAGTCTGCGAAATGAGGAAGTTCTGGCTGTGAAGTGGAGGGACAGAAGAGACCTGTACATGCTGTCTTCAATCCACAATGACAACGACGTGGAAGCCCGAAGAAGGAATGGCCCAATCCGAAAGCCAACGTGTGTTCATGAGTACAACTTGTTCATGGGGGGAGTGGACTTCAATGACCAAATGATGGAACCCTATTTACCCACAAGACGAACATACCATTGGTACAAAAAAGTCTCAATTTATCTTTTTCATTTGGCCACATACAATTCGTACATAATTTACCACAAGTCCACCAAAAGCCCCGAACCCTTCCTTTATTACCTGGAGGAAATCTTCACTGCCCTTATATTCCCAAATGGCCCACCAGAAAACATTCGATCTGACATAATAAGTAGACTTTCTGAACGCCATTTTCCCAGTAAAATCCCTCCCACACAAACAGACAAAAGACGGCAGAAAAAATGTAGGGCGTATACCAAGGCAGGAGTTAGAAGAGACACCCGTTATTATTGTCCCCAGTGTCCTTCCAAACCAGGCCTCTGTATAGAAGACTGTTTCCGCCGTTACCATACTTGTCTAAATGTTTAGTGAAGTATGGTAGACGTAGTACCTTCACCCCTTATGCCACTGTATGCTCCTGAACCGACCCTGGCCTGTTATTCAACGACGCCTTTGCCTGCTGCTTTTGTACATATGTCTGCCTGCTCCGGAACTGACCCTGGCCTGTTATTTGACCATGCTTCTGCCTGCTGATTCTGTTCATACCTCTGCCTGATCTGGAACTGACCCTGGATTGTTATTTGACCACGCCTTTGCCTGCTGATTTTGTACATACCTCTGACTGCTCTGGAACTGACCCTGGCCTGTTATTCGACCATGCTTCTGCCTGCTGATTCTGTTCATACCTCTGCCTGATCTGGAACTGACCCTGGACTGTTTGACCATGATTTTTGCCTGCCTCTTGAAGTAGTGGGATTCATACCACAGGGGTCTCGCATATGTGAGGGGACCAGAAATGTTTTTCTTAATGAAGAAAACATTTTTTTGTTTTTCTTCTTCCCAGATTAGGGTCTGGATCCCGGAGGCTTCAAAGAGATTGCATGGACTTTTGCTGACCAAGTCCCTGCCTGCTGCCTGGACTACCAGTGCTCAACTCCTGTGGACAACTGCGCTTCTAAAACTACAGGTAAGCTTTTGTTTACCCTTTGCTCAGCAGAATGTATTTTGGGGTGTAATTCATGGTAATTCATGGTATGTGCATGCTATGTGTCCCTAGAACACCTGATGGTGTTCTTTGCATGTTGGGCCTCTGTATGTGACCTGACTGCGTAAAAGTCTCACACACGTGGTATCGCCATACTCAGGAGGAGTAGCAGAATGTATTTTGGGGTGTCATTTTTGCTATGTACATGCTATGTGTTGGAAATATCTTATAAATAGAGTTGAGCGGACACCTGGATGTCCGTGTTCGGCGGGTTTGGCCGAACTTGAAAAAAAAGTCCGGGTCCGTGTCCCGGACTTTTGCCGAACTTTTCCCGGACACCGAACCCCATTGAAGTCAATGGGGACCCGAACTTTCAGGCACTAAAATGGCTCTAAAACACCAATGGAAAGGGCTAGAGTGCTGCAAATGGCAGCAAAACATAGTTAAGAGCATGGCAAGTGCTCTGCAAACAAATGGATAGGGAAATAACAAAAAAAAAACAGAAAAATAAAACAATGTTCTTCATCTCTGAAGGATGAGGCCCATATGGAGTAGGAGGGAGGTTGAGGTGGTGGTGGATGTGGCGGTGTCATAGGCGTGCGCACAGGGTGTGCCGGGTGTACCTGGGCACACCCTAATCACCTAGGGCACATTAGCATTATCGCTCTGTTTGCCAGTGAGGAGATGGGAAAGATCTCCCTCGGACCTGCTCTGCTCTATTTCACTTTGCCAGCAGGGAGAGTAATGTATCGGGGCCATGTACATGTAGGCAAACACATGCATGTGTATTTAAACTTTGGGGTGCACACCCTAATGCAATAGGCTGCGCACACCTATGGGCGGTGTAGGTGGAAGCGGCGGTGGAGGAGGACCAGGGCCAGATTAAGAGCATCATGGGCTTGGTGCTGAGGATTTTGAAGGGCCTTAAGGGCCGTGCCTTGGCATGCACCCAGAGGAGGAAGGGTGCAGCCATGCATGCCTAATTCAACATGGGATGCTGTCTCTGAAGCCCATAAACACATCCATGCATCGGCAACTGTCCCTCCTTGTGCGGCCTTTGTGCTGTGTGGGGAGGTTCTGAGGGAGCTGCCTGGGGAAGCGAGCATAGAAGCCAGACTTCTGTGTTTACAAGTGACAGAAGAGCGGTAACAGTGAATATGGCCAACCCGGGGCCTATATTAAGGTAGGGGCCTGGAGCTGCAGCTCCAATAGCCCCTATGTTAATCTGGCCCTGAGGAGGACGAGGTAGCCAACAATGCTTTTTTTCAGAAATTTTAAATGAGGATACACCCCAAAAGAGTGAGAAAGAGCAAAAATAGAACAATGGCTGGGTAAGGTCGGTATCCATCGCTATTCTGCACAAGGTACGGAAAAGTCCCGTGGGATCCATGCCTGGTTCATTTTAATGAACATGAGCTTGTCCACATTGTCTCTGGACAGGCGGCTGCGCTTGTCTGTGATAACGCCCCCAGCTGTGCTAAATACCCGTTCAGATAATACACTGGCTGCAGGGCACACCAGTACCTCCAAGGCGTAAAGGGCAAGCTCAGGCCATGTGCCCAATTTGGAGACCCAGAAGTTGAAGGGGGCAGACCCGTCATTCACTACATGTAGGCGTGTGCACACATACTGCTCCACCATGTTGGTGAAATGCTGCCTCCTGCTAAGACGTTCCATATGAGCTGCTGGTGCTGCTGTTTGTTGTGGCGTGCTGACAAAGCTTTTCCACATTTCGGCCATGCTAACCCTGCCTTCTGAGGTGCTGGCGGTGCCCTGGTTGCGTTGGCGACCTCTTCCTCCTCCTCCTCCTCTGCCTTGTGCTTCCACTGTGGCCCCGCTGTCAGGTGGGAATGCCAGCAGCATCGCGTCTACCAGCGTGCGCTTGTACTCGCGTATCTTGCGATCGCGCTCCAGTGAGTGAATTAAGGACAGAACGTTGTCCTTGTAACGGGGATCCAGCAGCGTGGCCACCCAGTAATCAGCACAAGTTAGAATGTGGGCAACTCGGCGGTCATTGTGGAGACACTGCAGCATGTAATCGCTCATGTGTGCCAGGCTGGCCAGAGGCAACGAAAGGCTGTCCTCTGTGGGAGGTGTATCGTCTGTGTCCTCTGTATCCCCCCAGCCACGCACCAGTGATGGCCATGAGCTGGCCTGGGTGCCACCTTGCTGTGAACATGGTTCCATCTCCTCCTCCAGCTCCTCCTCCTCCTCATCCTCCTGATCCTCCAGAACTGTGCCCCTGCTGGACAATTGTGTCCCTGGTGTTTGTGTGTGCAGGAACCCACCCTCGAAGCCCCTTGTGAATGACTGCCCTGAAAGCCTTGGAAATGTTACCTCTTCATCCTCCTCCTCCTCCTCATCCTGTGCCACATCCTCTTCCATCATCGCCCAAATTGTTTTTTCAAGGAGGCATAGAAGTGGGATAGTTAAGCTGACAACGGCGTCATCGGCACTGGCCATGTTGGTGGAGTACTCAAAACAGCGCAACAAGGCACACAGGTCTCGCATGGAGGCCCAGTTATTGGTGGTGAAGTGGTGCTGTTCCACAGAGCGACTCACGCGTGCGTGCTGCAGTTGAAACTCCACTATGGCCTGCTGCTGCTCGCACAGTCTTTCCAGCATGTGCAAGGTGGAGTTCCACCTTGTGGGCACGTCACATATGAGGCTGTGAGCGGGAAGGCCGAAGTTACGCTGCAGCGCTGACAGGCGAGCAGCAGCAGGGTGAGAACGCCGAAAGTGCGCACAGACGGCCCGCACCTTCTGCAGCAGCTCTGACATATCGGGGTAGTTTTTAAGGAACCTCTGCACCACCAAATTCAGCACATGCGCCAGGCAAGGGATGTTTCTTGGTTTTGAAGGTGTCTACTCCACTGCAGCTCGTGCTTTGCACTTAGATGCCTGATCATGCAGGTTGTGCTCAGGTTGAGAAGGTTTATGCCTCGCTTCAGGCTCTGATTGCACAGGGTGCAAACCACTCGTGTCCTGTCATCAGCACATTTTCTAAAGAACTTCCACGCTAGAGAACTCCTTTGAGCTGGCTTTGGTGCGCTCGTTCCCTTGCTGCGTTGGGCAGTAGCGGGCGTAGTGTCTAGGGCACGGCCGCTCCGCTTCTGCACCCTGCTCCCTCTTCTGCTGTGCTGGTGGCTCTGTGCGACCACCGCCTCTTCCTCCAAACTACTCAGGTCACCTGCATGACCTTCATTCCATGTGGGGTCGAGGAACTCATCGTCCTCCACATCATCTTCCACCCAGTCTTCACCCCTGCCCTCCTTGTCGGTCTCCACAATTCTGAACGCCGCAGCAGTTGGCACCTGCGTTTCGTCATCATCGGAGACGTGCTGCGATGGTCCTTGCATGTACTCATCTTGAGAAATAAGTGGTTGGGCATCGCTGCACTCAATCTCTTCCACTTCTGTGGCAGGGCTAGGTGGATGGCCCTGGGAAACCCTGCTGACAGAGTCATCAAAAAGAAGAAGAGACTGCTGTATGGCTTGGGGCTCAGACTGCTTGCCTGATTTGCAAGGGGGTGAGGTGAAAGACGGTTGGACATCGGCTGCAGGTGCCAACTCTGACCTTTCTGCAGTAGACTGGGTGGGAGACAATGTGAAGGAACTGGAGGCACTGTCAGCAGCAAACCAATCAACTATCGCTTCTACTTCTTCTGGCCTCATCACTTCTAGAGGCGTATGATGCCCTACCAAATACTGATGCAGGTTCTGTCGCCTACTCACACTTGAGGAAGGTGTTTCACTTGTGCGTGTAGCTGGCACAAATCGACCACGTCCTCTCCTTGCAACAGGAGCTCTACCAGCAGCACCACAACCCAGGCCACGGCCCCTATTTGACGGTCTCCTCATATTTCTGTAATTTATGATCTTGCCCTAGAAAGGTGTTTATTCAATAGCGGAACAAAACAACAACAGTATCGCACGGGTGTATCTCACAGTCAAATATGCAAACTATGCCGCAATTTAATTTTTTTTACCCCAAAAGGGTGTATATTGAATAGTGGAATAGGAAAAAGGATAAAAAATGGTGTATCTCACACGTACAAGCACAGACTAGGCCCCGATTAAAATTTTTTGTACCCTAAAGGGAGGATGAGGAAGAGGAGTAGGAGGAGTTGGGAACAGGAGGCAAACTGAAGCGCCCTGCAATCATCGGCGGTGGAAGGAGATGCGCCAAACAAATTTAAAAGGTGTATCTCACACGTACCGATACAGACTATACCGTAATTTAATTTTTTACACTCCAAAAGGGTGTATATTGAATAGTGGAATAGGACAAATTTTATAATACGGTGTATCTCACACGTACAAACACAGACTAGGCCCTGATTACAATTTTTTGTAGAATAAGGGAATAATAACCGCGCTAAAGGAACAGATAAATTAGAACAGCAGCAACTTCAAGTGTGACCACACCCTAATAAATATTATACATATAAGTCGCGCTAAATATATTAGATGGAGATGTGAAGTCCATAAAAGTCCAAAATAATATTATTGATAAATTCCAGGACCAAGCTCCCTTAAGGGTATGTGCTTACCAGATGAAGGTAAGGAAAAGGCAGTCTCGCTGCGTAGAAACTTGTCACCTTGACAGTAGATCCAAGCTTCTATGATCGATCAACTCAGTGGACATGGGATCATGAAAAGCAAAAAATGCCGCAATAGCGTAAAACCCAACAAACAAATTGTGACTATCACCATAGGTGTGGGTAAATGAAAATTGTGATGTGATATGACCTCCACCACAATAAATGGAATAAATAAATCATGCAAAAATATAGGGAACTTAGGGTGAATAACCCCTACCAGAGAGGTTGAGGGTTGACGCCTTAAGTGATTAATGTGTATCGGTTGGAGTAGCCTCTTACCAAACAGAAAAAATAATGACACAGTGAAGAAAACGTTGAAAAAAAGGTAATCGTGCTGAACCACCACCAGCTGAATTCGCCTCTTACCCTGGATAGATATAGATTAGCCAAAGTGCACTAAACAAATCCAGTGTAACACTCAGGATCCAGCAATTTCACACCTGTGAGAGTTGCCTCTTACCACATATGAAGTTGTATCAAGCCTGTAGGGTAAACCAAGTGGCCAAAGACCGACCCCAAATTGAATCCAAGCCTGTGTGTATACGAATAACCAGGGGATCCGACCAGAGGTGTAGGTAACTGGGTCTCAGAAGTTTCAGCAATATAGGATATCACCACCATAAGAAGAAAGAAAGGGCTCCCATAGCGTAAAACCATAAAAACATTTTATTCCATATAAGCAAAAAAACTTACAAAGACCAGGAATGGGTGAGCAATGGAGGTTGCCGCCGGCCGGACGGCTCCGCTCGTCCGCACTCGTGGGTCGCAGTCAGATGACGTCAGTACGCCGTTGCCCTGACGACGTTTCGTCACAGATGACGTTATCAAAGGTGTTTGATAAAAGGACCTTTGATAACGTCATCTGTGACGAAACGTCGTCAGGGCAACGGCGTACTGACGTCATCTGACTGCGACCCACGAGTGCGGACGAGCGGAGCCGTCCGGCCGGCGGCAACCTCCATTGCTCACCCATTCCTGGTCTTTGTAAGTTT
The DNA here is from genome assembly GCF_965119305.1 of Pelophylax lessonae. Taxonomy (NCBI): domain Eukaryota; kingdom Metazoa; phylum Chordata; class Amphibia; order Anura; family Ranidae; genus Pelophylax; species Pelophylax lessonae. Next base: position 368,598,248 of record NC_138772.1, read on the forward strand.
TTTTGCTTATATGGAATAAAATGTTTTTATGGTTTTACGCTATGGGAGCCCTTTCTTTCTTCTTATGGTGGTGATATCCTATATTGCTGAAACTTCTGAGACCCAGTTACCTACACCTCTGGTCGGATCCCCTGGTTATTCGTATACACACAGGCTTGGATTCAATTTGGGGTCGGTCTTTGGCCACTTGGTTTACCCTACAGGCTTGATACAACTTCATATGTGGTAAGAGGCAACTCTCACAGGTGTGAAATTGCTGGATCCTGAGTGTTACACTGGATTTGTTTAGTGCACTTTGGCTAATCTATATCTATCCAGGGTAAGAGGCGAATTCAGCTGGTGGTGGTTCAGCACGATTACCTTTTTTTCAACGTTTTCTTCACTGTGTCATTATTTTTTCTGTTTGGTAAGAGGCTACTCCAACCGATACACATTAATCACTTAAGGCGTCAACCCTCAACCTCTCTGGTAGGGGTTATTCACCCTAAGTTCCCTATATTTTTGCACAATTTTTTGTACCCTAAAGGCAGGATGAGGAAGAGGAGTAGGAGGAGTTGGGAACAGGAGGCAAACTGAAGCGCCCTGCAATCCTCGGCGGTAGAAGGAGATGCGCCAAACAAATTTAAAAAGGTGTATCTCACAGGTACCGATACAGACTATCCCGCAATTTAATTTTTTACACTCAAACAGGGTGTATATTGAATAGCGGAATAGGACAAATTTTTCAAAACCGTGTATCTCACACGTACAAACACAAACTAGGCCCCGATTACAATTTTTTGTACCCTAAAGGCAGGATGAGGAAGAGGAGTAGGAGGAGTTGGGAACAGGAGGCAAACTGAAGCGCCCTGCAATCCTCGGCGGTAGAAGGAGATGCGCCAAACAAATTTAAAAAGGTGTATCTCACAGGTACCGATACAGACTATCCCGCAATTTAATTTTTTACACTCAAACAGGGTGTATATTGAATAGCGGAATAGGACAAATTTTACAAAACGGTGTATCTCACACGTACAAACACAAACTAGGCCCCGATTACAATTTTTTGTACCCTAAAGGCAAGATGAGGAGTAGGAGGAGTTCGGAACAGGCAGGAGGCAGACTGAAGCACCCTCAAATCCTCGGCAGTATGAGATGCGCCCCAAAAATTGGAAAGGTGTATCTCACACGTACCGACACAGACTATCCCGCAATTTAATTGTTTATACCCAAAGGTTTTGATTAAATAGCGGAATAGAAAATATTATCAAAAAAAGGTGTATGTATCTCACACGTACAGAACCAGACTAGGCCCCAATTACTATTTTTTGTACCCCCAAAGGCAGGATGAGGAGTAGGAGGAGTTCGGAACAGGCAGCACCCTCAAATCTTCAGTAGGGATGATCGAACTTTTGAAAAGTTCGGTTCGACCAGAACACCCGAATTTCCCAAAAGTTCGGTTCGGATTTCAGAATCCCATTGAAATCAATGGGACCCGAACTTCGGTAATCAAAAAACACAATTTTTAAGCCCTAAAACCCAATAAATGCCCCTAAAAAGGGCCTAGGGTTCTGGGTCATGCCCCATTAACTATTAATCACACAAAAAAAAGTTCTTAAAAATTGTCATTTTTGATAAAAAAAAAGCCAATTATTGAAAAAATTAAAAAAAAAGAGAGATTTTTTGATTTTTACTTTGGATGTAGTATCTGGGGGGTCTAAAAGGTGTGCATGTGAAGTTTCAGCTCTGTAGCATGTCCAGAACCATGAAAAAAAAAGATAATTTTTCAGTAGAACAGGGATGTGGGTCGGGACCCTCCTTTAACTTTAACACCTATATGATCTTTTTTCTGGTTCTGGACATGCTACAGAGCTGAAACTTCACAGGTACACCTTTTAGACCCCCCAGACACAAAATCACACAAAAAAGTTCTTAAAAATTGTCATTTTTGATAAAAAAGCCAATTATTGAAAAATTTAAAAAAAAGAGAGATTTTTTGATTTTTACTTTGGATTTAGTATCTGGGGGGTCTAAAAAGTGTACATGTGAAGTTTCAGCTCTGTAGCATGTCGAGAACCATGAAAAAAAAGATCGTTTGTATTAGAAAACTTTCAGCACAGGAGTATGGCTCCGCTGCTGTAACACCTTGCCGGTTTAATAGAAGGCATTTTTTTGGGTTCTTTGCAGTCAGGAAAAACATCTGAACTTGTGTATAGTGGTACTGTGCACAAGTACTGATGTTTTGCCTGCCTCCAAAAACCCCCAAAAAATGCCAGCAAAAACACACCTGGGCATTTTTTTTTGACGCTAGCGTTTTTTTTGGCATTTTTTGGGGTTCTTTTGAGGCAGGCAAAACATCTGAACTTGTGTATAGTGGTATATATACACACATACATATATTTATATACACACCTAGACATATATAGGTGTGATAGTAGCAGAAATATATGCTTGCGCTAATGAAATCATTTACAGTAATATATTTCTGCTACTATCACACCTATATATGTCTAGGTGTGTATATAAATATATGTATGTGTGTATATATACCACTATACACAAGTTCAGATGTTTTGCCTGCCTCAAAAGAACCCAAAAAAATACCAAAAAAACGCTAGCGTAAAAAAAAATGGCCAGGTGTGTTTTTGCTGGCATTTTTTGGGGGGTTTTGGAGGCAAGCAAAACATCAGAACTTGTGCACAGTACCACTATACACAAGTTCAGATGTTATTCCTGACTGCAAAGAACCCAAAAAAATGCCTGCTTTGAAACCGGCAAGGTGTGGAGAGAAGCTAACCCCCTGAGCTGAAAGTTTTCTAATACATACAATCCTTTTTTTTTCTGGTTCTGGACATGCTACAGAGCTGAAACTTCACAGGTACACCTTTTAGACCCCCCAGACACAAAATCACACAAAAAAAGTTCTTAAAAATTGTCATTTTTGATAAAAAAGCCAATTATTGAAAACATTTAAAAAAAAAGAGATTTTTTGATTTTTACTTTGGATTTCAGATCTGGGGGGTCTAAAAGGTGTACATGTGAAGTTTCAGCTCTGTAGCATGTCCAGAACCATAAAAAAAAGATTGTTTGTATTAGAAAACTTTCAGACAGGGGATTGGCTTCGCTGCTGTAACACCTTGCCGGTTTAATAGAAGGCATTTTTTTGGGTTCTTTGCAGTCAGGAAAAACATCTGAACTTGTGTATAGTGGTACTGTGCACAAGTTCTGATGTTTTGCCTGCCTCCAAAACCCCCCCAAAAAATGCCAGCAAAAACACACCTGGGCATTTTTTTTTTGACGCTAGCGTTTTTTTGGCATTTTTTGGGGTTCTTTTGAGGCAGGCAAAACATCTGAACTTGTGTATAGTGGTGTATATACACACATACATATATTTATATACACACCTAGACATATATAGGTGTGATAGTAGCAGAAATATATTACTGTAAATGATTTCATTAGCGCAAGCATATATTTCTGCTACTATCACACCTATATATGTCTAGGGGTATATATTTAGACATATATGTCTATATATACCCCCTATACACATGTTCAGATGTCATGTCTGACATCAAACATGTCCTCAAAAAGCACTGGCAGTGGCAGCCCCTGCAGCATAAAAAATGCTTGGCTGGTGAGAAGCCATATGGGTGTGCCGAAGCAATTCAGAGAAATGATGATTTCTCTATAGCGGTCACCCTGCTATGGAAGGGTTTTGTCACCCTGCCATAGCAGTCACAGTCAGTTAACCCTACACTACACTATTGTCCCCTTACACTTAACACTTTCCCTACAGAAACTAAATTTTTGAAGCTAACTTAAGAGTAAAGGAGCACTCTAACTACACTAGATATCCCTTTCCTCACACTAAAAATAGCTAAATGACACTTTTAAAGTAAAATTAACAGAACTGCTTCCACTCTCTTCCATGTCCAGTATAACAATGCTAGGAATATGGCGGGGGCGATCTTATATAGTGGGGGCGTATTCACTAATGATTGGTCTAGGGACCCCCTAGTCACCCCCTAGTCACTCCAATCACATTCCTAGCATTCTCCTGCCCCCTCAATTGGCTTTTGCTAATGGTTCTGGTCCAATCACGGGCATTTTGGGCGGTTCCGGTTGCCGAATTCCGAACTTCGAAGTTCTAAATTCGGCCGAACCTCGAGCACCCAATGATCGGGCCGAACCGATGGTCGACCCAAACCGTTCGATCATCCCTAATCTTCAGAAGTATGAGATGCACCCCAAAAATTGGAAAGGTGTATCTCACACGTACCAACACAGACTATCCCGCAATTTAATTGTTTATACCCAAAGGTTTTTATTGAATAGCGGAATAGAAAATATTATCAAAAAATGGTGTATGTATCTCACACGTACAGAACCAGACTAGGCCCCAATTACTATTTTTTGTACCCCCAAAGGCAGGATGAGGAGTAGGAGGAGTACGGAACAGGCAGCACCCTCAAATCTTCAGAAGTATGAGATGCACCCCAAAAATTGGAAAGGTGTATCTCACACGTACCAACACAGACTATCCCGCAATTTAATTGTTTTTACCCAAAGGTTTTTATTGAATAGCGGAATAGAAAATATTATCAAAAAACGGTGTATGTATCTCACATGTACCCCCAAAGGCAGGATGAGGAGTAGGAGGAGTTCGGAACAGGCAGCACCCTCAAATCTTCAGAAGTATGAGATGCACCACAAAAATTGGAAAGGTGTATCTCACACGTACCAACACAGACTATCCCGCAATTTAATTGTTTATACCCAAAGGTTTTGATTAAATAGCGGAATAGAAAATATTATCAAAAAACGGTGTATGTATCTCACACGTACAGAACCAGACTAGGCCCCACTTACTATTTTTTGTACCCCCAAAGGCAGGATGAGGAGTAGGAGGAGTTCGGAACAGGCAGCACCCTCAAATCTTCAGAAGTATGAGATGCACCCCAAAAATTGGAAAGGTGTATCTCACACGTACCAACACAGACTATCCCGCAATTTAATTGTTTATACCCAAAGGTTTTGATTAAATAGCGGAATAGAAAATATTATCAAAAAAAGGTGTATGTATCTCACACGTACAGAACCAGACTAGGCCCCAATTACTATTTTTTGTACCCCCAAAGGCAGGATGAGGAGTAGGAGGAGTTCGGAACAGGCAGCACCCTCAAATCTTCAGAAGTATGAGATGCACCACAAAAATTGGAAAGGTGTATCTCACACGTAAAATCAAACATCAAACATGTCCTCAAAAAGCACTGGCAGTGGCAGCCCCTGCAGCATAAAAAATGCTTGGCTGGTGAGAAGCCATATGGGTGTGCCGAAGCAATTCAGAGAAATGATGATTTCTCTATAGCGGTCACCCTGCTATGGAAGGGTTTTGTCACCCTGCCATAGCAGTCACTGTCAGTTAACCCTACACTACACTATTGTCCCCTTACACTTAACACTTTCCCTACAGAAACTAAATTTTTGAAGCTAACTTAAGAGTAAAGGAGCACTCTAACTACACTAGATATCCCTTTCCTCACACTAAAAATAGCTAAATGACACTTTTAAAGTAAAATTAACAGAACTGCTTCCACTCTCTTCCATGTCCAGTATAACAATGCTAGGAATATGGCGGGGGCGATCTTATATAGTGGGGGCGTATTCACTAATGATTGGTCTAGGGACCCCCTAGTCACCCCCTAGTCACTCCAATCACATTCCTAGCATTCTCCTGCCCCCTCAATTGGCTTTTGCTAATGGTTCTGGTCCAATCACGGGCATTTTGGGCGGTTCCGGTTGCCGAATTCCGAACTTCGAAGTTCTAAATTCGGCCGAACCTCGAGCACCCAATGATCGGGCCGAACCGATGGTCGACCCAAACCGTTCGATCATCCCTAATCTTCAGAAGTATGAGATGCACCCCAAAAATTGGAAAGGTGTATCTCACACGTACCAACACAGACTATCCCGCAATTTAATTGTTTATACCCAAAGGTTTTTATTGAATAGCGGAATAGAAAATATTATCACAAAATGGTGTATGTATCTCACACGTACAGAACCAGACTAGGCCCCAATTACTATTTTTTGTACCCCCAAAGGCAGGATGAGGAGTAGGAGGAGTACGGAACAGGCAGCACCCTCAAATCTTCAGAAGTATGAGATGCACCCCAAAAATTGGAAAGGTGTATCTCACAAGTACCAACACAGACTATCCCGCAATTTAATTGTTTTTACCCAAAGGTTTTTATTGAATAGCGGAATAGAAAATATTATCAAAAAACGGTGTATGTATCTCACATGTACAGAACCAGACTAGGCCCCACTTACTATTTTTTGTACCCCCAAAGGCAGGATGAGGAGTAGGAGGAGTACGGAACAGGCAGCACCCTCAAATCTTCAGAAGTATGAGATGCACCCCAAAAATTGGAAAGGTGTATCTCACACGTACCAACACAGACTATCCCGCAATTTAATTGTTTATACCCAAAGGTATAGATTGAATAGCGGAATAGAAAATATGATATCAAAAGGTGTATGTATCTCACACGTACAGAACCAGACTAGGCCCCAATTACTATTTTTTTGTACCCCCAAAGGCAGGATGAGGAGTAGGAGGAGTTCGGAACAGGCAGCACCCTCAAATCTTCAGAAGTATGAGATGCACCACAAAAATTGGAAAGGTGTATCTCACACGTACCAACACAGACTATCCCGCAATTTAATTGTTTATACCCAAAGGTTTTGATTAAATAGCGGAATAGAAAATATTATCAAAAAACGGTGTATGTATCTCACACGTACAGAACCAGACTAGGCCCCACTTACTATTTTTTGTACCCCCAAAGGCAGGATGAGGAGTAGGAGGAGTACGGAACAGGCAGCACCCTCAAATCTTCAGAAGTATGAGATGCACCACAAAAATTGGAAAGGTGTATCTCACACGTAAAATCAAACATCAAACATGTCCTCAAAAAGCACTGGCAGTGGCAGCCCCTGCAGCATAAAAAATGCTTGGCTGGTGAGAAGCCATATGGGTGTGCCGAAGCAATTCAGAGAAATGATGATTTCTCTATAGCGGTCACCCTGCTATGGAAGGGTTTTGTCACCCTGCCATAGCAGTCACTGTCAGTTAACCCTACACTACACTATTGTCCCCTTACACTTAACACTTTCCCTACAGAAACTAAATTTTTGAAGCTAACTTAAGAGTAAAGGAGCACTCTAACTACACTAGATATCCCTTTCCTCACACTAAAAATAGCTAAATGACACTTTTAAAGTAAAATTAACAGAACTGCTTCCACTCTCTTCCATGTCCAGTATAACAATGCTAGGAATATGGCGGGGGCGATCTTATATAGTGGGGGCGTATTCACTAATGATTGGTCTAGGGACCCCCTAGTCACCCCCTAGTCACTCCAATCACATTCCTAGCATTCTCCTGCCCCCTCAATTGGCTTTTGCTAATGGTTCTGGTCCAATCACGGGCATTTTGGGCGGTTCCGGTTGCCGAATTCCGAACTTCGAAGTTCTAAATTCGGCCGAACCTCGAGCACCCAATGATCGGGCCGAACCGATGGTCGACCCAAACCGTTCGATCATCCCTAATCTTCAGAAGTATGAGATGCACCCCAAAAATTGGAAAGGTGTATCTCACACGTACCAACACAGACTATCCCGCAATTTAATTGTTTATACCCAAAGGTTTTTATTGAATAGCGGAATAGAAAATATTATCACAAAATGGTGTATGTATCTCACACGTACAGAACCAGACTAGGCCCCAATTACTATTTTTTGTACCCCCAAAGGCAGGATGAGGAGTAGGAGGAGTACGGAACAGGCAGCACCCTCAAATCTTCAGAAGTATGAGATGCACCCCAAAAATTGGAAAGGTGTATCTCACAAGTACCAACACAGACTATCCCGCAATTTAATTGTTTTTACCCAAAGGTTTTTATTGAATAGCGGAATAGAAAATATTATCAAAAAACGGTGTATGTATCTCACATGTACAGAACCAGACTAGGCCCCACTTACTATTTTTTGTACCCCCAAAGGCAGGATGAGGAGTAGGAGGAGTACGGAACAGGCAGCACCCTCAAATCTTCAGAAGTATGAGATGCACCCCAAAAATTGGAAAGGTGTATCTCACACGTACCAACACAGACTATCCCGCAATTTAATTGTTTATACCCAAAGGTATAGATTGAATAGCGGAATAGAAAATATGATATCAAAAGGTGTATGTATCTCACACGTACAGAACCAGACTAGGCCCCAATTACTATTTTTTTGTACCCCCAAAGGCAGGATGAGGAGTAGGAGGAGTTCGGAACAGGCAGCACCCTCAAATCTTCAGAAGTATGAGATGCACCACAAAAATTGGAAAGGTGTATCTCACACGTACCAACACAGACTATCCCGCAATTTAATTGTTTATACCCAAAGGTTTTGATTAAATAGCGGAATAGAAAATATTATCAAAAAACGGTGTATGTATCTCACACGTACAGAACCAGACTAGGCCCCACTTACTATTTTTTGTACCCCCAAAGGCAGGATGAGGAGTAGGAGGAGTACGGAACAGGCAGCACCCTCAAATCTTCAGAAGTATGAGATGCACCCCAAAAATTGGAAAGGTGTATCTCACACGTACCAACACAGACTATCCCGCAATTTAATTGTTTATACCCAAAGGTTTTGATTAAATAGCGGAATAGAAAATATTATCAAAAAAAGGTGTATGTATCTCACACGTACAGAACCAGACTAGGCCCCAATTACTATTTTTTGTACCCCCAAAGGCAGGATGAGGAGTAGGAGGAGTTCGGAACAGGCAGCACCCTCAAATCTTCAGAAGTATGAGATGCACCACAAAAATTGGAAAGGTGTATCTCACACGTACCAACACAGACTATCCAGCAATTTAATTGTTTATACCCAAAGGTTTTTATTGAATAGCGGAATAGAAAATATTATCAAAAAACGGTGTATGTATCTCACACGTACAGAACCAGACTAGGCCCCAATTACTATTTTTTGTACCCCCAAAGGCAGGATGAGGAGTAGGAGGAGTACAGAACTGGCAGCACCCTCAAATCTTCAGAAGTATGAGATGAACCAAAAAATTTGAAAGGTGTATCTCACATGTACCAACACAGACTATCCCGCAATTTAATTGTTTATACCCAAAGGTTTTTATTGAATAGCGGAATAGAAAATATTATCAAAAAACGGTGTACGGTGTATGTATCTCACACGTACAGAACCAGACTAGGCCCCAATTACTATTTTTTGTAGCCCCAAAGGCAGGATGAGGAGTAGGAGGAGTTCGGAACAGGCAGCACCCTCAAATCTTCAGTAGGGATGATCGAACTTTTGAAAAGTTCGGTTCGACCAGAACACCCGAATTTCTCAAAAGTTCGGTTCGGATTTCAGAATCCCATTGAAATCAATGGGACCCGAACTTCGGTAATCAAAAAACACAATTTTTAAGCCCTAAAACCCAATAAATGCCCCTAAAAAGGGCCTAGGGTTCTGGGTCATGCCCCATTAACTATTAATCACACAAAAAAAAGTTCTTAAAAATTGTCATTTTTGATTAAAAAAAAGCCAATTATTGAAAAAAATAAAAAAAAAGAGAGATTTTTTGATTTTTACTTTGGATGTAGTATCTGGGGGGTCTAAAAGGTGTGCATGTGAAGTTTCAGCTCTGTAGCATGTCCAGAACCATGAAAAAAAAAGATAATTTTTCAGTAGAACAGGGATGTGGGTCGGGACCCTCCTTTAACTTTAACACCTATATGATCTTTTTTCTGGTTCTGGACATGCTACAGAGCTGAAACTTCACAGGTACACCTTTTAGACCCCCCAGACACAAAATCACACAAAAAAAGTTCTTAAAAATTGTCATTTTTGATAAAAAAGCCAATTATTGAAAAATTTAAAAAAAAGAGAGATTTTTTGATTTTTACTTTGGATTTAGTATCTGGGGGGTCTAAAAAGTGTACATGTGAAGTTTCAGCTCTGTAGCATGTCGAGAACCATGAAAAAAAAGATCGTTTGTATTAGAAAACTTTCAGCACAGGAGTATGGCTCCGCTGCTGTAACACCTTGCCGGTTTAATAGAAGGCATTTTTTTGGGTTCTTTGCAGTCAGGAAAAACAGCGTTTTTTTGGCATTTTTTGGGGTTCTTTTGAGGCAGGCAAAACATCTGAACTTGTGTATAGTGGTGTATATACACACATACATATATTTATATACACACCTAGACATATATAGGTGTGATAGTAGCAGAAATATATTACTGTAAATGATTTCATTAGCGCAAGCATATATTTCTGCTACTATCACACCTATATATGTCTAGGGGTATATATTCAGACATATATGTCTATATATACCCCCTATACACATGTTCAGATGTCATGTCTGACATCAAACATGTCCTCAAAAAGCACTGGCAGTGGCAGCCCCTGCAGCATAAAAAATGCTTGGCTGGTGAGAAGCCATATGGGTGTGCCGAAGCAATTCAGAGAAATGATGATTTCTCTATAGCGGTCACCCTGCTATGGAAGGGTTTTGTCACCCTGCCATAGCAGTCACTGTCAGTTAACCCTACACTACACTACGGTCCCCTTACACTTAACACTTTCCCTACAGAAACTAAATTTTTGAAGCTAACTTAAGAGTAAAGGAGCACTCTAACTACACTAGATATCCCTTTCCTCACACTAAAAATAGCTAAATGACACTTTTAAAGTAAAATTAACAGAACTGCTTCCACTCTCTTCCATGTCCAGTATAACAATGCTAGGAATATGGCGGGGGCGATCTTATATAGTGGGGGCGTATTCACTAATGATTGGTCTAGGGACCCCCTAGTCACCCCCTAGTCACTCCAATCACATTCCTAGCATTCTCCTGCCCCCTCAATTGGCTTTTGCTAATGGTTCTGGTCCAATCACGGGCATTTTGGGCGGTTCCGGTTGCCGAATTCCGAACTTCGAAGTTCTAAATTCGGCCGAACCTCGAGCACCCAATGATCGGGCCGAACCGATGGTCGACCCAAACCGTTCGATCATCCCTAATCTTCAGAAGTATGAGATGCACCCCAAAAATTGGAAAGGTGTATCTCACACGTACCAACACAGACTATCCCGCAATTTAATTGTTTATACCCAAAGGTTTTTATTGAATAGCGGAATAGAAAATATTATCAAAAAATGGTGTATGTATCTCACACGTACAGAACCAGACTAGGCCCCAATTACTATTTTTTGTACCCCCAAAGGCAGGATGAGGAGTAGGAGGAGTACGGAACAGGCAGCACCCTCAAATCTTCAGAAGTATGAGATGCACCCCAAAAATTGGAAAGGTGTATCTCACACGTACCAACACAGACTATCCCGCAATTTAATTGTTTTTACCCAAAGGTTTTTATTGAATAGCGGAATAGAAAATATTATCAAAAAACGGTGTATGTATCTCACATGTACCCCCAAAGGCAGGATGAGGAGTAGGAGGAGTTCGGAACAGGCAGCACCCTCAAATCTTCAGAAGTATGAGATGCACCACAAAAATTGGAAAGGTGTATCTCACACGTACCAACACAGACTATCCCGCAATTTAATTGTTTATACCCAAAGGTTTTGATTAAATAGCGGAATAGAAAATATTATCAAAAAACGGTGTATGTATCTCACACGTACAGAACCAGACTAGGCCCCACTTACTATTTTTTGTACCCCCAAAGGCAGGATGAGGAGTAGGAGGAGTTCGGAACAGGCAGCACCCTCAAATCTTCAGAAGTATGAGATGCACCCCAAAAATTGGAAAGGTGTATCTCACACGTACCAACACAGACTATCCCGCAATTTAATTGTTTATACCCAAAGGTTTTGATTAAATAACGGAATAGAAAATATTATCAAAAAAAGGTGTATGTATCTCACACGTACAGAACCAGACTAGGCCCCAATTACTATTTTTTGTACCCCCAAAGGCAGGATGAGGAGTAGGAGGAGTTCGGAACAGGCAGCACCCTCAAATCTTCAGAAGTATGAGATGCACCACAAAAATTGGAAAGGTGTATCTCACACGTAAAATCAAACATCAAACATGTCCTCAAAAAGCACTGGCAGTGGCAGCCCCTGCAGCATAAAAAATGCTTGGCTGGTGAGAAGCCATATGGGTGTGCCGAAGCAATTCAGAGAAATGATGATTTCTCTATAGCGGTCACCCTGCTATGGAAGGGTTTTGTCACCCTGCCATAGCAGTCACTGTCAGTTAACCCTACACTACACTACGGTCCCCTTACACTTAACACTTTCCCTACAGAAACTAAATTTTTGAAGCTAACTTAAGAGTAAAGGAGCACTCTAACTACACTAGATATCCCTTTCCTCACACTAAAAATAGCTAAATGACACTTTTAAAGTAAAATTAACAGAACTGCTTCCACTCTCTTCCATGTCCAGTATAACAATGCTAGGAATATGGCGGGGGCGATCTTATATAGTGGGGGCGTATTCACTAATGATTGGTCTAGGGACCCCCTAGTCACCCCCTAGTCACTCCAATCACATTCCTAGCATTCTCCTGCCCCCTCAATTGGCTTTTGCTAATGGTTCTGGTCCAATCACGGGCATTTTGGGCGGTTCCGGTTGCCGAATTCCGAACTTCGAAGTTCTAAATTCGGCCGAACCTCGAGCACCCAATGATCGGGCCGAACCGATGGTCGACCCAAACCGTTCGATCATCCCTAATCTTCAGAAGTATGAGATGCACCCCAAAAATTGGAAAGGTGTATCTCACACGTACCAACACAGACTATCCCGCAATTTAATTGTTTATACCCAAAGGTTTTTATTGAATAGCGGAATAGAAAATATTATCAAAAAATGGTGTATGTATCTCACACGTACAGAACCAGACTAGGCCCCAATTACTATTTTTTGTACCCCCAAAGGCAGGATGAGGAGTAGGAGGAGTACGGAACAGGCAGCACCCTCAAATCTTCAGAAGTATGAGATGCACCCCAAAAATTGGAAAGGTGTATCTCACACGTACCAACACAGACTATCCCGCAATTTAATTGTTTATACCCAAAGGTATAGATTGAATAGCGGAATAGAAAATATGATATCAAAAGGTGTATGTATCTCACACGTACAGAACCAGACTAGGCCCCAATTACTATTTTTTGTACCCCCAAAGGCAGGATGAGGAGTAGGAGGAGTTCGGAACAGGCAGCACCCTCAAATCTTCAGAAGTATGAGATGCACCACAAAAATTGGAAAGGTGTATCTCACACGTACCAACACAGACTATCCCGCAATTTAATTGTTTATACCCAAAGGTTTTGATTAAATAGCGGAATAGAAAATATTATCAAAAAACGGTGTATGTATCTCACACGTACAGAACCAGACTAGGCCCCACTTACTATTTTTTGTACCCCCAAAGGCAGGATGAGGAGTAGGAGGAGTACGGAACAGGCAGCACCCATAAATCTTCAGAAGTATGAGATGCACCCCAAAAATTGGAAAGGTGTATCTCACACGTACCAACACAGACTATCCCGCAATTTAATTGTTTATACCCAAAGGTTTTGATTAAATAGCGGAATAGAAAATATTATCAAAAAAAGGTGTATGTATCTCACACGTACAGAACCAGACTAGGCCCCAATTACTATTTTTTGTACCCCCAAAGGCAGGATGAGGAGTAGGAGGAGTTTGGAACAGGCAGCACCCTCAAATCTTCAGAAGTATGAGATGCACCACAAAAATTGGAAAGGTGTATCTCACACGTACCAACACAGACTTTCCAGCAATTTAATTGTTTATACCCAAAGGTTTTTATTGAATAGCGGAATAGAAAATATTATCAAAAAACGGTGTATGTATCTCACACGTACAGAACCAGACTAGGCCCCAATTACTATTTTTTGTACCCCCAAAGGCAGGATGAGGAGTAGGAGGAGTACAGAACTGGCAGCACCCTCAAATCTTCAGAAGTATGAGATGAACCAAAAAATTTGAAAGGTGTATCTCACATGTACCAACACAGACTATCCCGCAATTTAATTGTTTATACCCAAAGGTTTTTATTGAATAGCGGAATAGAAAATATTATCAAAAAACGGTGTACGGTGTATGTATCTTACACATACAGAACCAGACTAGGCCCCAATTACTATTTTTTGTAGCCCCAATGGCAGGATGAGGAGTAGAAGGAGTACAGAACAGGCAGCACCCTCAAATCTTCAGAAGTATGAGATGCACCCCAAAAATTGGAAAGGTGTATCTCACACATACCAATACAGACTATCCTGCAATTTAATTGTTTATACCCAAAGGTTTTTATTGAATAGCGGAATAGAAAATATTATCAAAAAAAGTGTATGTATCTCACACGTACAGAACCAGACTAAGCCCCAATTACTATTTTTTGTACCCCCAAAGGCAGGATGAGGAGTAGGAGTAGTTTGGAACAGGCAGCACCCTCAAATCCTCAGAAGTATGAGATGCACCCCAAAAATTGGAAAGGTGTATCTCACACGTACCAACACAACTATCCCGCAATTTAATTGTTTATACCCAAAGGTTTTTATTGAATAGCGGAATAGAAAATATTATCAAAAAAAGTGTATATATCTCACACGTACAGAACCAGACTAGGCCCCAATTACTATTTTTTGTACCCCCAAAGGCAGGATGAGGAGTAGGAGGAGTTCGGAACAGGCAGCACCCTCAAATCTTCAGAAGTATGAGATGCACCCCAAAAATTGGAAAGGTGTATCTCACACGTACCAACACAGACTATCCCGCAATGTAATTGTTTATACCCATAGGTTTTTATTGAATAGCGGAATAGAAAATATTATCAAAAAAAGTGTATGTATCTCACACGTACAGAACCAGGCTAGGCCCCAATTAGTATTTTTTGTACCCCCAAAGGCAGGATGAGGAGTAGAAGGAGTTCGGAACAGGCAGCACCCTCAAATCTTCAGAAGTATGAGATGCACCCCAAAAATTGGAAAGGTGTATCTCACAGGTACCAACACAGACTATCCCGCAATTTAATTGTTTATACCCAAAGGTTTTTATTGAATAGCGGATTAGAAAATATTATCAAAAAACGGTGTATGTATCTCACACGTACAGAACCAGACTAGGCCCCAATTACTATTTTTTGTACCCCCAAAGGCAGGATGAGGAGTAGGAGGAGTTCGGAACAGGCAGCACCCTCAAATCTTCAGAAGTATGAGATGAACCCCAAAAATTGGAAAGGTGTATCTCACACGTACCAACACAGACTATCCCGCAATTTAATTGTTTTTACCCAAAGGTTTTTATTGAATAGCGGAATAGAAAATATTATCAAAAAACGGTGTATGTATCTCACACGTACAGAACCAGACTAGGCCCCAATTACTATTTTTTGTACCCCCAAAGGCAGGATGAGGAGTAGGAGGAGTACGGAACAGGCAGCACCCTCAAATCTTCAGAAGTATGAGATGAACCCCAAAAATTGGAACGGTGTATCTCACACGTACCAACACAGACTATCCCGCAATTTAATTGTTTATACCCAAAGGTTTTTATTGAATAGCGGAATAGAAAATATTATCAAAAAACGGTGTATGTATCTCACACGTACAGAACCAGACTAGGCCCCAATTACTATTTTTTGTACCCCCAAAGGCAGGATGAGGAGTAGGAGGAGTACGGAACAGGCAGCACCCTCAAATCTTCAGAAGTATGAGATGCACCCCAAAAATTGGAAAGGTGTATCTCACACGTACCAACACAGACTATCCCGCAATTTAATTGTTTATACCCAAAGGTGTAGATTGAATAGCGGAATAGAAAATATGATATCAAAAGGTGTATGTATCTCACACGTACCGACACAGACTATCCCGCAATTTAATTGTTTATACCCAAAGGTTTTGATTAAATAGCGGAATAGAAAATATTATCAAAAAAAGGTGTATGTATCTCACACGTACAGAACCAGACTAGGCCCCAATTACTATTTTTTGTACCCCCAAAGGCAGGATGAGGAGTAGGAAGAGTACGGAACAGGCAGCACCCTCAAATCTTCAGAAGTATGAGATGAACCAAAAAATTTGAAAGGTGTATCTCACACGTACCAACACAGACTATCCAGCAATTTAATTGTTTATACCCAAAGGTTTTTATTGAATAGCGGAATAGAAAATATTATCAAAAAATGGTGTATGTATCTCACATGTACAGAACCAGACTAGGCCCCAATTACTATTTTTTGTAGCCCCAAAGGCAGGATGAGGAGTAGGAGGAGTACAGAACAGGCAGCACCCTCAAATCTTCAGAAGTATGAGATGCACCCCAAAAATTGGAAAGGTGTATCTCACACGTACCAATACAGACTATCCTGCAATTTAATTGTTTATACCCAAAGGTTTTTATTGAATAGCGGAATAGAAAATATTATCAAAAAAAGTGTATGTATCTCACACGTACAGAACCAGACTAGGCCCCAATTAGTATTTTTTGTACCCCCAAAGGCAGGATGAGGAGTAGAAGGAGTTCGGAACAGGCAGCACCCTCAAATCTTCAGAAGTATGAGATGCACCCCAAAAATTGGAAAGGTGTATCTCACACGTACCAACACAGACTATCCCGCAATTTAATTGTTTATACCTAAAGGTTTTTATTGAATAGCGGAATAGAAAATATTATCAAAAAAGTGTATGTATCTCACACGTACAGAACCAGACTAGGCCCCAATTACTATTTTTTGTACCCCCAAAGGCAGGATGAGGAGTAGGAGGAGTTTGGAACAGGCAGCACCCTCAAATCCTCAGAAGTATGAGATGCACCCCAAAAATTGGAAAGGTGTATCTCACACGTACCAACACAGACTATCCCGCAATTTAATTGTTTTTACCCAAAGGTTTTTATTGAATAGCGGAATAGAAAATATGATATAAAATTGGTGTGATTTATCAATAGCACATGTGAACAGCAGTGTCTTATATCATTCAGCTCTGCTGCAGGCTATGGAGGGAAAAAAATAATTCCCCTTTTAAGTTTGTAATTTTTAACTAGATTAGTACAGACTATGCCACAATTTAATTTTTTTAACCCAAGGGTGTATATTGAATAGTGGAATAGAAAAAAGTGTATAATTTTTGAAACCACTCAATAATAGCACATGTGAACACAGCAGTGTATTATCACAGTCAGCACAGCACAGCACTGAAGGAAAAACGCTGCACACAGTGACTGATAGAAAAATACTTTTCTCCCTCCTCCTCAGTGGGCAAAAAAGATTGTTTTCACTGCACCTCACACGCAGCAAAATCGATGTGGACCAGCTCTGCTGCAGGCTATGGAGGGAAAAAAAAAATTCCCCTTTTAAGTTTGTAATTTTTAACTAGATTAGTACAGACTATGCCACAATTTAATTTTTTTAACCCAAGGGTGTATATTGAATAGTGGAATAGAAAAAAGTGTATAACTTTTGAAATCTCTCAATAATAGCACATGTGAACACAGCAGTGTATTATCACAGTCAGCACAGCACAGCACTGAAGGAAAAACGCTGCACACAGTGACTGATAGAAAAAGACTTTTCTCCCTCCTCCTCAGTGGGCAAAAAAGATTGTATTCACTGCACCCCACACAGCAAAATCGATGTGTACCACTGACACCTGCCTATCTCCAGCCTCTCCCTAAAAGGATTGATAAGATCGGTCACTGCAAACCCCCCCCCCCCCCACACAGCAAAATCGATTGTAGAACACTGACCCTAAAAATCAGCAGCCTCGCCCTAAAATGCCCTACAACTCGCCCTGCCTGATACACTCTGACCTGTCCCTCAATTCTATCCGGACACAAATGATTTTTGCCTGTCTGTCCCTAATCAGCAGCCAGCACGTATGATGTGTGCTCTGTCCCTGAACTACACAGCAGAATGACGCAGCGGCACTGGCTCGAACTTATAAAGACTTGGTCACATGCTTCAGATGGCCAATCACAGCTACTAATACATTTGTAGGCATGGCTGGGATGGCTTAAGGCACACCAGTTAAACGCTTGTTGATTGGCTGTTGAAAGCCCCCCATGAAAAGCGCGCCAATGCATACAAAACCCGGAAATAAAATGACCGAACACGGATTTTTACCCGAATATACAGTAAAGTTTTCGGGTCCGTGTTCGGGTAACAAAAATCCAATTATTCGGTACGAACACGAATAATACAGTCCGTGTTCGCTCAACCCTACTTATAAATGGACAACTTTGTGTAAAAAAAATGCGTTTTCATTTTTTTCCACATTTTCCAAAAACTTCTGGAAAAAAATGACATGTTCAAAAGACTCATTATGCCTCATAGATTATACGTTGGGGTGTTTGCTTTCCAAAATGGGGTCATTTAGTGGTATTTTCCATTGTGCTGGTGCTCCAGGGCCTTCAAAAGTGTAATAGGTGGTTGAGAAATGAAAAGTGTATTTTATGCTCCTTGAACGCCTGGAGGTGCTACTTCAATGTTGGACCTCTGTATGTGGCCTGGCTGTAAAAAAGTCTCACACATGTGGTATCGCCATACTCAGGAGGCGTAGCAGAATGTACTTTGGGGTGTCATTTTTGCTATGTAAATGCTATGTGTTGGAAATATCTTATAAATGGACAACTTTGTGTAAAAAAAATGAGTTTTCATTTTTTTTTCCACATTTTCCAAAAACTTCTGGAAAAAAATTAGATGTTCACAAGACTCATTATGCCTCAAAGATTATACATTGGGGTGTTTGCTTTTCAAAATGGGGTCATTTAGTGGGCTTTTTCATTGTGCTGGTGCTCCAGGGCATTCAAAAGTGTAATAGGTGGTTGAGAAATGAAAAAATAAGTTTTCATTTTTTTTCCACATATTCCAAAAACTTCTGGAAAAAAATGACATGTTCAAAAGACTCATTATGCCTCATAGATTATACATTGGGGTGTTTGCTTTCCAAAATGGGGTCATTTAGTGGGCTTTTCCATTGTGCTGGTGCTCCAGGGCATTCAAAATATAATAGGTGGTTGAGAAATGAAAAAGTAAGTTTTCATTTTTTTTCCACATTTTCCAAAAACTTTTGGAAAAAAATGACATGTTCAAAAGACCCATTATGCCTCATAGATTATATGTTGGGGTGTTTGCTTTCCAAAATGGGGTCATTTAGTGGGCGTTTCCATTGTGCTGGTGCTCCAGGGCCTTCGAAAGTGTAACAGGTGGTCAACAAGTAAGATGTGTAGTTTATGCTCCTAGAACACCTGATGGTGCTCCTTGCATGTTGGGCCTCTCTATATGAGTAGAGTGTGAAAAAGTCCCACACATGTGGTTTCGCCATACTCAGGAGGAGTAGTTTTGGGGTGTAGTTGTAAGTATGCATATGCCATGTGAGAGAAATAACCTGTTGGAAATGACAATTTTGTAAAAAAAATAATAATAATTTTGCAAAGAATTGTGGGAAAAAATGACAACTTCAAAAAACTCACCATGCCTCTTTCTAAATACATTGGAATGTCTACTTTCCAAAAAGGGGTCATTTGGGGGTCATTTGTACTTTCCTGGCTTGTTAGGGTCTCAAGAAATGAGATAGGCTGTCAGTACATTAGGTGTGATCAATTTTCAATGATTAGCATAATAGCTTGTAGACTCTAACTTTCACGCAGACCAAATAATATACACTTATTTAGGTTATTTTTACCAAAGATATGTAGAAGTATAAATTTTGGCCAAAATTTATGAAGAAAAATTACTAATTTGCAAAATTTTATAACATAAACTAAAAAAAAAAATGTTTTTTTTTTTTAATTTCCGGTCTTTTTTCATTTATAGCGTACGAAATAAAAAGCCCAGTGGTGATTAAATACCATCAAAAGAAAGCTCTATTTCTATGAAAAAAAGGACGAAAAATTCATATGGGTTCAGTGTTGCATGACCAAGTAATTGTCATTCAAAGTGTGAGAGCACTGAAAGCTAAAAATTGGTCTGGGCAGGAGGGGGATTTAAGTGCCCAGTAGGCAAGTGGTTAACTGGCTTCTGAGGTGCCATTCTTTCTATTAACACCAATGATGGGGCACAATTTCAAGCTGATACAATTAGGTACAATGTCTTCCACTGACACCACTGATGTGGCACTATTCCTTCCATTGACACCAACTATGGGACAGTATTCCTCACTCTGGCACAAATAATTGGACACAATTTATTCCTAATGGGGAACAAGTCCCCCCACTAATACCATTATTGGGGCATTATTTCTTCCACTGAAGAAGTGGCACTATTCCTTTGCCTGAAATATTAGTGACTGTAGATCAGTCCTTTTTTTAAAGTTTGAGGACCCTTGCTTCCGATGGAAGTTGACATTCTCTTACTATTTGGCTAGGTATTATGCGTCACACACATCTGCTTTATTTAGTGACAACTTTGGGTCGCATAGCAGTGTGCGTGTTGCAGGTGATTTTCACATCGCACAGTTGATAGAGCCTCAGTGACAAGTTAACGCCTATTCTTGTTGTAAGCGTTAAGTCCACTGCAAAAGGCTTTGCTACTCTGCGTCACACACATCTGCTTTATTTAGCGACAACTTTGGGTCACATAGCAGTGTGCAGTACGTACAGGAGGTGGTGGACTATATTACCAAACCCTCATCATCATCAGCAACTACAGTGACCCAGGCAGAGAAAAGTGGTCAGTCTTCTGCAGTTGGCAGAGCAAATTAAGATGAGTCCATGTCCACCTCAAGCCCTTCCTTAGACCCAACTTCAGACATGGCAGAGGAGTCAGCTGAGCTGTTTGACCACAGTGTCGGCCATCTACTCCTGCCTGATGCTCAGTCCTTTATGGAGTCTGATGTTGGGTCTGAGGTTCAGTAGGAGGCAGAGCAAGCAAGAAGGGAGAGCAGACGGCCCACTCCATCTAAGGCCGGACCTGTTATCTCCCGGGCCACAATACAAACCTCTTCTTGCTGGGCCTTTTTTGAGACATCTCATGCAGATCGAACAGTTGTGATCTGCAAGATTTGCCATAAGGGAATAAAACGTGGCAAAAAGGTCAACCACTTGGGTACAAGCTGCCTAACCAGGCATTTGACATCCCACCACTTGGCCCGTTGGTAGGAGAATTTGAAGAACCCACAGTGGCTTTTGATTAAGGATGCATGTGCTGTCCTCTCGCCATTTGAGGAGGCCACCAGGATGGTCAGCCGGGACAGCGCATGCATCGGTGACACCCTACCAGTACTGTTTTTGTTGGAGCACACTCTGCGTGGCATTATGGGCAGGGCACTGGAGGCAGAGAAGCAGGAGGAAGAGGAGGACTTCCTTGCCTCTCAAGGCCCCCTTTATCCTGACCCCATTATGCCTAGCTCCCAGAGACCCAAGCAGGATCCAGGGGTGGAAGAGGAAGAGGAAGAGGAGGAGGAGGAGGAGGACGATTCTTCGGGAACTTTTGCAGGCTTTGAGGAGGAGGAGGAAGACATGTGGCAATCTGCAAGGCCTAGTTTGACTCCCTCGGGAAACTTTGGAGTAGTACGTGGGTGGGAGGAGGAGGAGCACGTTCAAGATCATGTCATTTTGAGTGACCCCGAGGAGTCAGCTTCTCAGGCCTTTGCAAATTTGCGATGCATGGCAAACATCATGCTTCAGAGCCTGCGAAAGAACCCCAGAATCAAGGCTATTAAAGAGACTGACCACTATTGGTTGGCCACCCTACTTGACCACCGGTACAAGTCAAAAGTCTCTGAGCTTTTCCCATCCACCCAGAGAGTCCACAGGATCAAATCCCTTGAGGACAGTCTCAAGAGGATTCCGGTGAACACGGTGAAATCCCTGCCCCTGCAACTCCGGGGTTGCAGGGGCAGGGACAACCTACCATGGACTCTACTGCGGGTCACGAGAGGAGCGTTGGAGGAGGCGTGCGGTGGGACCAGGGTGCCACCCTCCAACCCTCCTCTCATTCTGTTTAGGTTCACAGAACCTCATTTTAGTTTCCACTATAAAAGATTAATTTTTTTTGGCCTTCTACAGGTACACATCTTCTTAATTTTTTCGCTTACTTCAGCACCAGCTCTTTGGGCTTACAGTGGTATGGCTCCGCCAACACCCAAACAACAATTTTTGCGCACCTGTCTCACAGATGCATATCATTGCAACTTTTTTCCTTACAAAGGCAATTATTGCCTTCATGACCAGCACTTTCATAGGGTTATGGTGTCAAGGCATCGTCGGCACCACCAAAGGCCCAATTTTTAAGCATCCTTTACTTCTATTCAAAGTTAAGAGACAACAGTATTCACCCAAAACATCTCTAATCTTGTTCACTATGCACTACATTGTGGCCCCTACCCCTAACCCTAACCCTCAATGTATCCGTGCATATATGTATGTTTCTTGTGAGAATTCAAGTTAAAGTGCACCAAACACCATTTTACATGAAATAAAGTGCATCTACATACATCTTTTGACTTCTTGAAAACATTTGGTAATAATAGCCCCATGGTGAAAATACACCAGTGTTGGGGTAGTTACTCAAAAAATGTAACTAGTTACTAGTTACTTCTGTAAATTGTAACGAGATTACTTTACTAGCTACTGCATTTGAAAAGTAACTTCACTACTTATTACTTTACTTTCCTCTTTCTTAATTGACTGTGTAGAAGAAGATTGAGTTTATTGTATAAACACAGGCTTTGGGAAACATGAGAACAAAAGCTGAAAAAACAGAATAAAACATAAAGTGCAACAAAAAGTCATAAACTTCATCCCTCTCTATTCTTCGAAATAACGATTGTATTGCACGGCTTGGGTAACGCAGGAAAGCGCGTTCCTATAGCCTAGTAAAGTAGTGTAGTTACCTCCTATAGCCTAGTAAAGTAGTGTAGTTACCAATATTAGTATTGTAACTAGTTACGTTACTTCGTTACCAAAAAAAGTAATGCAATCCGTTACTTTGTAACTTGTTACCCCCAACACTGAAATACACCCGTTAATTATATCCACATTTAAAGAGACAGCACCTTTTTCCAAAAAAAACTCTAATCTTGTTCCCAGTGCACTTCATGATGTCCCCATCATACACATTGGCTGTGCAGTTGATTAGGAGAAAAAGAAAGGCGCGGTTAAGCAAAAAAGTCATTTTTGAAGTTTGAAACTTTACAGGTACACTTTTTAACTTTTTAGACCCCCCCCCCCCCCCCAGACACTAAATCCAAAGAAATCTCTTTTTATTTTCAGTAATTGGCTCTCTATCAAAAACGACAATTTTTAAGAATTTTTTTTTGCCTGATTCATAGTCCCTGGGGCATGACCCAGAACCCTAGGCACTTTTTAGGGGCATTTATTAGGTTTTAGGGCTTCAAAATTGTGTTTTTTGATTCCCGAAGTTCGGGTCCCATTGATTTCAATGGGGTCCGGGAATCCAAACCGAACTTTCGGGAAATTCGGGTGTTCTGGTCGAACCAAACTTTTCAAAAGTTTGATCATCCCTACTAGTCACCAGAGAGAAAATGTTCAATGCTTGCAGTCTTTCCTCATAGCTGAGTTCCTCCATTCCCCTAATTATCTTTGTTGCCCTTCTCTAGACACTCTTCAGTTCCACCACATCCCTTCTGAGGACTGGTGCCCAGTACTGGACGGCATATTCAAGATGTGGCCGGGCAAGAGTCTTATAAAGTGGGAGAATAATCTCTATTTCTTTTTTTTTATATTTCTTTATTAAAGTTTTACAAATACAAAGGTAAAAATGTAGTACAAATCATTTCGTTTTTCACCAAAAACAACATTTTCCCCCAATAGAACTCCCCATACTCCCTCCCTCAAAAATCCCCTTAACCTACTCCCTCCCCTATCTTGTATCTAAAGACATTTCCTACTCTCTTTAAATTTTTGCCATGTCTCCCAAATCTCTATCCTATTCTCGTATTGTTCTTCTCCCCACACTCTTAAAGATTCCAACTTTCTCGTTTTTTTCACTCGTATAAGCCACTCTTTATATGATGGATGTTCCTTCTCATTCCAATTTCGGGGAATTAAACTTTTTGCTGCATTTAACAGGTGTGGAATCAAAGATTTTTTGTATTGTTTTAACGACATTTGGGTCCCATGGAATAAGCAGACCCAAGGATCTTCTTTAATTTCTATATTTGTGATTTTTTTAATTGTAGCTAATACATCCTGCCAGTATTTTCTAATTTTTGGGCATTCCCACCAGATGTGAGTCATTGTACCCATTTCTTGACATCCCCTCCAGCAGTTTTTTGAGTTCTCC
Organism: Pelophylax lessonae; assembly: GCF_965119305.1. Taxonomy (NCBI): domain Eukaryota; kingdom Metazoa; phylum Chordata; class Amphibia; order Anura; family Ranidae; genus Pelophylax; species Pelophylax lessonae. The sequence goes on from NC_138772.1 coordinate 368,622,542, forward strand.
CCGTGGTAATTCCCCACTTTATCTGGGGTATTATACCACCGGGAGACCAATTTATAATTAGTTTCCGCCGTACTCATGTCAATAGCGGAATTGTGGACCAGTTTCAAACTTTTTTCCCATTGGAACCCTTGGCTATGGGCACCCAGTTCCTTTTCCCACTTGTCCACGAATGGAGGCACCGCCAACCCCTCACCCTCGCTAAGAATTTTGTAGATATTTGAAACATTATTTCGTATTTTCTCTGATACACATATCTGTTCAAATGGCAATAATTTCTTTATCTCTCTAATCGGCTGAGGTAGAGAGTCAACAAAGTGTTTCAGCTGGCGGTATCTCCATTCGGTGAGATTCCAGTCTTCCTTCTTTTTCAAATCTACAAACTTGTTCATTTTTCCCTGTTTCATAATGTCCTTTAACCTCACGTCCCCTTCTCCCATCCATTTTCCATATTCCTTACCCTCCCCTGGTGCAAAAAATTTTGTGTCCTGCAGTGGTATTAGTGGTGAATTGTATTTCCATTTTTCTCTAGTGTGTATTATATCCCAGATTTTCAGTGCCTGTCGTGTAATAATATGTGTATTCTTATTTAACTTTCTCTATTTTGGTGGGATCCAAATCATCTTACCTAAATCTGTGTCACTCATTATATTTTCCATTTTAACCCATTTTTTTCCACTCTCTTTTTTTCCCCATTCCAACACCCGTGTAAGGATTGATGCCTGGTAATATTTTTTAAAATCCGGCAGTGCTAAACCCCCTTTTTCCTTACTTTTACTTAATGTTGTGTACTTTATCCTTGGTTTTTTATTTTTCCAAACAAACTTGGTTATTAGTGCTTTTAATGTTTTGAAAAATACCTGAGGAATCTGTATTGGTATCATCTGAAATTTGTATGTTATTTTAGGTAGAATTACCATCTTTATAATGTTAACTCTTCCTATCCATGATATAGCTCTCAGTATAAGTCTATTTATTTCTGTTTTAATTTCATTTAATAAGGGCAGGAAATTTATTTTATATAACTTTTCTGGATGGGGGGTTAATTTAATTCCTAGATATTTTAAATCACCTTTTCTCCACAAAAAAGGGAATTCTCTTTCCAACCTATTCCTCTCCTGTATATCCATCTTTATACTTAATATCTCTGATTTTGTTTGATTGATTTTGAAGTTTGAGAGTTCTCCATAGTATTTCAAGTTCTTTATTAGATTTGGCAAAGTTATTCTAGGATTGGAGACATAGAACAGCAGGTCATCTGCAAACGCAGCGACCTTATGTTCCACCTCCCCCACTTTTATCCCTTTGATATCAATACATCCTCTTATAGTGGCTAATAGTGGTTCTAATGAGATCACAAACAACATTGGAGACAGGGGACATCCCTGTCTCATTCCGTTGTACATCTCGAAAGGCTCCGATAATATCCAGTTTACTTTTATTCTTGCGGAGGGTTTGTTATATAATATCTTAATCCAAGCCATCATCCTCGGCCCCAGTCCCAATTCCTCTAATGTTCTCATTAAAAACTCCCAGTTGACCCTGTCAAATGCTTTCTCAGCATCAATTGACAGAATCACATTTGGGGTCTTAATAATCTCTATTTCTGGAGTGAATTCCCTTTTCTATACAAGCCAGTATTCTGTTGGCTTTGCTTACAGCTGCTTGGCATCGCATGCCACTGCCAAGCCTGTTGTCCACTAGGACCCCCAGGTCCTTTCCCATCTTAGTTTCACCCAGAGGTTCCCCTCCTAAGGAGTAACTTGCATTCATATTTCTGACGCCCAAGTGCATTACCTTACTTTTTTTAACATTAAACCTCATCTGCCATGTAGTTACCCATCCCATTATTTTGTTCAGGTTTGCTTTTAAGGTTACAACGTTATGTGTAGATGATATTGGCCTGCTTAGCTTTGAATCGTTCGCAAATACAGAGATTGTGCTGGATATCCCCCCCTCTAGAATGTTTATGAATAAATTAAACAGGATTGGTCCCAGGACAGACCCTTGGGGGACCCCACGTTCCACACCCGCCCAATCCGAGTACTCCCCATATATCACCACCCTCTGGACTTCCTCTTGGAGCCAGTTCTCAATCCAAGTACTCACCCTATTGTCCATACCTACGTACCTTAGTTTGTACAGTAAATGTTTGTGGGGAACTGTGTCAAATGCCTTTGCAAAGTCCAGATACACCACATCTACAGGCCTTTCTTTATCTAGACCGCAACTCACTTCTTCACAGAAGGTAATAGATTGGTCTGGCAAGAACAATTTTCATGAATCCATGCTGGTTACTACTAATAATACCGTTTCTATTACTAAAGTCTTGTATAAAGTAACTTAGCATCCCCTCCAATATTTTGCAGACTATTGATGTTAGGCTAAACGGCATATAGTTCCCCAGGATACTGTATATCTTGGCCCTTTTTTAAATATTGGTACCACGTTGGCTTTTTTCCAATCTGCTGGCACCATACCCATCGGTAGGCTATCCATAAAGATCAAGAACAATGGTCTAGCTATCACCTGGCTGAGTTCTTTAGGAAATCCTTGGGTGCAAGCCATCCAGTCCCGGTGATTTATTTATGTTAAGTTTGTCAAGTTTAGTTTAAAGTCTATCTTTCGTTAACCATGGGGGTGCTTCCTGAGGTGTATTATTTTTAACATTACAAGCTGTGTTAGTGTATCTCCCCAATTCTTTTGTGAAGACTGAAGAGAATAATTTATTTAGCACTTTCGCCTTCTCTCTGTCCTCTGTGGCCAGATTCCCTTCATCGTCTTTTATGGGGCCAACGTGTTGTGGTCTCGCTTTCTTACTATTTATGTACTTAAAGAATTTCTTAGGTTTTTTTTTTTTCTAGTCTCTTCCGCTATATGTCTCTCGTGTTCTATTTTAGCCACCTTGATTTTGCCTTTAATTTCTTATTGCTCTCTTTGTAATGTTGGAATGCTGCCAATGACCCTTTTATTTATTTTTAATATGCATTTTTATGTTGGAGTTTAGCCACCCAGAGTTTATTTTTGCTCTTTTAAACTTATTCCCCTTTGGAATGCACTGGCCAAGCCCTTTATTTAGTATGTTCTTGAAGCACTCCCATTTTTCCTCTATGTTCTTTCTTCCTAAGGTTCTATCCCATTTGATATTGTCTAGCAAACAGCGCAGTTTAGGGAAGTTGGCTCTTTTGAAATTCAGTGTCCTTATATTACCCTTGTGCTTCCTATTTCTATGACTTATACTGAAAAGATTTGACCTATGGTCACTGTTTCCTAAGTCGCCCTGTATTTCTATATCCATGATCAGGTCAGTATTGTTGGTAATCAGTAGGTCTAGTACCGCATTGTTTCTTGTCGGTGCGTTCACCATCTGACCCATGAAATTATCCTGCAAGACTTTTAGGAACTGCCGAGCCTTAGATGAATGTGCGGTTCCTTCTGCCCAGTCTATATCTGGATAATTAAAGTCCCCCATTAAAATTACATTTCCCGTCCTTGCCGCCATTCCAAGCTGTGATAGGAGGTCCGCTTCCCCCTCCTCCCTCTGGTTTGGGAGCCTGTAGCATACGCCCAATATTACCTTCTAGTACCTTCCCTTTGAAGTTCTACCCATAGGGATTCTACCTCCTCCTTCTCCTCTTTCTACCTTCTCCTCCTGGTTGTTAAGTAGCAGGCCGGGAAACCGGCTGTCGTGTCCTTAACAACCAATGACTCATCAGCTGTCAACGGGCTTCTCTGTTGACAGCTGAAATGTAAACAAAAAAATGTTTGCAATTAAAAATAAAGAAAAAAACACAGCGTGAGGTTCCCCCCTCCAATCCATACCAGGCCCTAAAAAAACAGCAAAGGGTTTCCCTCAAAATCTATACCAGACCCTTATCAAAGCATGCAGCCCAGCAGGCTAGGAAAGGGAGGGAGGGAGGGAGTGAGCGCCCATCCTCCTTAACCATAGCAGGCCACATGCCCTTTAACATTGAGGGGGGGGGGTGCTTTGGGGCTGAGGGACTCAAAGAATTGCAATGAGGCTTGCAGATCAACACTATTAAGGCCTCTCACATTGAAGGGGCAAAACCTTGTCTTTAAGAATGGCTTTATAAAGAATAGTTAATCAAAGTACAAGATATGCCCTATGGGTCAAGTACCATTCAATTGGGAAACTGTCCAAAACTGGCATCTTATGCTTTGCAAATGTGCCCAAGGTTTCATCACTCTCATCAGAAGTAATTGGGCCATCCAAGATTTGTCTTTCTGCCACAGATAAAGTAGGGAACCAGATGTCACAGGGATACTCCACAAGGTCATCTGAGCAGTGAGTGACCCAAGAAGTATATAAATCTTTATAAAAATGTAAGAATGTATGCAGTATTTTCTCCTTGGAGGTCTGAATCACTATTCATCATTGAGGAGGTCATTATCATCTAAAATTCAGGGCATAGTAATAGGTTTGTGTGCTGGCCTTGCCAGGAAGGCCAACGGATGACCATTTTTATCACCTGAATCAAAACCATGTTGTGCCTGTCACAAAAGCTTTTTCTGTGTTTTATCAGGTAAAGTGTTATTATTATAAATTCTCTGAATCTCTTTCCCTTTTTTCCTTTATTTGTTTTCCAGATCTACTAGTTTATGAGATAACATAGTGTAGAATCATTAGCTTTTTTCAGAGCCGAAACGGCAGCCATATAGGAGCCTCTCATGACTGCCTTAAAGGCACCGGGGAAAAGAATCTGTGAGACATTTCAGAAAAAAGGTATAAAAGAAAAGAGGTGGCACATCTGAGAGGATACTTATGACACAACAAGGTAGATTATTGAACCATAACCAAAAACGTACATAAAGCCACCAGTGAACATGTCTCAGCAATACTGATTACTGTAAAGAAAGTAAAAACATTATGGAAGGCCATCCAACCACGGGGCGTCTTCTGGTGAGGTAAAGAACTGCACCTTGCCCCCATTAAATACCCACAATTTAGCAGGGTAAAGCATACTGTATGCCAAGTTCTTATCCCAGATGTTTTTTGACTGGAGTGAGGACAGCCTGCTGTTTCTGTATAGCAGCAGAAAAATCTGGGAATATAGAAATATTGTTCTCATGTATGACAATGTGCCCAGGAAGCAAGCTGTCCATAGAATCTGCTACTCATCCTTAAAGTGCAGAAGTTTAATAAGAAGAGGTTTAGGTGGTGCCCCAGATGGCAATGGGTGCAAGGGTGCACGATGAGCCCTTTTAATGGCGAAAAGTGCAGAAAACGTATCCGCTGACATAACGCATTTAAGCCAGGTTTCCATAAAGCCTTCTGTATCTTTGCCTTCTGCTCCTACCGGGACTTAAACCCAAATTATTCCAGCGCAGTCTATCCTTAAGATCGTTGAGCTTAGCAGAGTAGTCTGAAGCAGCTTGCTGTAGGTAATGAACATCTCCTTGTGGGGGTCTATGGCATCTTCTACATTGCTAATACGTTGCTTAGTGGTGGTCAGTTTGCCCCTAATTTTTTGCATATCATGATTGAGGAATGACCGATCCAGTTTTACGGAATCTATCTGAGTAGTAAGAGCAGTTTGACACATGTGGATTGTGTCCATAACATGCTTAAGGGTTAACTCATCTTCTCCTGGCTCTTGTGAAGGAGAGATATCAGAGTCCCTAGGGGAAGCAGCAGCAGGCATCTGTTTGTGAAGATGAAAGTCCCCCTCCTTCCCTCACTCAGGGCCCAGCTGCACATACTGGAGCTCAACTCCCTCTGCAGTATGCTGTAAAGGGGAGGAAGAAGCCTGCTTAGCAAAATGCTCCTTGATCGTGCTGGGAGGCTTGGGCTTACTAACAGAAGGTTTCCTAGCAGGCTCAGTCACCCTCATCTTCTTGTGCTTCTCCCTCTGGGGGAGAGCACTTGCAACAACCAAGCCTCTTTCATCTTTGCTGGTGCAGGGTGAGGGCGGAGGAGAGCAGTTTCCTGAAGGCTTGGAAGTGCTATGCCCGATCTTTACCATCGTTGCAGGTGGAGCAGGTTGTCAACTTTCAGGATCTCTACAGGAGAGCTGGATGTCGAGCTTTCTGTGTCAGCAGGATAGCAATAACAGGAGTAGTGCCACTGGAGCTCCTATACAGCGCTCCTCACATCCCCATGGCCGGCCAAGCCCCCCGACTGTCTAATTCTATGTGTGCGTAGATTATTTCTATCTTTGCTTTTAAAGATTTATGATTCCTTTACACATTTGACTATATTTTTTCATGTTTTTATGTGTATATTTGATTGTTTATATGGTGCATTCACATGTTACCACTTGCCGACCGCCGCAAGTACATATACTGCGGCGGTCAGCCCCTCACAGGCAAAGTGACGTATGGGTACGTCACTAGCCTGTGAGGCTCTGGGGAGCGAGCGTGCGCCGCTGGAGGTGCGCTCCCGCTCGCTCACGGACCCCCCCGCGCGTGTGCCCGATGGACCCACTCGCGATCGTCCGTTAAAGCGGGAGAAAGGCAGGCGGCTGATGTAAACAAGCCGCCTGTCATTCTCCCCTGTGTAAGAATAGTGATCATATGGTTCTACTATGTAGGACCATTGATCACTGTTCCTACACCTCAAGCCACAGCCAATCACAGTTAGAAACACGCCCCTAGGGGCACACACAACCCCTCCCTCTCAAAAAAGTTAACCCCTTCACTGCCAGTGTCATTTTACAGTAACAGTGCATATGTATAGCACTGATTACTGTAGTAATGTCACTGGTAACCCCAAAAGTGTCAAAAATGTCAGTCAAGGGTCCAATCTGTCCGCCGCAATGTCGCAGTCCCGCAAAAAAAAATGCAGATCGCCGCCATTACGCGTTAAAAAAAAACAACAAAAATGACAAAAATCTTTCCCTTAGTTAGCAAACGCAATAACTTTTGCGCAAACCAATCAAAATACGCTTTTTGCGATTTTTTTTACCAAAAATATGTAGCATAAAACAAATTGGCCTAAAATGTTAAAAAAATTAGATTTTTACATTTTTTTGGGGGGAATTTCATATAAAAAAATGTGAAAAATATTGTTATTTTTGCAAAATTTACGCTCTTTTTTTGTTTATAGCGCATGATCAAAAAATCGCACAGGTGATCAAATACCACCAAAAGAAAGCTCTGTTTGTGGGAAAAAAGGACGTCAAATTCGTTTAGGTACAGCGTCGCACGACCGCACAATTGTCCGTTAAAGTCACGAAGTGCCGAATCGCAAAATAGGCCCTGGTCAGGAAGGGGGTAAAATCTTCCGGGGCTTAAGTGGTTAAAGAGATTTTAAAGTCTAGTTTTTCTTTTTTTTAATAACAGACATGTTATACTTACCTGCTCTGTGCAGTTGATTTTGCACAGAGTGGCCCGGATTTTCCTCTTTTCGGGTCCCTCTTCTGTGCTCCTGGCCCCTCCCTGCCGTTGAGTGCCCTCTACAGCAAGCAGCTTGCTGTGGGCCACCTGAGTCTAGTCACAGCTCCCTGTATCTATTCAGACACGGAGTCCTGATCTGGCCCCACCCCTCATTCTTCTGATTGGCTGACTGACTTTGATTGACAGCAGCAGAAGCAAATCGCGATGCCCTGCTGTCTCAGTCAATGAGGAGGGGAGCTGAGAAACTCCTGCAACATCAATAGATAAAATTGGGCTCAGTTAAGTATTAGGGGGCTGAGGGGGGCTGCAGCACACGGAAGGTTTTTTTTTTCTTAATGCATAAAATTCATTAAGATAAAATAAAACCTTCTCATTTTACAATTACTTTAGGCATGCTATTATTTTAATACTATGATCTGAAGTGTGTATTATCATACACATATGCTTGCTGATGCTTCACAGCAAGTTCTGTGTATAACCAGTTTTTAATGGATTTATTATTTTATTTATAAACTGTGAAAACTGAATGATGTACTTACAAAGAAGAGACAGTAGCAGAATTTATGAAACCCACTAGAGTATATCTAAAACTCACCAAGGGCCTGGTGATAATGTGGCCCTGTGAGGGAAAGTACTAAAAGTTGTGATATTGATGGACAAATTACGAGAGGGGCATGGGGAGGGGGAATACTGTGAGCTGGGTTTTGTAAATATTGAGTTTTAGAGAGCGGTGTGACATTCATACTGATTTGCCAGCTAGATACGTCTGATAATACTCAAAATGTACGGCACCATTCATTTACCAGATCAACATAAAATGATCAAATAGGCTTTATGTCCTGTAAAAAGTGTATAAGTCTCTATTTAATTATCTGTCTGCTGTAATAAACAGATTTAATGGGCACCCAGTTCCCGATTACATCTTTAATATAGCAAGTATATAAGTATATGGAGTCTTTCATACTCCTACTCCTACCACTCTCTTCCTAATTAAATAAAGTGAACCTGAATTTGGAGTGTAGGTTTACTTAATATTAGCAAAAAAACATTATAGAAAGACAAGGGGGGCTATACCGGTGCTGGACAACCCACTCTAAATGACACACTGACACAATTATGTAAAAAATATAATTTCATTCATAACAATAGTAAAATACCATACACACATACAGAGGAAAAAAGAAAAAAAAGGTGCATAAGTAAAAATGAGGGCCTCTTACACACACCATCCCAAGCCCAGCCTTACAAAGGTACACAGAAATAATTCCCCAAGTTATTGCAAAGGTCAGGGTATCTGATGCATTTCTCCTTAATGGCTTCCTCAGGGAATATTGGGTGAAGAGGATTCGCAATGTCAATTTGATAAAATAAAAGATAGACAAAAATAATGATAATAGAAATGACAAATTGATACAAGCAAGTATGTGTGTACAGATGATTCATATTAAACAATATATCGTATCCGATTCATACTAAGCAAACATTTACAACTTGGTATGATGATACTTACAAATCAAATGTGATCCTACAAGGAGAAAACCAGGACCGTTAGAATCAGATTCCTCAAGGTTGGATTGCTGGTGTAAGATATAGGTCCATAATATTCAAAAGAACTGTCATAAAGGCTGGAAGGCCCTACTTCATCAAAAGCGAAGGGGGTAGAAGAGGTCCCCACAAGGACACCCAGCTGTGGTCAACTCTGCATGAGGGAAAGCAGGAGCACACGTCCTAAAAGTGTGTTAAGATGGTTTCTGTAATATAAGTACAAATGGGACCCTAGTCAGGTGACTCTATGTCTTACACCTGAAATCCAACCTTGAGTAATGTGATTCTAACAGTTCCATAAATGTTTGCTTAGTATGAATCGGATACAATATATTGTTTAATATGAATCATCTGTACACATATCCTTGCTTGTATCAATTTGTCATTTCTATTATCATTATTTTTGTTTATCTCTTATTTTAGTGAATTGACATTGCAAATCCTCTTCACCCAATATTCCTGGAGGAAGCCATTAAGGTGAAATGCATCGGATACCCTGACCTTTGCAATCACTTGGTGGCATTATTTCTGTGTACCTTTGTGAGGCTGGGCTGGGGATGGTGTGTTTAAGAGGTCCTCATTTTCACTTATGCACCTTTTTTTTTTTCTGTACTGTCCTGTGTATGATATTTTACTATTGTTATGAATAAAATGATATTTTTTACATAATTGTGTCAGCGTGTCATTCAGAGTGAGTTGTCCAGCACCGGTATAGCCCCCCTTGTCTTTCTATAATGTTTTTTGACTAATCCTTTGGGGTGATGGTGCAGGTCTTGATTGATTGGACGTATGCTTTTGTTCACTTGATATTACTTTATCAACTGTCCTGGTCAACTATTATCTAAACAAAGATTTGTTGGTCTCAAAAGTTAGCGGTTATCCATACTCAGCAAGATTATTGGCAGGATGAAAATGAATAACTCTAAGCATTAGGTTGTATACAAGGGGTTTTGCTAAAAGGTTTTTATAAATGATTGAATGATATTGTATATACGTATGTTGTATATTTGTGTTCTGGTGAAAAACTGTAAAAGTTTTTACCTATATATTGTATCTCCCTGTCGTTAATAAAGAACACTTTATAAAATGCAGTGTGACACATTCACATTTTAAACAAACCTCCCCAAATAATCTATTCAAGTAAACTCAATATTCTAGGAAAAGAAGGAGCAGATAATTTCCTAAATATTACATTTATCCTCTACAGACATTTATTACTGCTAATGCTTTATTGTTGCACATTAATTATCATGCTCACAATGAAGTAAAAATAGATCTCATGACAGGCACTCTAATATATCATGTGTTAAGCATATGATAAATAGCTCATTGAGCATTTTTATATCACAAAATGCTCTCATGACAAAAGCTAACACTGCAGTATTTACTGAATAATTTAATTTTGTCATCTAGCTGAGTGGCTTTCAGAGCAATAAATTGCTAAAGCCAAGCAATGCATCGAATGTTTTTACCTCAAGAGATTTTTGGCTTTAAACTGAGTTTTGTCCCTTTCTTACAAAATGACAGCTACTGAAATACTCATTGTAAGCCACTTTGAGCATATGTTTCCAGAGTAATGAGTAATTAACTTGCCAAAAATCCATAGTTTTTAAGAATCATAAGAAGAAAATGCAATCATTGGGACATAAAAAGCAATTTTTAGAGATACTTAAACATTATGTTTATGCTAAAGATAAGTTCTTATCACTGAACATATATATATATCCGTTAATAAACAATATTGTTTAATGACAGTTTATAGACACAAAGTTAAATTAAACATTCCACTAACTGCTTGCAAGACCTCTGGGTCCTTTCAGAAGGTAACACAAGACAGAGGAGAACTGCTGGAAACTCTAAGAGCAAGAAGTGAACTAGAAAGTGGTTCAAAGAAGCTTTATCTAATTAGCATTTCGATTTGTCTAGCAGAGCATACCGGTGATCTACTGGGAAAAATACCAACAAGTTAAATAGTTTCTGATCATCATCTCTTATGGTTTCTGCTTGAAATAGCTAAGATTTATTTTAACCAAGCCTTCGTATGTACTACAGAACATAAGTAGACGGTACTGGAGGTCCATTTTTGTTAGCCTAAAGTGTTATAAATCTCTGTGATCATTTGGTCCATTCTGAAATGTAGGTGACACCCAATAAGACTTGTTCACAAAAATCTCTTTTATTTCAGAGTGATTAAATGTGAAATGTGTTGCATTCATATATATGTTAAAAAAAAAAAAAAAAAAGTTTCCAAAAATTATATCACACACATCATTTCACAATTAGCTCCTACATCAATTGCTCTTTTCTGATGTAATTGCTCGGAAAAGGCGTCCTTTTCCTAAATGTTCTGCAAATATTAGTAAGACAAAGGCCCTGAATTACTAAGGAATAATGAAATAAAATAAACAGAAAATCCAGTTTGCAAAGAATACCAAATCATGTAAAAGGAAATAAATAAATACATAAAAAAGAAGTACTGTTTACCCATGGTTGAATGATTAAAGTCCACACAACTTCAACTCATTCACTAGGTGTGAAAAGTGATAATTCCCTTTGCAAAGAAAAAAATGCACTTTGCTTAGTGAATGAAGGGAAGTTAAGCTGACATCAATCACCCAGTCATGTGCAAAATAAATTAAATTTATTTTTATTTTCTTTGAACTCTAAGGTATGAACTTTAAGGTCTCTAGGGCAATGACATTTTGTTTGAATGGTTACAGCCCTCAGGAAAAATATTTGATCTCAAAGGAAAATCTTTATGCCCCATGTTGATAAAAAAAATAATATAAAATGTATTTTCCCACAAACCTGGAAAGAGGCTGCAGGAAAGGGAGCTTTATGAAACATTAGCTGCCATAATCCTTTCTTAGGCATTTACCAATCCACTTCCTTTTTGGCTGACTCAGGGTAAGACTCATAGTACCATTAAACTAGTGTGTAGATTAACCCAGGAGATTTGTTTTTTAAACCATAATCCACTGCATTACCCATAGAAGAAGTTGGGCAGACATAGTGGGCAGACATAGATGGGCAGACATAGATGAGCAGACATAGTGTCAGTGATTAAGAAGCTGTTGTAAAGAAAGGAAAGGAAAAGCTGACAAACTTCATAGGGTGAGGTTAGGGTTAGTCAGGATATTGCATTTTATTGCTGATTGCTTGCTCCTTTGGCAATCGTCCCCTTTGCTATAATGTTTGTTCTTATTATTGGGCTTTTTTGTATTTCATTTATTTTGTGGTTGATTTTAAGGGTAATTTCACTTTCTTGGAAAATAAGAATATAACATAATAAAATAATTTAGCGTATACACCTGCAACAAAATATGGTAAAATTTATCTTTCCATTTTAATGTGCAGCACTTTCTCACAGTCATTTTCTGTATTAATCAATGCAATATGGCATCCTGGAGGTGTTCTATACACCAGTGGTGTACAGAATGCATCCAAAATTTAATTTTCTGCTCGTGTGATTGTATGGGTTTTTCCTGAAGTCTACACTAAGACACTAGTCAGATTTCAAGCATCCCGTTCAATAGAAATTTCATTTTTAATGATACTGCATAAAGAATAATTATCTTTTTACAATATTGAGGTCTGCTGAACTCCAAACTGTGTGGGGAGAATGTGAGAGTGGTACTAAGCACAATGCAACTCTCATTTCCCCAAATCTTCGAAATATGGTCAGATCAAAATCTTCTGTCTATGCTAAGTAGTCATAGAAGATGACAGATTTGACCAAAAATGTTCAGTTAGAGGGAATGCAGATATGCCATAAACAGATATTATCAACAAAGGGTCCATCAAGAGTCCTGTGCACAATTCTGTGGAATTGTGCACATATACCCGGGTATATATAGTTATTAAATAAAGATAACTCTGTATGAATGTTGCAGCAAAGTTCAGTTGTAGGGGCCCCTGAGGGTTTAAGTGTTTGTTTTGTTGTTAGAGACCAGAAGACAAGATGTGTGGTGATAGGGAGACCCTCCAGCTATTGTTCAATCAGCCTTGAATGCAGCTTCTCACAGCAAGAAACTGGGGTGTGGCACTGGAACTCAGAGTCAGCCAATCTACTCTGAACTTTAGTGCCTAGTAGTTTCTAAAATTACGTGCAACCGGACCTCTATATACCAAAATGGACTAACTTGGCTCTACCCTATGCTGGTTATTGGGCCCTAAACTAAATCTAGCTATAGAATCCCATATAACAGATGCTGTATATAAACTCTATTACATTCAATTGGTTCACCTACAATGGATGAAGGTGACCTCTACACACATAGTAGCACAGACATAGCTTATAGTATCTGGCACTGTGCATGTGAGATAATACCAGTAAGACAGAGGTACTCTGTCTGTCACAAGGATCAGATAGACACTCAAGAAGCTAATGGTATATGTGGTTAGACTACTTGAACATAGGAATACTTGCATATTAGTCTCTTCTTCTGCTCTAGGTGAAAACACAATTGCAGCAGCTCCCATTGACAGGACAAATGTCTGGGACTTTACCATTCTCTTTCCACTTCCTCCTTCTTGGGTTTCAAAACCAGCCACCCAAAGACAGGAAATATAGATACATAATTATACATAACACTGTGTTATTAGCAGCTAACAGTAGAGGGTAGCAGATCCCTGCATGTACATGCACATGTAAGTGCATTTTAACTTAAGAAAAAAAAAAAAACATTTTTTTCACAGTGAGCACTATGCTGTTTCCCTTGTGTCTTTTTGAGTTCATACATGTGGATTAACCCTGAAAGACCTGATCATTTTACCATCATTGGGTGTGTGACTGCCCTGATCCTGGCTTTAATTTACAAGAGAACCATAACTATAGGACAGACCCCTTTCAGATGACATTTTTATAATAAAGTGTTAATCAAAGTGGCAACAAAAATGCACACAACCTAAACATTTTCTAACATCTACCTTGGAAACTTGAAAAACCTAATTTCCTTCAGGCATTTTAAATGGGGGCCTTTCTTGAGTTCTCATAATAAAGCATACACATTGAGCTGAAAGGTCTATGCTATAGTTTCAATTTGGCAGGGATTTGCATGGGCTCTTAAGCTTTTGGAGATATCAACCTGTATGCTTGATGTGACGGATTAGTATTGTTAGAGGGGGAACATAACCACATGTATACATTATACTAAAAAACTGCAAAAGCTTGAAGAAAAAAAAAAGAGAAAACGCAAAAGAAAAAACATTTGGAGGACAGGGAGAAGCAGAACAGGTCACAGAAGCAGATCAGGCAAACTGTCAGAAGAGAGTTGTCTGTTGCTGACTGGGAAAGACTATAAACATGTATAATAAGACAAATGCAGTGCAGGAAAATGCATTTTATTTAAACATAAACTTATCTTTAATATACATATTAAACATCTTTATTATACATATTAAACTATAAGTGTAATATATTTTCTGTATTATTTGGTATATTAGGTACTAAAATTGATTTCTTTTTAATATTAATTGATTATGAATGGTTGTGTAGGAACATTTCATATTTACCACATGAAACCAAACCAGAAGTCTCATTAGACTACTGTTGTACTACATGACTCAACAGAAACAGAGCAGTAACACCCCCCGCCACCACTACCTTTTCTATTAAAGACAGCATAGTTGTAAATATTGGATTAAGATTCAGTTCATAAGTTCAACATAAAAAATGAAGGTGGTACTAGACTCTCTTATTAGAAAGCCTAGTAAGTTTTTCAAACAGAATGTCATGTCTGCACTATGTAATAAAGGCTCTTTTGTAAAATACAAGTTAGTGCAAAATTAAAAAAAAAAAAAAAATTCTCCTTTAAGATACCTGATTGAAGAATAGTTAGTTGCAATGAGCATTGCAATTCAGCAATATTTTTATTGTGATTTGATCTGACAGGGACCACATTCACAAGCACAGTCGCTGAACAGCAGCATGACATGGTACATGACAATTTTAAAACAGATTGGTACTTAATTTAATAGCCCTGTTTACTCAAAATGAAAAGGGGATTTGTCAATTCTAATTTATTTTGCATAGTATGTGTTGGAGCACAGTAGAAGACTGAAGAAGACAAGGAAGCTTTAAAAATTCCAATGTGTGCTCATTGCATTATACAGGCAATTGTGTAGACAATGTGCTGACAAATGTTTACACAATTAAAGAGAACCAGGCATGGCAGTTTTTTTGCAATTATCTTCATAATTAGTCTGACATATTTAAAACTGTGCAGACTTAAGTCCCCGTTCACACTAAGGCGACCTGTGAGGCGACCTGGTCGCCTCACAGGTCGCCTTCCATAGGGAAGCTGCGGACCCGTTCTAATAGGAGCGACACCTCGGAGGTCGCCCCCCCCAAGTCGGATCGCCCCTGTGTGAACGGGGCCTTATTTAAATATTATTTATATGTATCCTGTCATAAAGCTTTGCCTATTATGCCTGAGGTGGGCCCTTAGGCTCAGAATTAGGGCTGTAATGCCTGATGAGGTCTGAGAGGTGCTGCCCTGTCAACTTGCTGACCTTTTGTTGATAACCTGTACTAACAGCACTAAGTGTGTACTACAGCTGTGGTCCCCAACCTTTTTGACACCAGGGACCGGTTTTGTAAAACAAGATTTTTCCAAGAATGGGTTTGATAGTGCCTGAATCATCCCGACACCATGGTTGATATGAATAGTGTCCTGATGATTGTGCATTATTTCTATTATTACATTTTAATATGTAATTAAATTGTTCAACAATAATGCAGAATCAGTGGGAGCCCTGAGCTTGTTTTCTGCAACTAGGTGGTGATATGCATCTTGCCACTTGTCAGCTTGTCACTTGTCACTGTAGCCTGCCTTCAGATGCAGCAGGTCATTGTAGCTTGCCACCACAGCCACCAGATGCAGCTTGTCACTGTAGCCTGCCACCACAGCCACCAGAAGCAGTTTTTCTTTCCCTGTAACCTGCCACTGCAACCATCAAATGCAGCTTGTCACTATAGCCTACCACTGCAGTCATCAGATGAAGCTTGTCACTGTAGCCTGCCACCAGATGCAGCTTGTCACTTTTGTGGACTGCCACAAGATGCAGCATCACCCACACTACTCCTCATAGTGATTGGGCCTGAGCGGCACACTAAACTAACTGTGGGTCACCAGATGCAAGTTGCAACTGTAGCTTGCCACCACAGCCACCAATTTGTAAGGGTTTTCTATGCACAGCCTCTCCCTAACACTACCTCCTAAATAAAGAATCAGACATTACAAGTTCAGGAGTAAGAAAAGGAAAACCAGCACATGCACACAGGAGGTGGATTCTACAGCAGGGATGTGGATAGTGATGCAGGCATGGATTCAATCATGCTGAGTCCCTGCTCACCTGCTGCTGACCTCCTTTAGTGCAGCTGCTCACCTTCTTCAGTGCAGCCTGTGCGGCTCAGTCTTAAACAGGCCATGGACCCTTATGACTAAGAGGGGTTCAAATGTGAGAAATGAAAGAATATGAGGGTAATATAAATCCTGTTTTATTTCATACAGAGTGATGAAGTATCATCAAATGGGCTAGCTAAAGAGACAGCACATCAGATGTAGCTTTGATGCTCTGTTTTCCTGGTTAAAACCCCATACTGGGATGAGTTACTGCTCTCCTTAGTTATTGACCTCAGTAAGCAACATGCATACCCGAGGGTACCATGGTAATCTTCTGAATTGGAGACAAGAGCTTCTCATGTTGCTATTATAGAAGACTGTACAGTATTAATATGCAATAATTCATAGTTGTATAGATATTCATGATTAGTCCTTCCTTACCATAACAAGTATATGAAGGAAATACTGTATATGCAAAACCACTTTAAATTCCTCTTAATTTTCTTACAGAAGCTCCAGAAGTTCCTTGTCAAGATATATTATGGTTAAGTGGTTTATTACTGAATGAAACACTACCATATGCCATTTGTGTTGAAACTCACCAAAGTAGGTTATATTCGGGGACAAATTAATCTTGCTAACTCACAACTTTACAAAACTTTTTTGTTTGTTTCAAATAATAAATAAAAAAGTAATCCTGATGCTTGAGTTCTTTCTGAAGTTCTCTAATAGATGGTTGCACCTTATGTTAGAGCACAGTAAGTTAAGTTTTCGCTCTTGGTCCAGTTTCCAATTATGATACTGATTTCATAGTGAAGATGCATTTAAATTTTTTGTGTATTAAATTAAATAAAAAGCTTTGTATCATTTTAGATTATAATATACAATGCCTATAAAGGATAGGTTCTTCATTTATCAAAAAATAAGCTATTCCCTGGAATACTAAAGGTGAAAAAAAAAAATTCCTTAAAAAATGTAAGTACATCTTTCGAAAAACTTATATTACTGCTTCTCTATACTGTCAGAAGTTAGCAGCTGCACTGTGTGCTGCTCAACTTACACTAAATCAAAGAAATAAAATAGATTAGGTGGGAATTTATGCTGTAGCTGAACAGATGGAAAACTCAAACACCTAAGCAGAGTTACAAAATGCGCCAAGTTGTTTTAATTAGTTTAGTTGCTGAAAAATATTGGATGTTATTAAACTTTTCACAACAGGTATTTAAATATCCAAACTTAGTTTTATATAAGGCAACACAGTTTCAGATATGAAAAAAATATTTAAAACAATATCAGCAAAGGTGAAACACAAAAGTTACCTTAAAATACAATTACTTTCACTGCTTTCAATGATTACAGTACTATTTCCTCTGTTGCAGATCCAGAAAGTCTAAGTATGTTAAAGTCCAACTGAACTTTAAACTCAGAAAAAAATGTTTTTTTTTTTTTTTAAACGTGTTTTATTGAAGGAGTAACACAGTAGTCACGACAACATTATGCTCAACATGAGCGCAAAATGTAAAATTGTCTTGAGATACAGTCAAAAATAAGACATTTATAGTTTGTCTTATGGATCATTCTACTGGATGCAATTTCTGCTAGTCATTTTGGGTACTTGTGACAGAATATAAATTAACCTAGAGATTTCTCTAAATATAAACCAGTACAATTCCAAGCTCCTTTTAATCACGGTTGATGGTAAGTGGAGAGGCACACCATTTATCCCAGATTTTGTTATATTTCCCGGAGCAACCCCTATGTTTGTATACAATTTTTTAATATGGTAGGATATTATTAACTATCTGTATCCAGGTGGCAACAGAGGGTGGAGCCAGCTGAATCCATTTAATTGCTATAGCTTTCAGTGCCAAGAATAAAGTCTCCCTCAACATGGTTCTATCATATCTCTGCCACTGTTCCTCATCGAGAACCCCAAGAAGGCATACCCATGGAGTCTTTGGTACCGGCATTGAGAGAACAGTAGAGAGCAAGTTAATTACCCTATCCCAATATCTGGCAATCACAGGACACAGCCATAATACATGTGTGAAGTTGGCTCGTGCACAATCACATCTAGTGCAACTGGGGATAGGTATAAAATCCATAGCATGTAGCCTAGCGGGAGCCAGATATGTCTAATGTAGCATGTATAGTTGTATAAATTTATTATCAAAGGTCAGGGAGACCTGTAGGTGTGAGGAGCATGCCGCTTCCCACTCCTCCTTAGACAGATCCGAGATGAGTTGCCTCCACCTAGAGAAAACAAGCAATGGGGTTTGGTTAATGGTGGCTGTCAGTAAATGGGAGCATATTTTGGATATAAGACCCTTGGGGCCCTGGGACCTGGATATTCCTATTAATGGATAGTTGGAGAAAGTGCCATTGCTTACTCCGAACTGTGCCTGTAGAGTATGTCAAAATTGGATATACTTCTACAGTGCACTAGCAGGGAGATTATATTTCCTTTGCAATGCAGTGTAAGGTAGTATGGTGGTGTTACAAATATGTCTCTATTATATACAATATTCCTTTGCTGCCAGAAGGCACTATTAGGAGAACGCAAAAGCTGTGGTAGCATAGGGTTGTGCCAAATAGGGAGATCTTCCATGATATCCGTGAACCCAGATATTCATTTGGCTTCACGCCAAAGTTCAGAATAGGCAGGTTCACCCTCTCTAAAGCTGTCATTGGTGCCTCTAGTGCTATCAATAAGTGGTATCTTTTAAGGGTGTAAGCTAAATATGACTCAACTATTGCTGGAGTAATCGGTGTAAGCCATTCTGTCAAATGTCTAAGCTGTCCCACCAAATAGTAGTAATTCAGATTAGTAATGATCTGCCATTCCTGCTTCGTCTTTAGGGCATTGGAGCGCGGTGTATTTAAGTTTTGGCCTATTGTTTGCCCAGATAAATGAGCTAAACATTGCGTCCAGGTTTTTAAAAACTGCTTTGGGTACTATGACTGGCATGTGCAAAGTTATATAGAAGCATTTAGGTAGGAGAATCATTTTAGTTCCATTTATAGTAGAGGTTCTAAATTCCTCTTTAAGGCATCAGAGGCTGAAAGTGTCATGAATATCCCCAAGTATTTGAATGATGTCACCAGTTTAAGAGGTACAGCCGCTCCATCCCAGGAGAAGTCCTGGGGATGTAAGGGCATTAAGGCAGATTTATGTCAGTTAATTTTAAGACCACAGCAAATGCCATATTTATAGATGTGGATGTTCCGGGCATGAATCCAGTCTGATCCTGATGAATAATACTTAAAATAGCAGCATTTAATCTTCCGGCCAGAATTTTGGTGAGTATTTTACAGTCTATATTGAGTAAAGAAATGGGCCTGTAGGAGGCACAATGTATGGATCTTTATCAGGTTTTGGGATCAATACCACTGTGGCCACATACATAGATGGTGGCAGCTCCCCCTCTCGAAAAACTTTAGCATATATTCTTGTCAATATAGGTGCAATAATATCCAAGTATCTGCAGTAAACCTCTAATGGCAGGCCTTCCGGCCCAGAAGCCTTCCCCGCCACCATGGAAGCGACTGCTTCTCTGTCCTCGTCTTCAGTAATGTCTTTGTCTAGCATTGACACCTGATCAGATGATAATTCGGGGAAATGAACTTCAGAAGGATGCATGGCTATCTCATTCTTACTGTACTTTAGGGTGGTATCATACATATTGGTACAAAAGGTATTGAAACACCTCAAAATATCTTCAGGTGTTTGTGCAATGTACCCGTCAGGACTCTGAACTTTCTGTTTAAATCAACTGGATACATTCTAGAATCAGGAATTAAAGGATACCTGTTATGCATTTGACCTAAAATTATCTAGATAAACAAAATAATTATTCGGGATAAATTGTAATAAGAGCATGAGCAGCATCATCTGATTAGTAAACCAGCAATCTGAGCAAGAGGTTGATGCTCTTGTGTATCCAGTCAAAAGTAAAATTCCTGATGAAGAGGGCACCTTTGTATCCCTGAAACATGTTGAATAGTACCTCACAGTTAATAAACTGTTCTTAGACTTGTCAGACTTTGTGGTGTGTTCATCTTTTTTACCTAAAGATTCTTTCTTAAGGACCTAATGAATTATCATGGCTTACCACATAACTGTACACTGTTAAAAATCAGTAATCACAATTTTCTGGGCACATACACAAGGGATTAATAAACAAAGGACATGGAAAACTGGGCAGTGCCCTGGAGACACGTACCATCAATAATAAAAAATATACATATTTGAATATTTTGCCTAGTAGAGAGGCAGTCTTTTAAGGCTGTGTAAAGGGCAACATTGAAAATGCAAAAATCCTGCAAATTAGAAGGTACAGGGTTTTACAGAATATTAGGACTTTCTGGGGCAGCACTAATGACATTGTATTATGACATCACATAATTTGCATATGTTTATTCTCAATTGGTTTACATACAGAAGCAGCAACCCAATTTTTTTTTTTTTTTTTCCAAAGAAAATGATTTTTGGTTTAGCGATCATAGACCATAATTCAGGACTAGAATTAGCAGGAACAACTTTAAAAAATAATTCTTGCACTATTACCTTCATACAATTTACTAAACAGTGTTATCAAAAATCACCATGCATAGCATCTATGCACTTTTTATTACACAGTATTGTGTACAAATTTTAACAAGATATCAACTCAGAGTGCTTGACATTATCTCACATTCCAGTGATGAGGCAGTTGTTAAGGTGAACTATGAGGCAGGATATTGCATCTGGACAAAAAAAAATAAATAGTGTCTGTTGTGCACACATTTGAAACATTTCTTGGATAGGTTGCAATATCTGAAGGAGAGCGCAAACATGTGGGGAAAAAAATCTAGTTTTTTAGGAGACTGAAGATATTAAACTGTTATAGATTTTTACCACAAATATTAAACCTGTATGGACAAGCTTCAATTTCTGAGTTACTGATATGGAAATGAAAACTTTGTGTGTTGATTCAGACACTAAAGATGGAAAAGCTCTGCTGTTGAGCACCACTACTATTAAACCTTTTTAGACATGCCACAGTTTCTTAGCACTTGAGCAGCCATATTACATCTATAAATAAAATATTTGTGTCAATGTGTTTAACATTAAAAAAATAAAAATAAAAATCAGCACTCCTTTGAAGCCTTTTTTGGATTGGTCACAATTTATGAGAAAGAAATCAAGTACATTGCATGTGTAACAAAAAAAACAGTTTCATGAACCAAAGATGGAAAAAAGTTACAGATTTTCATTACAGATATTAAACCTGTATGGTTAGGCTGGCATTTATGAGGGACTGAGCATGCACTTGCATCTGGAAATTTAAGTATGTGTTAAACTAAAAAAAAAACAAAAAATTAACAAATGTGCATTACGCCTGTATTGCGATGTGATGTGATTTTCCTGTCAGGAAGTTGAGCAGACTACATCGTCCATAGTGCTTTGGGAGTACCAGGGTGCACTGCCTCACCGCACAGCCTTCTGAGGGAAGCTTGATAAAGGAAGGGGGAGCCAGGCTCGGCCCTTCTGCACTGGACTCTGAGCCAAGCAAGAAGCCAGCGCTGTGGATTGATGCTGTATGTTAGGCCAAAGCTTCTGGGCCTGAAGTGACTAAGTTGAAACGTTCCATCTTCAGCAGAAGACCCTTCCCGGAGGTCCTATCGATGCTTGCAGAGACTGGAGTCGTCCACCACAAACACCTAGCGCGGCTGGTGACAGAGATCAGAGACTAAGTCCGCAGTGGAGAGTCCATAGGGAAAAATCCTGTTGGTGAGAGGGCACTTGCCCAAAACTGACTTTATTTACCAAAAGAAGTAGCTTTATCCAGAGATAACCGTAGTATAACAGAAGGCAATAAACCCCGGGTGGCTCAGTATACCATCTCAGGAGATTCATAGACAAACGTCAGTACCTGTATAAGAGCCGTCCGAGGCCTGTCTCTTCCACAGAAGTTTTACCGCCAAATTACACAGACGCCCGCGGTGACTATCAACTGTTAGCTGCCATTCTCTCTCTCTCTCTTGATCATCCATCTCTAGTGTGGAATACAAAAAGGCCTGTGCACCAGCATTGCATGCGAAGATCTTGAGAAGAAAGAAGAGAACTGTGTGAAGGGACTCAGATAGGCCTACCTGTCTGGTACTGTGTCTAGCATTTATTATACGAGAGTGTGGGGGTATTTTTATCTTTCTAAGTTGGTACAAGTAACTTCTTAAAGAGCCATATTTCATTGTATCTCACTTGTTCATTCTGATATATAGTAAATTAAGCCTTAATTTAACGCAATCCTGTGTGTTGTCCCATTGTGTCATCCAGAAAGACTGCAATTGGAGAAAGGTAACAAGTCATTATTACTTGCTGAAGTGTAATATTTTAAGTTGTGTTCTCTTGTAGTCATTTGGTGTTCCAGTCCTTCTCTGGGTCAGTTGTGCCTAGGGAGGGTTCGAGCCAATTCTGTGGGTTGTTAGGCAGGGTGTAGACCCAATAACATAATCAGCAGCTCCTGCGGGGGTGGTGCTACACGTGGGGGCTCATCCGGGATATATACAGTCCTGCAACACAACCCTCTCGGCCACAGAATCCCCCTCAATGCAGAAATGGATCCTACCGCTGCAGCCCAGTGGTGCAGGGAAGAGAATGTCATAGTGGAAAATGGCCTGGTGGTTGAAATCAAGGGAGAGGTCTGGACTGAGGAAAAACTCCTCCCAGTTTTAAGTACTGTCCACAGACAGGAAATTCTGGGTGACTGACATAAAGACAGACACCACCGTTCCACACACGTATGCATTGTGTGAGTGGAGGAAGGGGGTCCCTGATTACTTTAAGGGGACCAGTGTAAAGACTACTGAACAAACAGAACTTTTCTTAATACATCCAGAAGTCCTTACCACTCCTGGGGGATCCAGTAAAGAAAAAGGTGTCCAAGAAGGGAGTCCAGAGTCACCACCTTTGTCTACCTTTAGCTCAGAACTGTGTGCTGTTCTCGGGGAAATCGTAGCAAAATGTAGTAAGGACTCTCCAAACTATCTGATGACTGGATATAGGAAGCTCAGGACATTCTCTGGGAAACAGCCTGTGCCTTCAACAGAAGATGGGTTTGAGGTGTGGTTAGATACTGCCACTCAGGCTTTGGAAGAGTGGGAGGTACCAGAACAGCACAAGAAACAGAGAATCACAGAAAGTTTAAGGGGACCTGCACTAGAGGCCGTACGTAATCTCAAGCTAAGCAAAAAGAACTGTACTGCACAGGATTATCTAGACATTCTACAAGATGTAATTGGTCGGACGGAGAACGTGGCTCAACTTCTTTACCAGTTAGACCACTGTTACCAAGAACAGGAAGAGAAGTTGTTCGAATTTATTAGACGCCTTGATAAGATCATCCATCAAATCCTGTTAAAGAAAGGGATAGACCCCTGGGAGGTAGATGAGACTCGTGCACGGCAGGTGCTGAGAGGGGGTCAACCTTTAGATCCCATTGCCATACTGTTGCAAACTCGTCAAGATGGTGGCATTCTAGAATACCCTGACCTGATTCGAATGATCAGAGAAGAAGAGGTCATGTTGGACAACAAAAAGAAGAGTTGGCAGTTTGACTCAACTGCTCGAGTCAGAGTGATCAGTGTAGAAGAAGGCGACTCGCAAGTTAAACTCCTAAAGACCCAGGTGTCCCAGTTGATAGAAATGGTGTCTATCCTGACTAGTCAGGCATCCACTCTACCTAATGGGAACATGTCAGAGCTGGATGAACCTCCTAACTTTAGAGTAGATCCGGAACCGAGACCTAGGAGATTGTTAACTAGTTTCAACTGTGGGGGAGTTGGACATGTTAGAGGAGTATGTCCCAGCCCAGGGAAGGTTGCCTCAAAACCTCGCAAGCCAGCGGAAAACTTCAGAGGGCCCCGGGTGAAGGAGTTGACCGGGTGCCCGCCAGTTTCAAGGGACTCCAAGAGACTCACTGATTCAGGGAATCTGAGTCGGGGAGTCAGATCTAGGTACAACGCCCCTAGTTCTATATTCCAGGCTACTGGAGAGAGGAAAATCAATGCACACCGGGCCCAGAGGGGACTGAAACCCAGGAACAAGAAAAGGAAGGAAATAGCTTGGGTGCAGAGGACTGAATCAGACAACAAGGCCACTTCAAGAAAATTCCCAACTAACTTGGTCGGGCCTTCCCCTGTAGTTCCCGTCCAGGTAGAAGGAATTTACACAAGAGCCCTCCTTGACACTGGGGCCCAAGTGACTCTTCTGTATAGAGACTTCTATGATAAACACCTTACCCAACTACCTCTGCAGAAGTTGGAAGATCTGGAGACATGGGGTATCGGGACTCAAAGTTTTCCCTATAAAGGGTATATGCCAATCAAGTTAACCTTTGACCCATCAGTGGCTGGTGAAGCTGAAACCTTCGACACCCTAGTGGTGGTCTGTCCTCGTCCACCAGGGGCCAGCAAAAGCTCTCTCATCGTAGGGACCAACACTGACCTGGTAAGGCGCCTTCTGACACAGCTGGTCCAGGGACAGGATGCTCCAACACCAAGGATTCACCCCATGCTACGGCAGGCCTATCAACGACTAGAATTGGAGCAAAAGACCCCTGCAGAAGGAGTTGGAAGACTCTGGAAGTTGGATCGAATGGAAAAGGTCTTGCAGCCAGGAGAGGTGGCTTGTCTGAAAGCTTCGGTTAAACTCACATGGAAACAGCCGGGCCCTTTTATCATTTTTGAATCAGGTCCACAGGAGGAGAGAGGGATAGAAGTAATCCCCAAAGTGATCCCTTTGAAGGTGTTACAGAAAAACCGTGGAAGAGTTTTAGTGAGTGTCAGAAACACCTCTACTACACCGGTGAAGGTACCGGCCAGAGTGCTGTTGGGCCAAGTTAGCCCGGCTACCCCAGTCATCCCATCAGATCTTAAAGGGGAGGAAAGGGGTGAAGTTGTCATAGAAGAGCTCTGCACTGGAAACGCTGCCCTCCCACCGGAATGGGTGAAGAGGGCCAAGGCACAACTTGCTCGATGGCGAGGAATATTTTCTATGGATGAGATCAACGTGGGATGCGCCAGGAGTGCCACTCATAAGATCCGCCTGAGTGAGGACAAACCTTTGAGAGAAAGCATCTGGCGTGTTCTCTTAGGTAACTTAGAAGATCTACGTCAGCAGCTGGTGGAACTCAAGAAGACTGGGGTTATTCGAGAATCCAGGAGCCCATATGCTTCTCCGATAGTGGTAGTCCGGAAGAAAACGGATCTTTGAGGCTTTGTATCGACTACCGAACACTGAACAGAAGAACCATCCCAGACCAGTATACCACTCCTCGAATTGAAGACGCCCTACAGAGCCTGTCAGGGGCGAAGTGGTTCAGTGTGATGGACTTAAAGAGTGGGTACTATCAGATCCCCATGCACCCTGAAGACCGGGAGAAGACAGCCTTCATAACCCCCGTGGGGTTCTTTGAGTTCAATCGCATGCCTCAGGGGTTGTCAGGAGCCCCTGATACTTTCCAGAGGCTAATGGAAAGGACCGTTGGGGATATGAATTTGATAGAGGTACTGGTATACTTGGATGATGTTATCGTGTTTGGCAGGACTTTGGAAGAACACGAGGAGAGGTTGGAAAAGGTCCTGAAGAGGCTACATGAAGAAGGCCTGAAGCTTTCTCCTGAGAAGTGTCAGTTCTATCAATCCTCAGTGCATTACCTGGGCCACATCGTGTCTGCAGAAGGGGTGGCCACCGACCCGGACAAGCTGGATGCTGTCGCCTCCTGGCCGAGACCTACAAATGTGACCGAACTTCAGTCGTTCCTAGGCTTTTGCTCCTACTACAGGAGGTTTGTGGAGAGGTTCGCCAAGATTGCCGACCCCTCAATGAGCTACTAAAGAACGAGGAAGATTACGTTCCTGTACTGGTCAAGCCGGTGAAGTACACCATGGGACCCCGGAAGGCTAAGGAATCCATCCAGGATCAGTGGACCCCAGAATGTGAAGGGGCTTTCATTCAACTGAAAAAGAATCTAACCACTGCCCCTGTGTTGGCATACGCAGACCCCATGAAACCATATGAACTACATGTCGATGCCAGCCGAGATGGGCTGGGTGGGGTACTCTACCAGGAACATGAGGGTCACTTGCGACCTGTCACCTACATGAGCAGGAGTCTACTACCTGCTGAAAGGAATTATCCTACCCACAAACTTGAATTCTTGGCCTTAAAGTGGGCAGTGGTCGACAAACTGAAAGATTACCTGTACGGAGCTGAATTCATTGTCAAGACGGATAATAATCCCCTTACCTATCTGTTGACTACAGCCAAGCTGGATGCCACAGGACACAGATGGTTGGCTGCCCTCTCAAGCTTCAACTTCAGCCTGAAGTACCGGCCAGGAATCGGGAACAGGGATGCAGATGCCCTATCCAGATGGTTGCATGCACCACACGAACCTGATGAAGAATGGACCCATTTGGCTCCAGAAGGGGTGCGTGCCCTATATCAGGGAACTGAACTTCGATCCAGAGGAGGATCAAGAGCCGAAGAGATTGGGATTTCGTCTGTCGGAGTACCCAAATACTATTGCAGGGTGACCCAAGTTGAAGGGGAAGATTTACCCCTGTTGTCCAAAAGGGACTTGAGGAAGGAGCAGCTGGAAGACCCTCTGGGGAAACTTCTTTTGGAAGCATTGGAGATCCAGCGCCCTGAGTTTCTTCTAACGGACTCTCCTCAAGGGGCCCGTCTTTTGCATAGAGAGTGGACCCGGCTACAGATCCGAGAAGGGGTGGTCTACCGAAGAGGTCCATCCGAAGATCTGGAGGAGAAGTGGCAACTGTTCTTACCAGCTAAATACAGGGAGAGAGTTCTGGCTGCTCTTCATGACAATCATGGCCATCTGGGAACTTTTCAGCTTGTCAGAGAAGGATACTGTCATTCTTGTGTCCGATGCATACAGAGGAAGACTCTGCCACATCAAGCAGCCCCAATGGGCCATCTGCAAAGCCAGGGACCCATGGAACTGGTGTGCATTGATTTCCTTTGCCTAGAGCCTGATCTGAGTGGTCAAGGGAATGTCCTTGTGCTAACAGACCATTTTACCAGATACGCCCAAGCATTCCCAACAAAGGATCAGAAGGCCTCAACGGTAGCCAACGTTCTTGTAGAGAAGTTCTTTGTACACTATGGGTTTCCACAACGCCTCTATTCAGATCAGGGAAGGGACTTTGAAATCAGACTGATCAAGAGACTGTTAGATCTGTTAGGCATTCAAAAGACTAGAACTATACCATCCACAAGGGGATGCCCAGCCTGAACAATTTAACAGGACTCTTTTGGACATGTTAGGGACTTTGAGCTCAGAGAAGAAACAGCATTGGGGCAAACATGTAGCTGCCATTGTGCATGCTTACAACAGTACTGTCAGTGATGTTACTGGATATTCCCCTTATCGTCTAATGTTTGGACGAGAGGCTCGGTTGCCAGTGGATTTGGCCTTTGGCATCTCGCCCGATCACACCTCTTCAGCATCGCACAAGGGATATGTGGACTGACTGAGGAAGAGTCTGAAATCGGCCTATGATAAAGCTCAGGCAACATCTGATCAACGTGGACTGAGGAATAAAAGGAATTTTGACTTAAAAGTTCGGATCCAAGATTTGCAACCAGGGGACAGGGTATTGTTGAGGAACTTGGGTGTCCCGGGAAAACACAAGTTGGCAGACCGCTGGAAGTCCCAACCTTATGTTATCTGCAAGCAACTACCAAACCTCCCTGTGTATCAAATTCGGCCTGAAGGAAGTGTGGGTCCATTGAAGACTTGGCATAGGAACCATCTACTACCTCTCTCTGAAGCAGTTCACATGCCTCCTGTCGTAGATTCGCCAGAGACCCCTTCGTCCTCTCGCCTGTCCAGACCAGTCACCAGATCTCAGTCGACACTCCCAGATGTGAGGGAGGGAAATTCTCCATCTGAAGATCTGGAAGATGAAGAGGAGGTACCTGACTGGATGTGGTCATCTCAGTTACCAGAACCCACACCTGCCTCCCTGTCTTCATCCGAATTGGCTGACAGAGAAACCCTTCGGGCAGAAACCCCCGAATTCATACCTTTCCACATGCTTCCAGAAGAAGTAGTTGATCATGAAGATCCTGAGGAGGAGGTTGCACCTTTCTCTGAAGAAGACTGACCGCTCTTGAAACATCAGATTCCTGTGTGTTGGAACATGAGGAGGAGGACATTGAAGAATCCCCAGAAGTGGCTGGTCCTAGTACCTCTGAGATCATGCCTCCCAAAGAACAGAGGGAAAGAAGAGTCATTCACCCACCCAAAAGACTGACCTATGACCAATTGGGTGAATGCTCGGAAGAAGCTATCTTTACTTCCAAACGAACTCTTGATCAGCCTAGTTCTTCCACCGCAGATTTAGTGGAGGACAACCCTAGCTCACCCCCAGGCACATCTGTACAAGCCAATCAAGTGTCGGGGGTCTGTGAACAGAATTACCTTCCCTCCCCCGACAATTGGTGGGAGGTTCCTATGTCGAACCTGGGTTGTAATATGTAGTTGTTAAGTTTGAATTCTGCTTATGAAAAGGAAGATAATTCCCTGTTATGCATATGTTAATGTTTTTGTTGTGTACTGCCAACATATGCACTGGAGTACATGCTGTTGTCCTCTTTGGGGACCAAATTTTCTTAAGTGGGGGGGAGTGTGTAGCGGTGTTTCATAAGCCTAAAAGATGACTGTTTGACATTTGAGAGGAACTCGGCTCCATCTAGTGGCCAAAACGACACATTGCAGCTGCTCTGGAATTTCCTGTGATGTGATGTGATTTTCCTGTCAGGAAGTTGAGCAGACTACATCGTCCATAGTGCTTTGGGAGTACCAGGGTGCACTTCCTCACCGCACAGCCTTCTGGGGGAAGCTTGATTAAGGAAGGGAGGAGCCAGGCTCAGCCCTTCTGCACTGGACTCTGAGCCAAGCAAGAAGCCAGCGCTGTGGATTGATGCTGTATGTTAGGCCAAAGCTTCTGGGCCTGAAGTGACTAAGTTGAAACGTTCCATCTTCAGCAGAAGACCCTTCCCGGAGGTCCTATCGATGCTTGCAGAGACTGGAGTCGTCCACCACAAACACCTAGCGCGGCTGGTGACAGAGATCAGAGACTAAGTCAGCAGTGGAGAGTCCAGAGGGAAAAATCCTGTTAGTGAGAGGCCACTTGCCCAAAACTGACTTTATTTACCAAAAGAAGCAGCTTTATCCAGAGATAACCGTAGTATAACAGAAGGCAATAATCCCCGGGTGGCTCAGTATACCACCTCACGAGATTCATAGACAAACACCTGTATAAGAGCCGTCCGAGGCCTGTCTCTTCCACAGAAGTTTTACCGCCAAATTACACAGACGCCCGCGGTGACTATCAACTGTTAGCTGCCATTCTCTCTCTCTCTCTTGATCATCCATCTCTAGTGTGGAATACAAAAAGGCCTGTGCACCAGCATTGCATGCGAAGATCTTGAGAAGAAAGAAGAGAACTGTGTGAAGGGACTCAGATAGGCCTACCTGTCTGGTACTGTGTCTAGCATTTATTATACGAGAGTGTGGGGGTATTTTTATCTTTCTAAGTTGGTACAAGTAACTTCTTAAAGAGCCATATTTCATTGTATCTCACTTGTTCATTCTGATATATAGTAAATTAAGCCTTAATTTAACGCAATCCTGTGTGTTGTCCCATTGTGTCATCCAGAAAGACTGCAATTGGAGAAAGGTAACAAGTCATTATTACTTGCTGAAGTGTAATATTTTAAGTTGTGTTCTCTTGTAGTCATTTGGTGTTCCAGTCCTATTCTGGGTCAGTTGTGCCTAGGGAGGGTTCGAGCCAATTCTGTGGGTTGTTAGGCAGGGTGTATACCCAATAACATAATCAGCAGCTCCTGCGGGGGTGGTGCTACACGCCTTTGACACCTTTATTGGATAGAAAACATATTCTGCTGGAGACAACAGCCACATTGTATCTCTAAGTAAAAAAAAAGATTGAGGATGGTTAAAGGTTAGAGATTTGCAGCAAAGATATCATGTCTATAAGGCTGACCAGCTCTAATTTCTGAGAGATTGAGAATACATATTGGATCTAGATCAAATGCAGCCTACTGTCAAGTGGATTCAAGCAATGAAGATGGGGATAATAATGTGGGGAAGACTGTATGTGGGTGCCAGAGCAGAAAAGGAGCAAGGGATAATTTTGTCCAGGGACAGTTTGCAGAGGACTGGAGGGGGCAGCCTTCATATTTCACCAGATGGCACTACCCTACAAATACATGCCACTTATATCCTTTAACATAGTTCTAAACGCTGTACCTTTCTTTAATTTTATTCTCTGCTGATAGAACCATTGTAGTCTGAAGCCTCTTCCTTCAGAGTATCAGTTAGGAATACCACAGAGTATCCAGTCTGGATACCACATGATGAGCCACGTGACTATGATTGTTCCAGCAGAGCATGAATAAGATATAATGTCCCTATCCAAGCTGGCTGGATCAAGCGTTTATGGTCATGTGGACATTGCCCCTGATGCAGCTGGTTGGAGCCAGTGAAACCAGTCAGACCTATGACCCTTATGCCCTTATGAGCCCTGAACCATGGGCAACCATCATGGGGGACTGATAAGTATCTATATTTGTGGCCACTTTATGTGGATTAGGCTGTGCTGAGGATACATGAGAGACTTAGATTGAGTGGAGATCTTGGAAACTCAATATGCTATTCTGCTAAGGAAATCTTCTATAATGAAAGATCTCTATATTGCATTGTCTGTTTGAGGGAGCTTGATTAAGGCCAGAAACAGGAACATATAGTGAATACTTTCTATACAATGTGTAACATGCTATATTTGCCATATCTCCTTCTTGTATATGGATCACTTTAGGCAACCCAGCTAAGCGCCTTACACAGGTACATATCTTGTATACATTTCCAATGTCATTTTTCATTTTTACCACAATTCCCCCCTCTTTCGTTTTTTGCTTGTGGTTCTTTATCATATTATAGCCCCCCTCCTCCCCACCCCTTTCCTTGTATCTGGAGGCTTTTTCCTTAGTGATTATTGTAACCAACATTTTTTCTTATTTTTTCTTGATCCACACATGGGCTCCTCAGGGACCTGTGTTGGAGACATCTCTTGGGCCACCTCTCCATCTTTATTTCTGACGCTCCACTCTGGTCTGTCATTTCATCTATTCATCTCCTGGATCCTTATTCCAACCTGACAAGGTCAGCCATTCTATTTATGGTACATGTTCAGTCTAACGTGACTATTACGATTCTTTATACATGATTTTGTTTCAGATGTAATGCATCTCCAATGAATTTATATATTATTTTGTTGCAATTGTTATTACCTGTGTATTCTCTATTACAGAAAAATTATTTATGCATATTGAGTTCCCATACTCTCACCCCTGACGAAGGGTATTCCCATAACGCATAGGGTGTCGGGTGTCTACTGGAAATCAATGCTCTACCATCTTTTTGTGATCATGACAAGTTTTTACATTCTAATATTATGTTTCATGTATATGTTATCATGTTGATTTTAATGTGCTTTATTTGTGGTGTTACTTTTGGCCTTTAAAGTCCCGTTCCCTTAGGGGGGTTTTTCCTTGTTGCCATAACTAAGGATGTCGTCCATTTAACACCCTGCTCCGCCTAGATGAGTGCCTTCTACATATCTCCTTCTCTGGGCTGCAGCTCTTGAATGTTTGTATGCCAAGATATCGAACCTGTAAGCTGCATTTCACTGTTCTAGGTGACATCTGGGGGATATGGGGGATCCCCCAGATCCCCCATCTGGGGGATATGGAAGCTTTATTGTGTGGCCATTTACATTTGAGGGAGTCTGAATGGGACTCTATGACAACATCATTGAGTGGAGGACTTCCAAGGTCCTTTGGCCCACACTCCTCCTCTGGACCACATCTTAACTAGCCACGGTGGATCATCACAATATGTATTCTATATTTTTCATGATTTGCCTGCAGTGAGTGATCATCTTGGTAATATGACATCAACATGGTATATAACAAGTATAATTGACTCCCCAATAGCCTATCTATTTCAATGTGTTAGTTTGCCCCTATTCAACAATAGGTGGTCTGAATCTATAAACATACACATATGATCTACATTATTTTGTATTATTGATAATATGATAAAATAATATTTGTAATTTTTGAGGCACACAATATGTGAAGTGTTTAATAGTTTGTAATGTATGATGTATGAATAAAGAATTTTGTAACGGCATCTGTCATGAATCAATTTTTGGAAAACGTCAATTAATATAATTCCTTTATTACAAAAAAGATAGTAAGTGGAGGAAGTTGAGTCTAGGTCCAATTTCATTGTGGTTTTTGGTTTCTGGTGGACCCTGCCACTTACATTACTTTGTGCTCCACAGCATGGTGGAGGGTGGGGATGAAAAAGAAAATGGTCACTAGAGACCTGCCACTGCAGTACAGCACACATTTTCAGAATGGGACAGACTCCAATGGCTAGAGCAATTGTACAGCCAGCAATTATATGAAGCTTGCATTGAGATGCTGAACATAGGGGTGACATGGTGCATATATTTTCTGCAACTTCTGCTGCTGGGGAAGATACATTTACCTGGTCAAGGGTGTAGCTGGATATGTCTGGCTGGAATTAGAAGTGTTTGAGTACAATTAAAGCCCTCACCTGGCCCTTCTAAGCATGGCCCCATGCTAATCCTCTTCACTGCTTCATGTGCCAAAAGCTATGCCGCTCAAACCCCTTGCCAGACTCCTATTTCTACTTTTTGAGGCTGCAAATGGGCTGGAAATGTAGCTGGGGATGTAGGGACATATTCCTGTGGAGTGTTGGAAGAGGTGGAAAGGGAGAAGCAAGAAGGAGATGGATTGCAGGCCTTTGGCTGCTGACCAGTATCATTCATGTGCTGCTCCCACTGAGCTTTGAAGTAAACGGTCATGAGTCTCCTCATGCATGCGGAACCAAAATGAATAATGGGTTTGTGACGAAAATTAGATTCTGCACACACTGTAATACTAAATATACTAAATGTGTGACAGAAAAAAATGCTGTGCTAAATTCAGTTATATACATGATAATAGCATAGTGTAAACATAATTCTCAGAAAAAGGTTAACAATCATACAAATTAAATCGTGAAACCCTGTGCTGTCTGTGTTCAATATATTATTTGTGACCAAGAAATGTGAAAGTAATTAAACATAAAAACATCATACAGTGTTAGCAAAGCTTATGCATAAAACATATACATAAAATATTCCAACAATTTAAAACATGTGCAAATAAAAGTTCATAAATCCATAAGGTGCTGTGGATCCATTGTGCCACAATTATTCCTTAGAAAGTGCAATCCATGCATTCAAATATGGCAAATTGGTGAAAGTGCTATGCTCCCCTTCCTCTCATGCCCTCACTCACCAGATTTCCATAATGATATTGCCTGTAGTAAAAAGTCTTGTGTAACTCTATTAGTGATTCCTTGGTAATTCCTCACGTGTCCAACAATTGAGCATTATCATGGGAGGAGAATTAAACATTCATAGCGTGATAACATTTAAAAAAGGCTTTTATTATATAATAAAAAAATACACTCACATTGTGCATTCTTGTTAAAAAGCATAGAATACAGCTGTACCGCAGTTTGCATTCCAAATCCCGGAAATAACGTCACTTAATGAATTTCACTCATCATAAGCTGGAGTCTTCCAGTGCCATTTGCAACTTTCATATCAATAACAAAGACTCCAGCCTTTAATGATGCTTCCTGGGTGGAGTAAAATGCATTAGGTGATGGGGACTTCTGGTGACGTCATTTCAGGGATTTGGAACGCAAACCGCGGTACAGCTGTATTCAATGCTTTTTAACAAGAATGCACAATGTGAGTGTATATTTTTACTATATTAAAAGTGTTTTTTAAACGTTATCACGCTATGAATGTTTATTTCCCCTCATATGATAATGCTCAATTGTTGGACACGTGGGGATCCACCATGGAATCACTTGGCCCCCTTTCACACACACAGACTATTCGTCCATTTTTCATCCATCTGTTGACGGATGAAAAATGAACATCAATGCATTCCATGGAAAAATGGATGACAACGGATAATCATTAATTTACATCCATTTTCATCCGCTTCCGTCAACATCGTTTTTTTTTTTTTTTGAAGGAATGATAGCCCTATTTTTCATCCGTTATAAAACAGATCGGACGAAAAACTGATGAAAAAGAGATGACAACAGATGAAAAACTGATGACCAAGGATGAAAAACTGATGACCAAGGATGAAAAATGGATGAAAAACTGATGACAATGGATGAAAAATTGATGACAAGGGATGAATAACTGATGAAGAAAAATGAAAAACTGATGACAAAGGATGAAAAACTGATGACAAAGAATGAAAAACTGATGAAAAAGAATGAAAAATTGATGACAAACAAAAATAAACAAATTGAAAAAAATGAAACACTATCCACTTACAGTATATGTGCAAGTTGTAATAAGTATTTAACCACTTCCTGCCCATGCTAAAGCTGAAAGACAGCTACAGCACAAGCTTAGTTTGCTGGGAAGGCGTCCATTGACGCCCTCCTGTGATCACACTACCCGCACGCTTGATGCGGCATGCGGGCTATGTGCACTGTGTTCATGGAGTCCTTCAGAATCAGCTGATCACAGATCGGCATAAAGGGTCAATCACAACAGCCCTTTACCACATGACCAGCTGTGTCCAATGACAGCTGGTAACAGGATGTAAACACAAGCCGATTGTCAGCTTTTCTTTTTTGACAGTGCGAGGAGAGACAAAGAGAGCTGATAACCAGCTTATGTTAAAGGGACATTGGCACTGATATTCAGGGCATTGATTATCAGTGACCTGATTATCAGTGTAGTCACACCAGTGCTGCCAATCAGTGCCCCCCAGTGCTGCATATCAGTGCCCACCAGTGCTGCCAATCAGTGCTCATCAGTTCCACTTATCAGTGCCCATCAGTGCTGCCAATCAATGCCCATCATTGTCTCCTCTTCAGTGTCATTTATCAGTGCTGCCTATCAATGCTGCCTATCAGTGCTGCCTACCAGTACCTATCAGAGCCCATCAGTGTCACCTATCATTGCCCATCAGTGCTGCCTATCAGTGCCACCTCTCAGTGTCCTTTAGTGGCACATATCAGTGCCCATCAATGCCACCTATCAATGCCCATCAGTGCTGCCTATCAGTGTCCATAAGTGCCTCCTATCAGTGCAGCTTCATCAGTGCCTCCTCATCAGTGCCTCCTCACCAGTGCCCATCAGTGCGCCTCATCAGTGCCCGTCAGTGCAGCCTCATCAGCGCAGTGATGGAGAAAAATGACCTGTTTTTAAAAAACAAAACTCACACTCCACATGCAGCTGCTGTGTGAGGAGCCTTATTTATAGTGTGGGGCGTGTACTTAGCCCCTGAGCCCTTATTGGCTAAAGGCAGCCTGCCTTTGTCCAATCATGGCAGAGATGATTTGATTGTCCAAAGCATGGAGGTCAGGGTGCATGCTTTGGCCAATCACATAATGCACTGCAAGAGCACAGTGCATTATGGATGCGGGCGCTCAAATTTCCAGTGAAGAAGCCAATTTGTTCACCATTCAATGAATGGGCGAACAGCCAATGTTCGAGTCGAACTAGCGTTCGACTTGAACACGAAGCTCATCCCTACTCAGAATTGGCCCTGTAGTGGATTAAGTCATATCTCACTGATCACTGTCACTTTGTTTCCCTTGGCGGATTACAGTCTGAAGTTGGTCCAGTCAGGTACAGTGTTCCTCAGGGCTTAGTCTTGGGTCCCTTACTTTTTAGAATTTACATGTTTCCACTTGGCAAACTGTTTAGATCACAAGGGCTCAGTTATATGCTGGTGACACTCAGATATGCCTCCACACTAAATTGAATTCTACTTTGGCTGCTTCTCTCCTATTTGTGAGATAAAAACTTGGATGGCCCATCATTTTTATTAATTAAACTGTAACAAGACTGAAGTCATGCTTATTGACCCCCCCCCCCCCCCCTATAGCTTATCTATGGTACTGTACTTGAGCTTTAGTCTAAATTGCAAAATCTAGGAGTGATATTTGATGCTAGTTTAAATTATTATTTATTATTATTATTATTATATACCATATTTCTTTTTCAACAGCAAGTTTTTATTGCTGTTGTGTACAATGAGCAAATACCAAAATTGGCAGTACAAGAGAATCAACAGTAGGGAACATAAGTTCCTAGAAGGATCTCAATGTACAATACCCTGTATAAAGATAAACTAAACATAAGTTAAACAAAGATTAGACAGAGAAAAGGTCATCATTTTAAATATAGCAAGTCAACCCATCCATGTGAGCCCACAGTGAGAGTTTTGATGCACTTCTTTGGTCAGTTTTGCAATTAACAGTTTATAGTTGGCCTCTTCCAGGTTATCAGAAGATGTTGTTAAAGTAATACATAAGTATGGGATATCCTTGTCCTTTCAAGAATAAGAGAGATGTTGGGATATGTACTTCCAAATAAGACCAGGGAGACCTAGATTTAGAAAAATGTACTTTAAAGTATGATATAGACCTGAAAATTGATAAGACTTGGTAGGCAGTGGGCAGAGACACAGCAGGGTTTGTAAGAATAAAAATAATGTAATCTGTAAACACGTTAATGACATGTGGGAGATTGTGACAGAAAACCTCCTAGATATCTGGGTGTGATCAAATGGTTTTAG
Source organism: Pelophylax lessonae (assembly GCF_965119305.1). Classification (NCBI taxonomy): domain Eukaryota; kingdom Metazoa; phylum Chordata; class Amphibia; order Anura; family Ranidae; genus Pelophylax; species Pelophylax lessonae. Next base: position 368,659,580 of record NC_138772.1, read on the forward strand.
CTAGTGGCTCTATCATGAGGTTGAATAAGTAAGGAGATAAAGGGCAGCCCTGCCTAATGCCATTAGAGATTGTAAACGGTTTAGATTAGAGATTGGAGGAGTAGACTTTCGCAGATGCTGTGGAGTAAAATGTCATAATAGCGGATTGTACCTGAAAACCTAAACTTTATCAATACCTGGTTAATGTATGACCAATTTACAGGGTTGAATGCCTTCTCTGCATTTATAGATAGAAGCAAGGAAGGTGTCCAACTTTTTTCTGCATAGTTGATATTTAAGATGCGTCTCTTTGGTCAGGCTGGACCAAAGTCGGGAGGACGTCATGAAGACATTTGGCTAACAGTTTGGCATATATTTTTACATCAGTATTTAGTAGTGATATAGGTTGAAAGTTAGCAGGAGTGGTAGGATCTTTACCTGGTTTGGGAAGAGCAACAATATTGGCTGTCATTGTGTCAACATCTCCGCTGGCAATGAGGCTTTAGAGGCCGCCTAAACAAATAAGTTTACCATATACGGGGACTGGACATCTGGAAATCATTTATAATATTAATTTGTGAATCCATCTGGTCCTTTAGTAGTCAGCGAAGTCATCATATCTGTATAGCTATATTTTGGGAATTTCTTGGTAAATGGGTGGTAAATATACGGTAGCCTACATTTAGAGTTATGAACTTTCAGCCTGTTTGCTAAAAATGTACCTGCTTTGTTATTGTTAGCATAAAAATGAATTTTAATCCATCTTAGATAAGTATCTGTTTTGGAGCTAACAAAGTCCAAATCTCATACCATAATTTTATCAGGGTGATTGAGATTGATTCAGTAGGAGAACTTTTGTTTATAGTTTCAAGTGTACCGATTAATTGAAGAATGTTGATAAGTTTACAATTGTATTGACGTTTAGCTGATGCACACATCTGTAAAATAAGCCTTTGCAGATAGGTCTTATAGGCATTCGATAAGGGATAGATATCCATATCAGGGGAGTCATTGTCATGAAAATAATTGCATTGTTTGTTATCCGGGTTCTAAATGACTACATTATTGCAGTGCCAACATATATTGGAGGGTAGGCATCTTTCTTTACTATGACAAGAGAGGTGGTTACATGGTCAGACATTGTGATGTTATGAATTTAAAAAGAAGAAGTCTGCTGTAACAACCATTTATCAACAAAAAAGTAATCTATGCGGGAGTAAGATGAATGTCTGGGTGAGAAGTTGAAGTCGCTATCACTGCCATGCTGACATCTCTATTGGTTATATTAGTCTTCTGAATGAATGAACCAAAAATGCCTAAGTAACAGAAACCTAGCAAGCTAAATATATATTATGTATAAATATGTACAACATGAAAAGCAAGGGTAACAGGGGCAATGCAAGAAAACAGGGACATCAGGACTGGGTACAGGAACAAGGTGAGCAGCAGTAAGGGAACAGGATACAAGGATAGCTCAAGAGCAGGATGGATCAGGCAGCAAGCAGGGCAATCAAAACACTGCAGCAAATTGCAATAGCAGAGGTGGGACTTAAGTACCCTCCTTTAATTTGGGGCCAGGTGGAACTAATTGCAGGAACCTGCTAACTGCTAGGAGACACCGGCGTGGTCACTGGTACTTCATCTTTTAGCCCAGAGAACCACGGTGCCACCAGAAGGTGAACCAGGTCCTGACAGTTTCCTAAAGCTGGACAAGGTCCTTCAACTGCGGAGGCGGAATGTAGGGAGGGGTTCATCGCTATGTTAAAGTCACCAAAGATAAAAATGTTGCCAAAGCGTGCAGTTTGAATTTTACGGAGTAGACTCTAAACAAACCATACCTGGTGGGAGTTAGGGCTGTAAGCATTCACCAAAGTGTATGGTTTTGAGTTAAGATAGCACTACAAGATCACAAATCTGCCATGTGGGTCCAAAATGCATTCTTTAACATCAAAGGAGACTGAGAATTGCTATGAGGACTCCTTTCTTCTTCTCAAGGGCACAAGCCAAAAAGACACGAGGGTATTCTTTATGAGTACAGCGAGGCATAGCATGAAGACTGAAATTAGTTTCCTGAATATTAACTACATCAGCTTTATTCTTGCAGACTTCAGTCCACATAGAGTGCCCCTTTGCACAGTGATTTAAGTCTTTAACATTAAGAGATAAGAACTCAAGTCCCACATATTGCAGGTGGGTTGTTTGGATAAATGAAACTCGATATGCAAACTCAAACTTTGCAGGGTATTTCTGCTTGTCTGGAATGTTGTGGTTCCTGAGAGTCTTTGTGTGGACAGGATGTTCTTTTGTTGTTGGAGAATATGTTGTGACAGGTCTGGAAGTAGACAGAGATTAGAGGCCTGTTGAGGTCGTTGGTCTGGGTGACAGGTGACCTCTAATAACTGCTCTTTAACCTGAAAAAGTGAATCCGCAGGATAACATCTCTAGGGATCTCTTCAGGTAGCTAAGACAGTCTGGGTACACAATGTATACTGTCTGTGGTTAAATTTGCAGAGAAGGTATTACCGCTGAAAACAAATATCGCACAAAGTGTGGAAGTTGTGACGCTTATACTGTTTCAGGAATACCTAGATTTTGCATTGTTTCTTCATGATCCATTTTCTAAATCTGCGAGTTTCACTTTAATCCATGTGATATCCTTGGATTGCACAGGGTGGGAGTCTAAAGGGTGTTGGCTTTTTTTTTTTTAAACCACACATCGGACAGACACTCCACTTTATCTACACAGTCACCAAAGTCTTGCAGCTTCAATTATGTTGATGCAGGCAAGCCAGCAAGTCTGCTTGCAAAGTAGTTTGAAGAGACAGGAGCATGTCCCCAGCATTGTGTCTGAGACAGGCTGATTGGTAGTGGGAAACAGGGTTATAGGATCAGATGTAGTGAGAGTTTGTGTGGTTTCAGCACCTGGGCTTACCTCTGCTGGCTTTTCCTCCTCACATGATTCCTGGGAGTCCCTGCAAGGCTTGGATTTGACTGGACTGCAGAAGTTGGGTGAGGAGAGACTGAATCCCTCTGATTCCCTGGCCATCAAGACTTCTGTATAAGGGGATCATGGGGGAGTCAGTAGCAGTCCATGCTTAAGGAGAACCACTGCCAATTTGTTGTGGTCTCCAGGGAAGAAATATGACAGCTTCTGGGGCTGCAGGACTTCCCTTTTCCTTTGGGGCATGGCGTGGGCGGTCAGAAAGTGGTTGAGGTGGAGAATATCATTGGAACTGAGTGGGCGGCTCTTGTAGATGAAAAACTCCCAGCAATCATGAGGAATACCCGGACTTAATCTGTCACCTTGCCGGGCAATCACCCCCCCCCCCCCCACACATACCAAATTTTTTATATTGATCAAAGATGGGTAATTTATTGATATATGTTCCTTTACATTCTTAGCTTTTTACCCCTGAGAGTCTATAAAAATGTCAGCTCTGTGTTTCTTTATTGACATTTTCTGAAGTGATAGTGTATAAAAATAACCGCGCTAAGCACAAAAAATGAATAAAGCAATAAACTAAGTAATGCGAAAAAAGCTGCAGCTGTAGTGGGAAACACCAAAAAGTATATGTAAAAGGAAAGCCGCGCTAAATTGATATATTGATAGTGAATCAAACTATAAACAATGATGACAGTGAACTGTGCTAAAAAATGTTATTAACCAATTGCGTGTATGGCATTAAACAAAAAGTGATATATGTCCATGAAGACAGGGAATTATCTGTTGATAAATAATGTCCAAAAAAGAACAGTAAAGTACAATTTAAGGTGCCAAGTGCAAGAAAAGAATCCACCACCAATTCCTGTGACTTCTTCCACAGTTAGTGCTGCATGCTATGAGCACACTAAACGCTTACCAGAACCAGGGCAAATATAGGCATCCAACAAATACTGGAAACACCAATGGAATCCTGTAGATGGCTTGGTACCTCTCTCTGGGTGGTCTATGCAATCCAGCAGGGAGCCGCGATATTACACCAGTCAACACACTGAATGGTCCAAGCCCAGCACTCCCAAAGGGATATGAAAGAAAAGGGGGCCACAATAGTGTAGTATGTAGGGGACAATTTATTGTAGATAAGGTAAACAACTCACATTTAAGTAGAAAACAATAGCGCTATTCTCGGCAGATTCAGCAGAACGCCGCCGCCCGACTTCCGGGTATCACGTGGTGACGTCAGCGCGCCTTACTGACGCGTTTCATCATAGATGATGTCTTCCTGGACGTTGGAGGACGTTGGAAATGTCCTTTATGCCATATATAATCATGCCTTGACTGGTCATCTAGCTCTCCCATAGAAATTACCCATCTAAATTAATGGGTAATTTCTATGGGAGAGCTAGATGACCAGTCAAGGCATGGTTATATATGACATAAAGGACATTTCCAATGTTATCCAACGTCCAGGAAGACGTCATCTATGACGAAACGCGCCGGGAAGGCGTGCTGACGTCACCACGTGATACCCGGAAGTCGGGCGGCTGCGTTCTGCTGAATCTGCCGAGAATAGCACTACTGTTTTCTACTTAAATGTGAGTTGCTTACCTCATTGACAATAAATTGTCCCCTACATATTACACTATTGTGGCCCCCTTTTCTTTCATATCCCTTTGGGAGTGCTGGGCTTGGACCATTCAGTGTGTTGACTGGTGTAATATCGCGGCTCCCTGCTGGATTGCATAGACCACCCAGAGAGAGGTACCATGCCATCTACAGGATTCCATTGGAGTTTCCAGTATTTATTGGATGCTTATATTTGCTCTGGGTCTGGTAAGCGTTTAGTGTGCTCATAGCATGCAGCACTAACTGTGGAAGAAGTCACAGGAATAGGAGGTGGATTCTTTTCTTGCACTTGGCACCTTAAATTGGACTTTACTGTCCTTTTTTGGACATTATTTATCAACAGATAATTTCCTGTCTTTCATGGACATTCATCACTTTTTGTTTAATTCCATACACGCAATTGGTTAATAATATGTTTTAGCACAGTTCACTGTCATCATTGTTTATAGTTTGATTCACTATCAATATATCAATTTAGCGCGGCTTTCCTTTTACATTTTCTGAAGTGAGTCTAAACTGTGCCTTCATAGTTTATATCCCTTTATTTGGGGTAGTTGTTGTGTAGGTAGTGGGGTATGGGGGGGGGGGGCATGTGTGTGTTTTTTTGTGTTTTTTTTTTATTTTTTATGTTTGGGTTTGTTTTGTTTTGTTCACCATCCTTGGCTTCCAGACACCAATTGCTATAATTATAGATAATTCTGTTCTTTACACTTTCAACTAGATTTTACTTACCGTATATACTTGAGTATAAGCCGACCCAAGTATAAGCCGAGACCCCTACTTTTACCACAAAAAGATGGGAAAAATCATTGACTCGAGTATAAGCCTAGGGTGAGAATGCAGGGCGGCGGGCATGGTACAGGAGAATGCAGGGTACTGGCATGGTGCAGGAGAATGCAGGGCGGCGGGCATGGTACAGGAGAATGCAGGGTGACTGGCATGGTGCAGGAGAATGCAGGGTACTGGCATGGTACAGGAGAATGCAGGGTGACTGGCATGGTGCAGGAGAATGCAGGGTGACTGGCATGGTGCAGGAGAATGCAGGGTACTGGCATGGTGCAGGAGAATGCAGGGTACTGGCATGGTACACGAGAATGCAGGGTACTGGCATGGTACAGGAGAATGCAGGGTACTGGCATGGTGCAGGAGAATGCAGGGTACTGGCATGGTGCAGGAGATTGCAGGGTACTGGCATGGTGCAGGAGAATGCAGGGTACTGGCATGGTGCAGGAGAATGCAGGGTATTGGCATGGTGCAGGAGAATGCAGGGTACTGGCATGGTGCAGGAGATTGCAGGGTACTGGCATGGTACAAGAGGATCCGGGGTTGTGGGCATACTACAGGAGATGCAGTGCTGTGGGCCTGGTACATGTGGACCATGCCCGCAGCACTGCATCCCTCATAGTGTGCCCGCAGCCCATGGCAGGTAGTGAAGCTGTTTCACTTACCTGTTCCAGAGGCGCCTTCATTTTAAAAATGGCGCCGCCCGGCGCCGACACATCATTGCACACGCGCCGCCGCCGCTCGTATACTTTTGGCTATTCCCGGCCTCTCCCGAGCGGTGCCGGGAATAGCCGAAATTACACGACCGGCGGTGGCGCGTGCGCGGTGACATGTATGCGACGGGCGGCGCCATTTTTAAACCTTAAACCTGTCGGAGCGGACAGAAAATTATTTTTTTTTCCTTGACTCGAGTATAAGCCGAGGGGGACGTTTTCAGCACAAAAAAATGTGCTGAAAAACTCGGCTTATACTCGAGTATATACGGTATGTTATAAAGCTGTTTCCCCTCCCAGTTGGTGGGACATTGGAGAAAGAGTACTGCAATACTCTAATGGAACTTTTCCACTGCGAATACCGGCTCGGCTCCACTCGGCACTGCTTGGCCCTGCTCGGCTCGGTTTGCTTTTCCACAGTGTGGTACGAGTCGACACCTTTCGGCACTGTATAGGCTCTACTCGGCTCGGTTTGCTTTTCTGCTAAAGTAGTAAGTGGGTGGGATTACAACGATTCTCTGACCAATCAGATTGTGGGATATGGTATAGGTACGGCTCGCTTGGAACCTCAACCGAGGTGGTACTGTTTAAGCGAGCCGTACCGACCCGTACCATGTAGTGGAAAAGCACCGCTGTACCAAACCCTACCGAACCGGTCAAACACATACCATGCGGTACCATGCAGTGGAAAAGCGCCAAAACGAGCCATACAAAGCCATACCATGCAGTGGAAAAGCCCCATTTGTATTTAGTTAGCTTATTTGTGCAACAAAGTTTGAGTGTGTCATCTCAGAATGAGACTGGAAATCTTGTAACAAGTTATGTTACAATACTTCTTCTGGATATTTGATTTAATATTTTTGCATCTCTGTAAATGGGCAAGGGTTTTAACCTCTTCAGCTCTGGAAGGTTTCACCCCCTTCCTGACCAGAGCACTTTTTGCAATTTGGCATTGCACTGCTTTAACTAGTTATTGCGTGGCCATGCAACACTGTACCCAAAGGAAATTTGTGTCCTTTTTTCCCACTAATAGAGCCTTCTTTTGGTGGTATTTGATCACCAATTGAAAAAAGACCAAAACATTTTTTTTTTAATTATATTTTCTACTTTTTGTTATAAAAAAAATCCAATAAACTCAATCTTTGTCATACATTTAGGCCAAAATGTATTTAGCCACATGTCTGAGGTAAAACATAAATAAATAAATAAAAGGGGAATATTTATTAGTTATATTTATTAATTATACATTTTGGTGCTTCGCCTGAATATGGGGATACCAAATGTGTGAGACTTTTCGGCAGTCTAACAGCGTACAGGATGCCAAAAAACAATCAGGATTTCAGGATTTCTAAAGCCCCGTACACACGCACAGATTGTCGGCCGTATATTGTCGGCCAACGTCCGATCTGCCGATTGTAGGCTTGTTAGTATGATGCTTCCGACAACCAACTGCGAATTTTCGGCCGAAAAAAATCTGGTGTGCATGCTATAAAATATTTGTTGGCCAACAACCGAACGGCCGATTGTTCCTCAGTCAGTACAGATTTCGGCAGACAAAAATCAGATGAGCAAGACTGGGCATGCTCACAGAAGAAAAAACACACGGAAAGTCAACCATCACATGACATCACTTCTGAAGTTGGTTTTTGTTGGCCAACAAAAGTCCAGTGCAAGTCTAGAGCACATTTCAACCAACAAACAACACTGGACAAAAGACGGCCGATCGGTCGGCCAACAATCTGTGCGTGTGTACGAGGCTTTAGGCTGTAAATTGTTGATTTCACTCCTCACTACCTATCACAGTTTCAGAGGCCATGAAGTGTCAAGATAGCACAAACCCCCCCAATGTCCTCTTTACGGAAATTAGACACTCCAAGCTATTTGCTGAGAGGCAAAAGCACACTATATTGCCCAAATGTTTGGTGAAATATAAAACATGATCTTATGCCAAGTACATAGGTACCAAACATGACATGCTTTAAAATTGCGCACACCCATGCAGCGGTGACAAACTACATACATTATAAAAGTCTTTAAAAGCCTTTACAGGTTACCACTTTAGAGGAGATCTACTATTAAAATTACTGCCCTCAATCTGACATTTGCGGTGATACCTCACACATTCACCTTTGCACGCAAGCATGGGAGGAAAGGAGTACTTTAATTTTCTTTTTTTTTTTAAATAATGTATTTTTCCTTTTGAGTTTATTTTTACACTGTTCCTTTCATTTTTTTAATTGTTATTTTTATTGTTATCACAGGGAATGTAAACATTCTCTATGATAGCAATAGGTAGTGACAGGTACTCTTTTTTGAGAAATGTGGGGTCTATTAGACTCTAGATCTCTCCTCTGCCCTTAAAGCATCTGTCCACATCAAGATCGGTGTGATAAGATGCTTTCCCAATTTCCCAATGGTGCTGTTTATATACAAGGAAACCAAAGTCATAAAAATGTTTGTAGCTTCCTGTTTCTTAGGCCATAGAGATGATTGGAGCCATTCTGGTCTCCAATAAGCTCTATAGTCAGCTGGAGGAACCACAGTATGCATTCTTGGGTTCCCCAGTGGGACAGGAGAGCCCAAGAAAACCATGGAAGGTGGGGGGAGAGGGGGACATCCCCTCCCACTGCTTGTAAAAGCAGTCTAGTGGCTAATTAGCCACTTGAATGGCTTTTACAGGAGAGCCGACAGCCGGCTGAAGAAAACTATACCAAGATGATGTCTAAACCTGTAGGCAATATTTCGGTATAACCACTCAAAGTTCAGCAACATATCAGTATGTTGCTGGTCCTTGTTGGGCATATATTGTAATGCTCTTTTTTTCATACAGCCTGTTGACTGAACAAAAAAGGAGAACCTAACAGATTTCTCCATTCACATTGATTGATCGGTGACATGCCCACCATTAAAACACCGCCCTGCATCCACCCACTTTTATAGATGAGCATACATGCACTGTTCTTTTTTTTCATGTTCAGCCCATGGGCTGAACAAAAAAAAGAACCCAACAGATTCATCCATTCACATCGTTCGATGTGGATGAAGAAATCTTTGACAAGAAAAGTGAATAAAAATATATGCCGAAGGATAGGGGAGATCAGCCCTCTGTTTCCACCAATCCCCTATGCGTCACATTAAAAGCTTTTTTTTTAACTGCAGTGGTGAAATCACCTCCTACAGCACTGGAGTCGTGGATTTATATATCATGAGAGCAAACCCTGTTGCTGTAAAAATAAACAAATCATTGCTGCAGCTGAATAGTTAACGATAAAACACAGAATCAATAAAAAAATGAACTCAATAAAAAACAATTTTTTTTTATTGCAATCTGTGCCAAAAAAAGAGTGAAAAAAATATGTCCACCCTGCCCCTATGCTTTGCCATATATGCTCTTTTTTTAAACTGTGGTGGTGAAATCACCTCCTACAGCGCTGGAGTCGCTGATTTTACATTTTGTAAGAGCAAACCATGTTGCTGTCAAAATAAGCAAATCAGTGCTGCAGCTAAATGGCGTACATGCAAAGCAAACAATGGTTAACAATAAAACACAGTAACCGTACGGTAAAACAGTAGAATGACATACCTGCAAAGCAAACAATGGTTAACAATAAAACACAGTAACAATAAAACATTACAGTATAGCATAAAATACAGTAAAATAGTAGGAAAAATAAAACGACTACTGTTTTGTCATGACAGGGCAGTGAAGGGGTTAATTGGGGGTGATCAAGGGGTGAAACCTTTATTAGGGGATATATGGCAGGTACCCTAAACCTGTCTAGGACTGATGACGGGGCTAACTGGTGTCACCAGTGACACTAATACAGTGATCAGTACATTTTCTGTATACTGTATATAGTGACACTTTGACAGGGAGTAAAAGGGTTAACTAGTGGGTGATCAGGGGTTAAATATCTACCTACGTGTACTGGTCTCAGTGCAATGCTTGTGATGCTTTCTTCTCTCACGCTGAAACCGAAAAGGGCTCCAGGAGAGAAGATTGCATAATTTCCTGTGCTTGTGTTTACATTTCACAGGCACAGGACGATCTGAAATTGGTTAGAACTGATTACCAGGTCCAGGCCATAAATCAAAACAGGTCACCGCTGGAACAGTGGGCATGCGTGCGTTCCCAATCTGGGAGCACGCATGAAGTACCTATAACTGATTTTGCACAGCCGGCCCCCCTGCTGCAGTATATATGCACTGGGAAGTCCGGAACAGGTTAATGGGCTGCTGCCCTAGTTCATCTCAAAAGATTGTGGTAACCGGCCTGTTCCTATTACACTCAGGAATGTTGCACATCAACCCTTAAGGTGTCACAACTAACTTAGGCCTACGTGATGCAAATAATCCCTGGTGCCCAACCTACATGCAGACCTTTGGCAAATATTATGCAGCCTTTGGGGCCCTTGAAGTCAGTATTGTGTGTTTTGATGCTTACTTAAGCCAGTGAAGAAAATATATTCTTAATATTGTCTTTTAATAGGTAAGAGTCTTTTTTACACTATTTTATTTTTTATGTGCTGCCCACCCTTTATGTTTTTCCCTCTGATCTTTTATATCGGATGAAGTTTAAAGAAATTCCAGGTAGGGCACCGGTGATTTTTTAGGGGGTTGTTAGAAGCTTTTTTATGGGTATTATTGATTAATGTGCTGTCCTACTATCCCTTAGCTGACAGCCAGTTAACAAAACAGACAGAAATAGCATTGTGTTTTATTCCAAAACTGAATTTACTTCTATCAATAGTTCTGTAAACTGCAAAACAATCAGAGAGACTTACAATTACAATTATGTATTACATGTGACAATTTGCAAATACGCACAACATTAAACATTACTATGCAGAAAGCTTATATTAAAATTATATATCAAACACACAACAGTGCAGTCCAAGTAAAAAATAAACTTTGGGAAATAATAAATAGACTTACAGGCCTTTGTGTATCTAGGGGCAAATATGGAGTTCTTCACTTGTCTGCATCAGAACTAAATGGCTTCTGAATCTGAGGTAAAATCGTTATGTCGTGACCAAGGTGAAAACTTTATGTTGTTCAAAAAGAAACTTTATTAACAAAGGTAAGCCTTTCTGTTTCTTCCTGTGAGGAACTGAACTGCAATTGCAACAGGCAACCACCAGGTGTCCTCAAAATGAAAATCCTATAGATAATCCTATAATAGACAGCACAATTAACAAAAGGGTTGTGATCTCTAGCAGTCTTATATAAAGTGTCTTTAGTCTCTGATCATCTCCGGTAGCATGTCTGCAGTGTGACTATCTCTTGTAAAATGTCCATAATCTCTGGTCATTTCATATTGCATATTGTTTTTTTAACAACCTTCTGTAACATTACTTTGATTAATAGTATGTGAGACCCTTTGGTCAGTCTCCAGATTACAATGAGCCCCCCTGCAGACCCCCACAACCACAGGGCCAGGGTTGTTGGAAGAGGCTCTTGTCCTCATCAACATAGGTAAAAGGTGTCCCCCCATTTAGGGAAGACATGTGGCTTGTTATAGTTGGGGGGGGTTCACACTGATGTGCCTCTTTTTTGGTTTGCCAGACTGCATGCTCAGATAAGGGTCTTACATGGATTTTTTTTTGGGGGGGGCCCTCTCTTCTTTCTTGTTTTGCATGGGGTCCCCCCTTAATATTTATACCAGATCCTAAAGATCTGGTATGGAGTTTGAGACACCATTTTTGGAGGGGCGTTTTCGTGGGTCTCCTTTGACATCCACAGTAAACAATAAAGTATAAGCGTCTGGCAAATATTTTTAGGGGGAACACTGTACTTTTGTTTTTTGCGGGGATCCTTATTAACATCTCTATCAGTCACAAACAAAGGAAAATTGGCTAAAGCTGTCATTGGCCAGAAATGTAAATGACATTTTTTTTATTTGCAAAAATGTTTTGCTGTAGTAGGTTATATGCATTGTACAGATGTGCCACTTCACACTAAGGTTAAAGGGGATCCCACAAGCATGTTATTTAAAATGAATTTTGATTGTTTTTATGTTGACCTTAAAGTGTTACTATAATCACTGCTCCTTGCCAAATGGAATCTTTTTTAACATTTAACTTATTTTTAATTCCGTTACATGTTCCTCGGGGCTTATCTGTGTCTATTCCCTCTGCTTTATCAGAAAAAAACAAATGTTTGTAGTTGGACCATGGTAAAAATGGAAATGCCCTTGCAGAGCCTCTGCCCCTCTCAGATTTGCTAATGTCAATGGATAAAAATGTATGGGGTTCCCAAACAGAAGAGCCCGTATATACTTCTAATTAGGTGGTTGAAAAAATGATCACTGAGAACCCAAATAAAGGTAAATGTTTTGATGTACAGAAAACACCCGATGATGAGCTTTGTAAGTTTATTTGTCTGAGATGCTTGCAGCCTGAATAACCCTTGTGGATTGATGCTATTGTGCAAACCTATGAAGGCTGCATAGCTACAAGAGCTTACAGATTGCTGTCCCAGCCTAGCAGACCTGGTAGATGCTCTGATGATGTCACTGGTATGACCAAACCTAAAATTGTCAGATATCACTCCTGGTAAGGTTAGTATGTACAATATGTCTGCAGAAGAATATGTAGCTTTGGAATAATTAAACGACTGCACTGAAATAGTCTTAAAACCAGCTGATATGGTTGGAAACCTTGTTATTTTGGATAGACAAAAGTATATTTCTATGTGAGCGAAAATCCTTAATGACAAAGAATGATATATTAGGATACTGATGACTAATTTAGAAAAGGGTCAGCCATGTTTTTTTTTTTTTGTTGAATTGATGAGGCCTTTGAGAAGGGGGGTCATTGAAGAAAAAACTTTTTTTAAATTTCAATTTACTAGAATACCTGTGTTTATTGGCCTTCTCAAGGTGCAGAATCAGTAAGCAACCCATTGGATAGACCTATCATCTCTAGGAAGGGTTCCCTCAATAACAGTATTAGTGAATATATTGATAAAATCTTGAAACCATTCATTGTTGCTTTACCACTTACATGAGAGATACATCTCATCTGTTAAATATGTTTGGATGGTATGGTAGTTCCCTATAAAGTGCTTTTGATGGCATTAGATGTTGAGGAACTCTATCCCTGCATCCAGCACAAGCGGTTGGAAATGACAGAGAGAGTACTCAATACTAGGCCCAAAAATGTATGCACCTACTAAATTTGTGGTGGGTATGTTGAGATTTCTGCTTGAGAACAATAATTTTGTTTAAGCACAAATACTATTGCCAAGCCCAGAATACAGCTTTAGGTACCAAATATGCACCAGCATATTCCAACTTATACCTTGGAGAATGGGAGCACTGTGTTTGGGGATGATGCCTTGTTGATATACCTGACCATCATTGTTGTTTGGTGTTGGTAGATTGACAATGCATTCATTCTCTGACATGTAGGCAAAAGGGAGGTGGATGAATTTTTGGAACATTTGGGAACTAACAATTTTAATTTAAAATTTACCAGAACCTGTGACACAATGTATTTACATATTTTGGTTGTAACCATTTAGGTCAGTGAGGAATTTTCCTTGGTGACCAAACTCATAAGAAAACCTATGGTGTCTAACAATTTATTGCATGCTGATAGTTTCTACCTTCCACCTTTGTCCCTAAAAAGGGTATCCCAGAGGGACAAAAATTAGAAACTGCACTTAAATCTGATGGCTTTGAAAAAGAAGATTTGGGCCCCAAACACACATGAATACAAAAGAAAATGTTTGAATGATGCGTACATGGGAGCTCAGAACAGTGTTAGAGGAACTCTATTGTATGGTGCCAATAAAGAATGAGAAATAAAAACACAGTTATGTTTGCAGTACACTTCCTCTTCTTAGATGGTTTCTGACATCTGTCAGAAACATTGGCATCTTTTGAAATATGATAAGACAGTTACCAAATAAATGACAGCACAACCTGGCGTTATCTCTAGTAGGGCTAGGTCTTTAAGAGACATGCTGGTACACAACCATGTACAGAAAGATAATACGTTACACAATTGTAGAGCTAGTGCTTCGAAATGTGGTAAATGTGACCACTGTTCATACATTTTTAAAGGGGAGACCTGGGCACTTTCAATGGGTCAGAAACTTAGATGCTTTGGCAATGCTATATTGAAACAATAGGTGTGATGTAAACTTTGGTCTGTACTTGTGGATCGTTTTATACAGGGAAGACTCACAAGATTCTAAAAAAGGGTTTACATGATCACATTTACAATATACAGACCTATACATGTATGTCAGCAGTGGCTAGACATTTTGGGGTTGATATACTAAAACTGCAGAGTGTACAATCTGGTGCAGTTCTGCATAGAACCCAATCAGCTTCTGGGTTGCTTTTGTCAATTGCTTTTGTCAAAAAGGCTTTTGTCAAAGTCTAATTGAACAAGCTGAAGTTAGAAGCTGGTTGACTACCATGAACAGCTACACCAGATCTTGCACTCTCCATTTTTAATAAGTCAACCTCTTTGTGTTTAATCATGTTGCCAAGTTGGAAAATGTAAAAAATTTGGGTCACTAAAAGAATCTTGGAAGATCTCAGACTTTGATAAAAAAAAATTACAGAAAGAGTCTTAGTGGGTTTGGGAGCTTCCTGCAACATGTCCTGGTCTTAAATAAAGTTTTGGCTTTAGTCCTTTCCTTTAATAATCTAATATAATTATAATTCCAGTCTTAGTTTGTTGGGTTCAATATTGAGTTGGCCTATTCTTTGCAGCTATAACAGCTTCAGCTCTTCTGGGGAGGCTATCCACAAGGTTTAGGAGTGTGCACTGGTCCAAATAATTTGGTTAAAGGGATTTATGGTGTGGAGTTGTTTTTCAGGGGTTGGGCTTGGCCCCTTAGTTCCAGTGAAGGGAACTTTTAAGGCATCAGCATATCAAGATATTTTGGACAATTTCATGCTCCCAACTTTGTGAGAACAGTTTGGGGATGGCAACTTCCTGTTCCAACATGACTGCACACCAATGCACAAAGCAAGGTCCATAAAGACATGAATGTGTGAGTCTGGGGTGGAGGAACTTGACTGGTCTGCACAGAGTCCAGACCTCAGCCAAATAGAACACCATTGGAATGAATTAGAGTGGAGATTGCAAGCCAGGCCTGCTCATCCAACACCAGTGCCTGATCTCACAAATGTGTTTCTGGAAGAGTGGTCAAACATTCCCCTAGACACACTCCTAAACCTTGCAGACAGCCTTTCCAGAAGAGTTTAAGCTGTTATAGCTAGATGGATAGATAGATAGATAGATAGATAGATAGATAGATAGATAGATAGATAGATAGATAGATAGATAGATAGATAGATAGATAGATAGATAGATAGATAGATAGATAGATAGATAGATAGATAGATAGATAGATAGATAGATAGATAGATAGATAGATAGATAGATAGATAGATAGATAGATAGATAGATAGATAGATAGATAGATAGATAGTGTATTTTTGACATTTAAAGTTACTCTAAAAATACAATCAACTTTTTTTTTCATACCAGATATGTACAGGGGACTTTGTTTTGTTTGGTTAGGGAGCCACACATTGGTTTGGAGGAGAGATCCATCATTGGTTTGCCATCTTGTCTCCCCATGTTGCTCCTCTCCCCTGTTTGGTCAATTTCTGCCTGGTGCTATGTTGTTTATCATGGCGCCGCAGCATGCATGCATGCATGCATGCATATGTATACACATGTGAGTGTATGTCCAGCATCATAATGTTGGCACATGCAACTAAATGTTTTGACATTGCTAAGACAAGTATATGGGTGGGCTTGCACCTGTCTAGGAGGGGGTGGGTTTATGTGGTTGATGGGAGGGAGAAACCTTCACACCATTTAAGTTTGTGTTTGTCAAACATACACACTGACATCTCATGAAGCTGGGAAGTCACTGTAAAACCAGTTAGGCATTTGACTTTTCCCTGCTCCTCATTTTAAAAAAGGACTTCTTAATTATCCGGACGTACAGGATGGACATCCAGTAAAGGGAATTCTTAAGGAGTCAGCATACCAAGACATTTTGAACAATTTCATGCTCCCAACTTTGTGGGAACAGTTTAGGGATGGCCCCTTACTGTTCCAACATGACTGCACACCAGTGCACAAATCAAGGTCCAAAAGGACATGGATGAGTAAGTTTGGTGTGGAAGAACATGACTGGTATGCACAGAGCCCAGACCTCAACCCAATAGAACACCTTTGGGATGAAATAATGCAGAGACTGTGAGACAGATCTTCTCGTCCAACATCAGTGTCTGACCTCGCAAATGTGCTTCTGGAAAAATGGTCAAACATTCCCATAGACACTCTCCTAAACCTTGTAAACAGCCTTCCCTGAAGAGTTGAAGCTGTTATAGCTGCAAGTGATAGGACAACTCAATATTGAACCCTACTGAATTCGCCATTCGCCATTGACATGGAGTAAATTATTGTGAAAGTTCAGTTTCCCATAATTTCATAGAGGATGTTTTGTTTGAGAAAAGGTTGTGATTGATAGATTGGTAAAGGAAAGAGATGCCTTTGTTTTTCGGAGAAGCATTGGTAAAAAAAAAGGATAATATGTCTGTTGGGATGTGGTGAATTATTTTGTTGACAGTTGAGAGGATAGATTGGGTTCAGAGGTATAGGTAGAAGCCTGATTTAGGCAGTCCATAATATTGTTGCAGAGTTTGAAAGGTGTGTGGAGAGTTAGAGCCAACTAGGCAGCCCAAATTTGATATTCCAGCAGTTACCAATTGTGAAAGTGATAAATCTGGCGACATAAGATCTAGGGAATAGAGATGGCCTTGTGGTTCGCCCCGGCGGTCGGTTCGTGGCGAATTTTGCTTGTTCGCAAATTCGTAAAAAGTCTGACTTTTGCCGATGCTCGCGAATATGTCCGCGCCGCCATTTTCTTTTTCATTCAGAAGAACTTTGACCCATGACACAGCCGTCAGGTGGAACGGGGCAGCCAATTGAAACATTTCAGCACATGGACATGCCCCCTACCCTATAAATAGACCTGGGCTGTCGGCCATTTCACATTCCGCATTTTGTAAGGGTAGGGAGAGGTTGCCTGTGCTCATGAGGGAGAGATTGCCAGACACAAATAGCTCTGTGAACATCCACAAAAGTTCTTTTCAGGGCTGGTATTTTGGTATAGGTCTACTAGTATCTTTTCAGGGTAGGGGCAGGTATCCAGTCGGTGCTTTAGGGGGCAGTTAGAGATCGTCAGGAGTCACACAAATCGCTATGTTAATGTCCACAAGAATCCTTTTCAGGGCTGGTATTTCGGTATAGGTCCAGTCTCTCTTCAGTATAGGGACAGGTATCCAGTCTGTGCTGTAGGGGCAGTTAGAAATTGGCATCTGCAGTGAAACAAATCGCTCTGTTAATGTCCACAAAAGTCATTTAAAGGGCTGCAATTTTTTTGGTATTGCTGTGCAGTGCACTATATAAGGGGGGAGGGGGGTAATCCACGGTATAATATACTTTGTAGAAAGCATATTATAGTGGATTAGTAATATTATTGTGCACTGTGCAGCATTGTGACAGGTGTGGTGACTGAGCGTTGCTGAAGCTCTGACGGGAATAATAAAGGGGCACTCTGACCGCAATATTAAAGGGGCACTCTGACCTCAATAATAAAGGGGAACTCTGACCACAATATTTAAGGGGCACTCTGACCGCAATATTAAAGGGGCACTCCAATGGGAATAATAAAGGGGCACTCTGACACAATATTAAAAGGGAACTCTGACCGCAATATTAAAGGGGCCCTCTGACCGCAATATTAAAGGGGAACTCGCGGACGAAGTCTATGACGCAACGCGTATGGGGGAGGAGCCTGCACGTCATCACGTCGATTCCCGGAGACCACAGGCAGTGTTTGATGGTCTGAAAGTCCACACTACTTTAAGTGCTTAAAAGTGTAAGTGCGATTTCATCTTTTATGTACAATAAATAGCCTTATAAATCAGAGAGCACTAGATCTTGTTTTTATTTCCACACCGATGCCGTATATACCCGGAGAGAGTATCAGGAGGCGGTGATGGGAAGGCGAACCAGGCAACTGTGATTATCCCAGAGTGTGTATTGACTCTCAGGAGTCTATCTCTAAGGTGAGCTGCTAATCTGTCACTAGTCACCAGGAGCACTTGGAGTGAAGCATGCAGCACCTTTGATCATGTTCACGGATGAAGATTTTTTTTCAGTTATTACTTGTCACTTTTTTCACTGTGAATTGGGACTACTAATATCAATTTTTTCACTGTGAATTGGGACTATTAATATTAATTTCATAATCACGGTTCACGTTTTTGATTTATCACTTGGTATCACAGTCTATGGACTGATTTAGATTAATTGTGATAATATTTGAACATAAAACATATATATTTTATCTCCAACGATTGATGTATTGACTTGGCGCAGCAATATTATTTATTTTAACTCTGACGGGAATAATAAAGGGGCGCTCTGACCGCAATATTAAAGGGGCACTATGACTGCAATATTAAAGGGGCACACTGACAGCAATATTAAAGGGGAACTCTGACCGCAAAATTAAAGGGACACTCTGATGGGAATAATAAAGGGTCACTCTGACCGCAATATTAAAGGGGAACTCTGACCGCAATATTAAAGGGGCACTCTGACGGGAATAATAAAGGTGATAGTGAAAAGTGCAGCGCTAAAACAATAAAACAATAAAAACATAAATGGATAAATGAAAAGTCTATGAATGGCACGCAGTAGTCTTGTAAAAAAGAGGAGAAAACAGTCCAATAAGAAATCCCAATGAAAGTGCTCAGTGCTGATCAGTAAACAGGACACAAGTGCTTGTTCAGTGCAATCCTTCACCAGAGGTGCTAGCCTCTCACCTGTAGGCTGTGAAAAGACAGCCTTAAAAGTACACTCCCAGCAATGTGAAAATCCTGACCAGGACAGCAATCACAGAGGGCATCTCTCCTTTTTGTAAAGGTGTTCACAACGATCCCCATGTAATAGAAAGGGGGCAGACCATAGTGCAATATGTTTCAAACACCACAATTTATTAATAAAACAAATGGACAGCCTCTTACTTCAAGGTAATGCAAAAACGAGCAGTACAGCAATCCAGCTGGTCTCCAGACAGAGCGGAACGCTCTGCTGACAGGGCCTACGAGTGACGTCACGATCTCCTCTCCCTTGCGCACGCGTATCATCCGTGGGCGGGACTTCCTCAGCGTATGGGCGGAGGGGCGGACGTCACTCTTTTTATATGCATCACTCCGCTCAATTCAGCGTCGCTGCTGGCATAGCAACGTCGGAGGAAAACCAGGAAGTGCCCCAGGGCCCGCCCCACACAGGAAGCAGTACATTGACCCAGGAACATAAACAGAGTCCTCCATAAACACCGAGACAGCAACAAGGGCTAAAGGGCTAGTAACGCCCATTACTGTTCAAGAGCGGGGGATATAGAATATCAGAACTAACATAAATATGGCAAAACATATATTAATAAAAATTACAGAAAAAACATAAAAAAAAAAACCATATATTTGGGAACTAATGCCCCTAAATGTATGAATACATGAGGGGATCATGATAAGTCACTCGCAGCCCCTGTATACAAAAGAAAGCAGAAAAAAAAAAAAAAAACGCAGTACAAAAAAAAAAAAAAAAAAAAAAACAATATATAATCAAAAACATATAATAAAAACATCAAATGTAAATCCATAAATACAATAGTGTTCAAAGGTCAAAAAACATACATAAAATGGGTATATAATAGAGTCCATATCATAAAAGCCCATATGTGTAAGGGACCTAAAATTCATATGTTGATAAAAAGTATTGATAAAAAACGAGGGTAAAAACGAAGTAAAACTACCGATCTGAGATAAAACAGTTGAGGTCGAAGTCCACATTTAGACCTTTGAACACTATTGTATTTATGGATTTACATTTGATGTTTTTATTATATGTTTTTGATTATATATTGTTTTTTTTTTTTTTTTGTACTGTGTTTTTTTTTTTTTTTTTTTCTGCTTTCTTTTGTATACAGGGGCTGCGAGTGACTTATCATGATCCCCTCATGTATTCATACATTTAGGGGCATTAGTTCCCAAATATATGTTTTTTTTTTATGTTTTTTCTGTAATTTTTATTAATATATGTTTTGCCATATTTATGTTAGTTCTGATATTCTATATCCCCCGCTCTTGAACAGTAATGGGCGTTACTAGCCCTTTAGCCCTTGTTGCTGTCTCGGTGTTTATGGAGGACTCTGTTTATGTTCCTGGGTCAATGTACTGCTTCCTGTGTGGGGCGGGCCCTGGGGCACTTTCTGGTTTTCCTCCGACGTTGCTATGCCAGCAGCGACGCTGAATTGAGCGGAGTGATGCATATAAAAAGAGTGACGTCCGCCCCTCCGCCCATACGCTGAGGAAGTCCCGCCCACGGACGATACGCGTGCGCAAGGGAGAGGAGATCGTGACGTCACTCGTAGCCCCTGTCAGCAGAGCGTTCCGCTCTGTCTGGAGACCAGCTGGATTGCTGTACTGCTCGTTTTTGCATTACCTTGAAGTAAGAGGCTGTCCATTTGTTTTATTAATAAATTGTGGTG
The DNA here is from genome assembly GCF_965119305.1 of Pelophylax lessonae. Lineage (NCBI taxonomy): Eukaryota > Metazoa > Chordata > Amphibia > Anura > Ranidae > Pelophylax > Pelophylax lessonae. The sequence continues at coordinate 368,680,223 of NC_138772.1, forward strand.
TTTGAAACATATTGCACTATGGTCTGCCCCCTTTCTATTACATGGGGATCGTTGTGAACACCTTTACAAAAAGGAGAGATGCCCTCTGTGATTGCTGTCCTGGTCAGGATTTTCACATTGCTGGGAGTGTACTTTTAAGGCTGTCTTTTCACAGCCTACAGGTGAGAGGCTAGCACCTCTGGTGAAGGATTGCACTGAACAAGCACTTGTGTCCTGTTTACTGATCAGCACTGAGCACTTTCATTGGGATTTCTTATTGGACTGTTTTCTCCTCTTTTTTACAAGACTACTGCGTGCCATTCATAGACTTTTCATTTATCCATTGATGTTTTTATTGTTTTATTGTTTTAGCGCTGCACTTTTCACTATCAGTTTTACATTGGGTTTTACATATTTTTTACCTTGGTGTCAGCTGCTTTTATTTATTTCCATCCATTTATTTATTCATGCTTGCGCCGATATTCCTGTTTTTTCATTGACTTGTGGTATTTTAGAATATTTTTATATCTGGCTGCAGCATTAATATGGATAATCTTGATGTGTTTAATTATGTGGAGAAAAGGGAAATTAATTTAGGGGATATATTCTCCAGTAATCCTTTACCCAAGGTTGAGGGTGATGTTGCATCCTGCTTCAAAAGGCTGAATTACGCCCTAGAAAAGAAACTAAAGTTATGGTGGGACATCACCTCATTCGAACATTATTTAACCGGTTGCCGACCGCCGCACGACTATATACTGCGGCGGTCAGCCCCGGCCAGGCAGAGTGACGTATCGGTACGTCACTCGCCTGTCACTGACTTGCGAGCCTATAGCGAGCGGGCGCGCGCCCGCCGAGGCGCGCGCCCGCCGCGGCTCGTTCACAGGCAAGTCAGTGCGTGTGACCGGCGGACTCGATGTCCGCCGGCCACACTACGATCGCTCCTGTGAAGGGAGAAAGACAGAGCAGCTTGTGTAAACAAGCTGCCTGTCAGTTCTCCCTGTGTAAAAGTAAAGATCTGACCGTTCTACTATGTAGAACGGTTGATCTTTGCTTTTACACCAATAGCAATGTCCCTACACAGTAGAAAGCACGCCCCTAGGACACACTTAACCCCTCCCTTCCCAATAAAGTTAACCCCTTCCCTGCCAGTGTCATTTTTGCAGTAACAGTGCATATGTATAGCACTGATTACTGCAGTAATGTCACTGGTAACCCCAAAAGTGTCAAAAATGTCAGTCAAGGGTCCGATCTGTCCGCCGCAATGTCGCAGTACCGAAAAAAAAATCGCAGATCGCCGCCATTACGCGTTAAAAAAAAAAACACCAAAAATGACAAAAATCTTTCTCTTTGTTAGTAAACGCGATAACTTTTGCGCAAACCAATCAAAATACGCTTTTTGCGATTTTTTTTACCAAACATAGGTAGCATAAAACAAATTGGCCGAAAAATGTTAAAAAATTTTGATTTTTACTTTTTTTTTTGGGGAATTTCATATAAAAAAATGTGAAAAATATTGTTATTTTTGCAAAATTTACGCTCTTTTTTTGTTTATAGCGCGTGATCAAAAAATCGCACAGGTGATCAAATACCACCAAAAGAAAGCTCTGTTTGTGGGAAAAAAAGGACGCCAAATTCGTTTAGGTACAGCGTCGCACGACCGCGCAATTGTCCGTTAAAGTCACGCAGTAAAAAATCGCAAAAAAAACCCTGGTCCTTTAGCAGCCAAATCCTCCGGGGCTTAAGTGGTTAACCACCAAGATTGTTCCAAGGCGCCTAAGGTGGGATATCCCACCCAATGATGGCCTTTTGGACAGAGAGTCACTAGATGAATGGAGAGATTTCTTCACTAAGAAAGGTTTAGAACTTATTGATTTCCTGCTTCTGAGAAAGAAGCGGAAATTAAAAATAGTGGAAAATCAGATTAAAGAGATCCAATCCCTTTTGGAGACCCATAAAGATTCTGAGGAATATATCAGACTTTCTGGTATCCTCAAAAACAGATTGGCCAAATGGGATGTGGAGAATCAAAATAAGAAAAGAAAGAAATTTATTAGGGATCTTACTGGTCTGAACACAGACAATGTGTTCAAATGGCAGAAAACCATAGCCAATCTGGATAATGATATGGTGGTTGGTGAATCCGACCCACCCCAAACCCCTATGGTTGCATCATCCCGACCCATAATGCATCCTCCCCCTCTAGTTCACCCAGAAACACAGGAGTTTGTCCCAGTGGTTCACAACAAGGGGAAGAAAAAGAGGGGAGGAGGAAGGGGGGGAGGACGTAACTCAAATGGAGGAAGAGGGAGAGGTTATTATCACCATGAAAACCCAGGAGGTAACCATGGTGACCCTCATCATTATTATCAGAATGATCAATACTATGTTTACAACACCAACCAGTATGTGCCAAGCCCTAGGAGAGGAGGCAATAGAGGGAGAGGGAGACCACCCTCTAGACCACCACCCAGACTACCTAATCCCACCCTAAATACTCATAACAGGTTTGAACCCCTGCACGACAATTTTTTAGGGTATCAGGGGGGTTGGGAGAGACCACCTCCCCCCACCCCCCTTCCCCCACCCCTTCCACCTCGTGTTGCACAGGAGAACGGCTGGTGGAGAAACCGGAGTCCGGGGCCCGCCAGTCCGTTCCCCGGAAAAAGAAAAAACTCAGAGGCAACAGAGGGGGAAGGCGAGTTCAAAAGAAAAAAGTCCCGATAGGTACAGGTATTTTTAACCTAAGCGGAGTCCCTCTTGATGCAAATGAGATAAGGGTTTTGGACAAAGGTCTTAAGTTTGCTCCAATTAAAAACTTAAATAAATTCCAGGCATATGTAGGAATCAAGAAATTTGTTCGGAGCCTAAACATCAAAAAGTACTACCTTTCAAATCCTATAGTGCGGAACTCTGAACAAACAGCGAGCGCTGATCAAAGGCCAGTACCTCCTAAATTCACCAAGTTAAAAAACAAATCTGTTTTTAACCCTCCAAACAAAGATAATAAATTTTTAGATGTTTTTAAAAATCTAGTGTGCAGTGATCTGGAGAATCTGAAGATCAAACCGTATACCGACCCTAGGTCGATTAAAGCCGGTATCAAATCCTTAGAAGCCAATAAGGATATTGTCATCCGACCGGCCGATAAGGGAGGCGGTTTGGTAGTCCTTAGCAAAAGTTATTATCAGGATGAAATGAACCGGCTTCTGTCTGATAAAGAAACATACACTATATTACCAGGAGACCCCCTTATTAAATACAAGGGAGAGTTGGAAAAGCTGGTCAAGACAGGAAAAGAGAGAGGCATATTAAGTAGGAAGGAATCACACTATCTGGACCCACTGTTCTGCCGTACACCAGTTGTGTATTTCCTACCAAAAATACACAAGAACAGTGAGGTCCCTCCGGGTAGACCAATTGTCAATGGTATTGACTCGGTCTCATCGCGACTGGGTCAATACATTGACTTACATCTTCAACCTCTCGTCATTTCCACACAAGCTTACCTTAGAGATACTAAGCATGTGATACAAATTCTACAGGACTTACCATGTAATCCCACGGCACTGCTGGTGACAGCAGACGTGGGTTCTCTTTATACCATCATCAATCATGAAGAGGCCCAGGATGCAGTTAAATGGGCCTTTAAACAATCAGATCTCTCAAGAAAGAAACGCAGCTTCATTTTGAGTAGTTTGTTTTTCTGTTTGTCTAAGAACTACTTTTGGTTCGACAGACAATACTACTTACAAACAAGAGGCGTAGCGATGGGCGCTCGTTTTGCTCCCAGTGTGGCCAATCTTTTTATGGCCCACTGGGAGGAAGAAGTCATCTTTAAAGAGCGCCCTCCCGAGTTACTTTGCTACAAACGCTATATAGATGACGTGCTGCTCATTTGGGATGGTACAAGAGACTCTTTAGATAGATTTATGGATAAAATGAACAACAATGATAAAAATATAGTCCTCACATGGACCGTGAGTGACAGTGATATTGTCTTTCTTGACCTTGTCATTTCCAAGGACAATGATCACTTCAAAACGCACACGCACTTTAAGGTAACTGACCGTAACTCGTACATCCCGTTAGACAGTTGCCATCACAGGAACTGGTTATGTAACATACCTAAAGGGCAGTTTCTGCGTCTAAGAAGGAACTGCACACTAGTTGAAGAGTATGAAACACAGGCACATATATTAAAAGATCGGTTTGTCGAAAAGGGTTAAGACACTACAAAACTTGAGAGTGACATCCTTGAAGTAAAAAATAAAGAGAGGTCCAGTTTATTGGCAGATAAGACACAGGTAGCACCATATGACAACGGTGGATATAAGATTGTCATGGAATATAATGCGCAATTTAAGAAAGTGGAGAAAATCATCACTAAACATTGGCCAATACTTCAGCAGGACAAGATCCTAGGCCCTACCTTACCCAATAAACCAGCGTTTATTTATAAAAAAGCCCCCACAATGAGAAATTTCCTGGCACCAGGGGTAATTGATCCCCCCAACCCGGGTGAAAATAAGCTTTTTTCATTTCTTTCGGGTTTTCATGCATGTGGAAGGTGTGTGGCCTGTAAAACTTCTAAGTTTAATACTAAGAAGAAAAAGGAATTTGTAGCCCACACCACAGGTGAATCCTATAAAATCAAGGACCTGATCACATGTGCGTCCACAGGGGTGGTCTACATGCTGGAGTGCAAGTGTGGGCTCCAGTATGTGGGCAGAACCACTAGGGCACTACAAGTCCGTGTTGGAGAACATATGAGTAGTATAAGAAAGGGCAAGAAAGCCCATCATGTTGTCCAACACTTCAAACAATTTCACAACAAAGATCCCAAGGACTTGAAATTTTGGGGGATCGAAAAGGTCAAGAAACATTGGAGGGAGGGTAATTTTATTAGACAAATAAGTAAGCGTGAATCTTACTGGATCTTTGAGACAAAAGTCGGGGTCCCCAGAGGTCTAAATGTGGACTTCGACCTCAACTGTTTTATCTCAGATCGGTAGTTTTACTTCGTTTTTACCCTCGTTTTTTATCAATACTTTTTATCAACATATGAATTTTAGGTCCCTTACACATATGGGCTTTTATGATATGGACTCTATTATATACCCATTTTATGTATGTTTTTTGACCTTTGAACACTATTGTATTTATGGATTTACATTTGATGTTTTTATTTTATGTTTTTGATTATATATTGTTTTTTTTTTTTTTGTACTGCGTTTTTTTTTTTTTTTCTGCTTTCTTTTGTATACAGGGGCTGCGAGTGACTTATCATGATCCCCTCATGTATTCATACATTTAGGGGCATTAGTTCCCAAATATATGTTTTTTTTTTTTATGTTTTTTCTGTAATTTTTATTAATATATGTTTTGCCATATTTATGTTAGTTCTGATATTCTATATCCCCCGCTCTTGAACAGTAATGGGCGTTACTAGCCCTTTAGCCCTTGTTGCTGTCTCGGTGTTTATGGAGGACTCTGTTTATGTTCCTGGGTCAATGTACTGCTTCCTGTGTGGGGCGGGCCCTGGGGCACTTCCTGGTTTTCCTCCGACGTTGCTATGCCAGCAGCGACGCTGAATTGAGCGGAGTGATGCATATAAAAAGAGTGACGTCCGCCCCTCCGCCCATACGCTGAGGAAGTCCCGCCCACGGACGATACGCGTGCGCAAGGGAGAGGAGATCGTGACGTCACTCGTAGCCCCTGTCAGCAGAGCGTTCCGCTCTGTCTGGAGACCAGCTGGATTGCTGTACTGCTCGTTTTTGCATTACCTTGAAGTAAGAGGCTGTCCATTTGTTTTATTAATAAATTGTGGTGTTTGAAACATATTGCACTATGGTCTGCCCCATTTCTATTACATGGGGAACGTTGTGAACACCTTTACAAAAAGGAGAGATGCCCTCTGTGATTGCTGTCCTGGTCAGGATTTTCACATTGCTGGGAGTGTACTTTTAAGGCTGTCTTTTCACAGCCTACAGGTGAGAGGCTAGCACCTCTGGTGAAGGATTGCACTGAACAAGCACTTGTGTCCTGTTTACTGATCAGCACTGAGCACTTTCATTGGGATTTCTTATTGGACTGTTTTCTCCTCTTTTTTACAAGACTACTGCGTGCCATTCATAGACTTTTCATTTATCCATTGATGTTTTTATTGTTTTATTGTTTTAGCGCTGCACTTTTCACTATCAGTTTTACATTGGGTTTTACATATTTTTTACCTTGGTGTCAGCTGCTTTTATTTATTTCCATCCATTTATTTATTCATGCTTGCGCCGATATTCCTGTTTTTTCATTGACTTGTGGGAATAATAAAGGGACACTATGACTGTAATAATAAAGGGGACATCTGAGCGGGACACGTAAAGGGGCACTCTGATGGGGACACACTGGATTTAAAGGGGCACTCTGATGGGGACACACTGAATGTAAAGGGGCACTCTGATGGGGACACACTGGATGTAAAGGGGCACTCTGATGGGGACACACTGGATGTAAAGGAGGACTCTGATGGGGACACGGACACAGGCTGAATGATGGCGGGGGACACGGGCTGCATGACAGCAGTGACATAGGCTGAATGACGGGGAATACAGACTGGATGAGGGGGGACACAGGCTGGATGAGGAGGGACACAGGCTGACAGTGTGTCCCTGTCAGAGTGCCCCTTTATATCCAGTGTGTCCCCGTCAGAGTGCCCCTTTATGTGGGCTAATTTTTGGGGCTATACAGGCCGACACTTACTTCTCTATCCTGTAAATGCGTAATGTACCTCCAGCCACCAAATACTACGTTCTTAGCTGCCAGGTAAACCCATGTGGGCTAATTTTTGGGGCCTATACTGGCCGACACTTACTTTTTTATCCTGTGAATGCCTAATGTACCTTCAGCCACAGAATACTACAGTCTTAGCTGTCAGGTAAACACATGTGGGCTATTTTTTGGGGCTAATACAGGTCGACACTTACTTCTGTATCCTGTGAATGCCTAATGAACCTTAAGCCACAGAATACTACGTTCTTAGCTGTCAGGTAAACACATGTGCGCTAATTTTTGGGGCCTGGAATGGCCGACACTTATTTCTTTATCCTGTGAATGCCTAATTTTTCAGACTGGAATTGAAAATCAATGGGTCTGTAAAGGTTCCGCCAAATTGTGGAATGGATGCGGACCCATTTTACAGATGTGTGAATGGACCATATATGTATTAGACGTGTATTTACTGGCTGATTTATGAAAAAAAAAATAAAACATTTTTGCTGTAAAAAAAAAAAATAATAATTTAGGGCAACTTTTCCAATTGCAAAACTTCTGTTATGACATTATCCATGTGCTGGGACTATTTGTGCACAGCTAGTACGTCTTTTGTGGCTGCAAATATGACCTAAAGGTTTTTAAAGTTCGCCTCCCATTAAAGTCAATGGGGCCAGCCGTGAACTCGCGGTTCGCAGACTTTTGAGAAAATTTGCGGCTGACTTTCGCGAACCGCCCCGGCCGATGTTCGTCCATCACTACTAGGGAAGCAAGAGCCAGAACGGCTAAGTCTGACGAGTGCAATTTCAGGAGTCGGGATACAAATTCTGCCAGGTGGGAAGAGCAGCTCTGATGGATAGGTCCAGGGATGGTTGGGGAGTGAAACCCAAGAGTATTGCTCCTAGTGTACCTTGTAGGGATGAGCCGAGTAGGGAATGTTCAATGGAACACCATAGTTGATCAAGAATAGCTGCTTGGTGATAACTTTTTAGGTTAGGAACTCCCATTCCTGCTCCTGTTTTTGGTCTGTAGAGAATTGAGGATTTGAATCCAGGTTTCTTTCCAGTCCAAATAAAGCGGTTAACAGTGTATTGAAGTTTTAGGAGGTAAGAAGATGGGAGCGGGATCCAAAGAGTCCTGAAGAGTTATAGTATTGTGGGAAGTAGTGACATTTTGACTACAGCTACTCTGTCAGCCCATAATAGGTGGGACATATGTTAATCCACTAATTTGTTGATTCAGTGATAGGATTGCCATGTCATTATTAATTCGATGTATGGAGGAGCCTGGGGATGTGAGCTTAATTCCCAGGTATTTGATTGTAGAGTGGGGGGCCCAAAAGAAGCTGGAGAACCTAGAAATTCTTTTTTTAAGGTTTTTATTTAGTGCTATAGGTATCATTTGGAGATGTTCACATTGTATAATGAGACCAATCTAAAGTCTTATAGAACTGACATAAGGGACTTTAGGGATGGTTAAGGATCTGAGAGCGAAAGGACTACATCATCAGCATATAGTCCCATTTTGTATTCGCTATCCCCTATTTGGAATCCCTGTATGTTTGGGTGAGAACAGATAGTCTGAGCAAGGGGTTCCATGAATAGCACAAAGGCTATTGGGGAGAGAGGGCATTATAATTGATTTTTTGTTTGAAAGTGTTAGAGTTCACTTGAGAAATGGTTGAAGCAGTTCACTAATTACTCAAGTTCATAGCTATATTTCTCACAAAGCAGCGCATAAGTATCCTTATCACAAACACTGGCTACAGTTATTGCCATTATCGGTTCTTGATGGTCCCTACATAATAGAATAAAGAAGAAAAATGAGCGCAATCAGTAGCAAACAGTAGGTGAATTTGAAAGCTGAACACTAACCCAGGTACATTACTAAAGCCTAGACAGACATGATCATAGAAAATAATAAGTGCAGCGCAAACAATAAATATATAAAATTATTAATTTAATTAAAAAGTCTATCATAAAAAAATCATATTGAAGCCCAAAAAGTCCCTCAAGAATGGTGACTGAAGTCCAAGAAGGGTGCTGGAAAGGAAATCCAATAGACACTCCCTTCACCAGAAAGCACTATAATGTGCTCACCTCAAACAACGACCCCTGTATTACCAGTGGGTCAGACAGGCTTTAATTATCTCAGTGAACAGACAGGATCAGGACAGGATATGTATTTTTTTATGTATATGAATGTGTTTTTTTGTTATGAGATAGCAGCGGGTGCGTCTGTGGTTTTTATTACATGGACGTTTTTACCCTTGATTAGGGGTGTATGCTGTATTTTGCCATGGTAATAGGAATTATATATTTTACAGGTACCTGGGAATTTGTAGCTCCATTTGGGGTATTTTAAAAGGCATGTTTGTAATTCCTGTATGTAGTATGGCCACTAGATGTCCGTCTTTTAGGCTTACATTGAAGTCATTTGCTGCCTGGACCTATTTGGTATCTAGGGCAGCGGCTTTGCTATTTAAATGCAAGGGTGAACAGTTGGCTCCACTCCCACTGACAAAGTCCCGTAGGACGTAACACATATGGGAGGTGAAGCCTACCGACTGATGTCACCCGCTGCTTTCTCGTGGAGCCGAACGGCATTGCAATGCTACTGAGTCACTGCTTGATATTAAATGGATGTCTGTAAGTGTATTACTTATTGAATAAACATGGTGTTTAAATGGTATACACTTAGACCTCTTCTTTCATATTTATGCCTGTCTGAGTGTGCTGCTACCCCATCGAAGACACAGAGGTTCTATACCTCACCCAAGGCTAAAGGTTCTATACCTCACCCAAGGAGATCCTGTACTTTTACTGAGATAATTAAAGCCTGTCTGACCCACTGGTAATACAGGGGTCGTTGTTTGAGGTGAGCGCATTATAGTGCTGCCTAGTGAAGGGAGTGTCACCTCTATTGGATTTCCTTTCCAGCACCCTTCTTGGACTTCAGCCACCATTCTTGAGGGACATTTTGTGCTTCAATATGATTTTTTTATGATAGATTTTTTAATGAAATTGATTATTTTAAGTATTTATTGCTTGCGGTCCCTGCACATCATTTTGCTAATATGCAATTAAAGAGAGAGGTCTACGGTATAAATCCACCATTGAAATCAAATTTCCTATAGGTGATGTACAGAATATTAGGTCACTATATGAATATCTCTTGATAATACTTGACCACTGAAGGGAACTTTGGCTATAGTTAATTCCATTATTGTTTCTCAGTGGTCCCTGCTCATTGCGCTTATGCTATAACAGAAATGACATGACAAAACTACTTTGAAAACAAAATTTCCAGTTTACTGATTTGTCATTCGAGCATTACAAAATATGAAACAAATCTTTGATCCACTATGGATAGAAGTCCAGTGATGTATGTGGTAATTGCTGTCTGGGATATTCTTTGGGATCAAGACTTTTTGGTACTCATATAATGGCAGTGAAATTAAATGATCTTTCTATTCCTTGAGAGAGTCTGAACAGACATCATCTTTTTTGAGCAGGAAATTGCAGGCCTACTGTGTATATGTCATACTAACTTGTAGTGGCAAGTAATCAAATCCCTTGTTTATTTGCAAGTCCTTCAGGAAACAATGGTTTTTGAATAGAAAGATTTTCATCCATGGAGTATTTCACAGCTTGAAACCTGCATTAGCTACTAAAATGTTCTTTATACATCCATAAGTAGTCATGTTTTATTTATATCTATTGAAATAAACACTCCTCACTATATAGAGTATTTTTAGTTATGATAGATATTTATTGGTCTTTATTATTAGAGGAAGGGTGCATTTTCAATACTTAAATTGACAATATGTTCTTGCAAGGGTTTTATGGGGAAAACATACGTTACATGTGTGTGGTATTTTAATATGTATTAATAAATATGTTTGCATAAAACTGCTGGTTGTCTATGTCATTTTGGAAGCAGTGATTTTATAAACTTAAAGGATGTAAGATAAGAAAAAAGAAAGAATAAACGATTCTGGAGGACGGTCAAAGAGATCCTTACTTGGACAGGCTTACTCTTCTGAGGATGGGTTTGGTTCCACTTTACCCTCCATTAGCCTCAGCCTGGGCAGCTTTTCTCTGCTTATCTGTTTTTCAGTTGTAATGAAGTTGGTAAGGACACAATGCAAGGTGAAGAGACAAGGCAGTTCTTATGTTGAAATAAACATTATATGTAATATATTAGAGATAATAGCTAAAAATAGTGTACTCTGGCTGGGCAGATTGTAAGCAGCTTTGATAAGCAGCAATTTAGGAGGGAGAGACAAGGCAGATTTTTAACTTGAAATTAATATTAGAGTGTATTGTCTAGGAGACAATACCCGCAAATATTGTATCATGGCTGGACAGTATTTAGCCAGTTTGGTTAAGCAGCACTACATACAATTACAGCAAAAGATTGGGGAGGATTTATCTTGAAATAAACAGGAGAAAATACTGAGAGACAATAGCTATAAATATTGTGTAATGCCTTGAGAGTATGTAAGCAGCATCATCAGTCTGCAATTAAAAAGGTAGAGATGAATTATGTTATGTAAATAAACCTCAGGTGCTGCCAGTCGCTGGCATAGAGGAGGGAGGAGTAGAGGAGACGCAGGCATCAGAGGTAGGCAGCTGGGTGACCTTTAGGAAGGGTAGAGGGATGAGGATCAGGGAGGCCAGTCCTGAGTTGGTACACCCTAACAAATTTGCCAAGTTGCAGGTTGAGGGGGATATCAGCTCAGGGGTGGCAGTGCTGGAGCAGACGCCCTCCCCCAGCTGCCAGGGGAGTGGCGGCTCCAGGAGGAAGGGGGCCAAGATTCAGGAAAGGTTAGACAGGTTGTGGTAGTTGGGGACTCAATCATCAAGAGGACAGAGAGGGCAATCTGTCGAAAAGATTGCGGTATCCGGACAGTATGTTGTTTACCGGGTGCTCGAGTTCGGCACATCGCGGATTGGGTAGACAGATTATTGGGCGGGGCTGGGGATGACCCAGCGGTCATGGTGCATGTGGGCACTAATGACCAAGTAAAAGGAAGGTGGAGGATCCTAAAGAATGATTTCATGGACTTAGGTAATATAGGACCTCCAAGGTGGTTTTCTCTGAAATACTGCCTGTACCTCGAGCCACACAGGAGAGGCAGAAGGAGCTTAGGGAACTTAACAACTGGCTGAGGAATTGGTGTAGGAAGGAGGGGTTTGGGTTCCTGGAGAACTGAGCTGACTTCTCAGTCGGCTACCTGCTCTTTAGTAAGGATGGGCTGCACCTTAATGGGGACGGTACAGCTCTTTTGGGGAGAAAGATGGCCACCAAGTTGGAGGGGCTATTAAACTAAGAGACGGGGGGAGGGCTCAGAAGTAGAGTCAGTCAGGAGGGAGCAAAGAACAGAAGGCAGTAGTAGAGCCAGCAGTGACAGTAGTTCCATAACGTCACTTGGGGGGTCTGTGCGGGAAAACCTCAGACCAAACAGGAATAAACATAATCACCATTCACGATCAACTTCCACAAAACTAAGAGGGGTATATGCTAATGCCAGAAGCCTAGCTAATAAAATGGATGAGTTAAAAATGTTAGTACATGAGGAAGACATAGACCTTGTGGGAATAACAGAGACATGGTTCGACCCCTCACATGACTGGCTGGCCAATATCCAAGGGTATTCTGTGTACCGGAAGGACAGGGTAGGAAAAAGAGGGGGAGGGGTATGTCTCTATGTCAAGAACAATGTAAGGATGATAGAGAGGAGTGATATTATGGAAGGGATGAGTATGAAGTTAGAATCTGTGTGAGTAGCACTCCATAGGGAAGAAGTAAAGGGAAAAGTAATTGTGAGGGTTTGCTATAGGCCACCCAACCAAAGGGAGGAGGTAGAGCTGGAATTTATATCACTGTCGGGTAAAGTGGCAAAACTGGGATCAGTCATCATATTGGGGGACTTTAATTATCCCAACATTGACTGGGAAGAGGGGACTACACACTCACAGAAGGCCCGTCTCTTCATGGAAACCTTACAGGACAACTACATGTCTCAGTTGGTGGATTCTCCTACTAGAGAAAATGCAGTGCTGGATCTATTGATCACTAATGACCCAGACCTAATCTCGGAGGTAGGAGTCCAGGACAACCTAGGCTCTAGTGATCACAGAATGATCATGTAGCGTAAATAACAAGGCAAGAGGGGAACACAAGAACCCTAAACTTCAGAAGGGCCAACTTTCCCAAATTGTGCTCAATGATGGAAAGGGTAAACTGGGACCAAACCATAGGAACACTGACCACGGAGGAAAAATGGGAATGCTTTAGGCACATATTAAACAAATGCATCTTGCAGTGCATTCCTATGGTAATAAATTTAGAAGAGACAAAGCCAAACCTGGCAGGCTAAACCGTAATGTTAAAAAACGTATTAGGGGTAAAAAAATGGCCTTCAAGAAATATAAATCAGAGGGCACAGTATCGGCTTTCGAGCAATACAAGGAGGCAAATAAGAAAAGTAAATACAATATCAAAATGGCTAAAATCAACTTTGAGAGACAAATAACAGATGATAGTAAAAAGAACCCAAAGAAATTCTTTAAATATATCAACAGCAAAAAAACTAGGGCAGAGCATATTGCACACATAATTAACGATGATGGGAGGATGGTTACAGAGGACACTGAAAAAGCAACCGTGCTGAATGCTTTTTTTTTCCTCAGTCTTTACACAGGAAAAGGAGGGGTACACTGACCATGACTGTATGGTTAGTAGTAATACACAGGACTTGCCGTTATGGCTAACAGAGGGTGAAATCAGGGAAAGGCTGGATAAAATTAACACAAATAAATCACCAGGCCCGGATGGCATACATCCGAGAGTACTCAAAGAACTTAGTAAAACTATATATAGACCACTGTTCCTGATCTTTGCTGACAGTATTATGACAAGAAATGTACCAGGGGATTGGAGGAAAGCTAACGTGATACCGATATTCAAAAAAGGGCAGAGGCATGTCCCGGGACATTATAGGCCTGTCAGTCTGACATCGATAGTATGTAAACTTCTGGAGGGGATGATAAGGGACTATATCATAGAGTTTGCTAAAGACAACAACATCATCAGCAGTAATCAGCACAGGTTTACAAATGGGCGTTCTTGTCAAACCAATCTCTTAACATTCTACGAGGAGGTGAGCTGTGAGGTAGATAAGGGGAGACCAGTGGATGTGGTGTACCTGGATTTCGCTAAGGCGTTTGATACAGTTCCCCACAAGTGCTTAATTTATAAAATAAGGTCTGCAGGCATCGACTGCAAGGTTTGCTCTTGGATACGGAACTGGCTAAAAGGGCGTGTCCAAAGGGTGGTAATAAATAGTGCATACTGGTCTTGGATGGTAAGTGGGGTCCCCCAAGGCTCAGTCCTGGGACCAACCTTGTTCAATTTATTCATAAACAGCATTGAGGACAGGATCAGTAGTTCTATATCAGTTTTTGCAGATGACACAAAATTGGGCAGGGCAATAACTGCACAGCATGAAGCAGATATCCTATAGAATGACCTGAACAAAATAACAGAGTGGGCAATGATATGGAAAATGAGGTTTAATGTGGAGAAGTGTAAGGTTTTGCACTTTGGGACTAAAAACATAAAAGCACGATACACTTTAGGGGGGAAACCTTTGGGGGAATCAAAAATGGAAAAAGATCTGGGAGTCTTTGTAGAGGATAGACTAAGCAATAGCATGCAATGTCAAGCGGCAGCTGCCAAAGCCGGCAGAATATTAGCATGCATAAAGAAAGGGATGTATTCTAGAGATAAAACTATAATCCTACCACTTTATAAATTCTGGTCCGACTGCATCTGGAGTATTCTGTCCAGTTCTGATCGCCAGTCCTCAGGAGGGATGTGTTGGAGCTGGAGAGAGTCCAGAGAAGGGCAACTAAACTAATTAGGGGATTGGAGGACCTTAATTATGAAGAGCGACTGCAATCGCTTGATTTATTCTCCCTGGAGAAGAGACACCTGAGAGGGGACATTATAGCAATTTATAAATACCTCAATGGTGATCTCAGCATAGAAAAAAAGCTATTCAGTTGAAAGGATTGCATGAGGACTCGAGGGCATACAATGCGATTAGAGGAGCAGCATTTTTACCTCAGGCAACGCAGGGGGTTCTTTACTGTTAGGGCTACAAGATTATGGAATTCTTTACCACAAGAGGTAGTTTCTGCCGGAAGTATGGCTACTTTCAAAAGACTCTTGGACGTACATCTCAAGGATCAGAACATACAGGGGTATGAGAGATGATTACGGCCATACACACCTACACAGATTGAACTGGATGGACTATTGTCTTTATTCAACCTCAACTACTATGTAATTATGTAACAAAGACAGTTTTTGCCAATTCTTCTTAAAAACATTAAATTTGTGTTCAAAACTGATGAGATGTGTGCAGTGCTCAGAAAACACACAGGACTCTTTGTTAAATTTGCACTGAAATCGCATTGCCACTGCACCACATATATGTGAACCAGCTCTATAGAAAGCCAGTATGGTTCACATGTCATGCAAATTGAATATGGTTCAAAAGGCATACAGTTCGCATATATGTGAAAGGAGCCTTGGTGTTTAAAAAACATGGTAGGTCTCAGCATTTTAAATTCTGTTCATGGATTAACAATGTACAGTGTATGTTTTTCATGTTATCTTGAGTTTCTTATTGTGCTATAATTTATTTCAATAATCTAAATGTACCAGCCTGTATTACTCCTTCATTACCAAGCCATTTTTTCAGATTCCAGTGTTGTGATATTTTACTATATATAGGAAAAAAACCCCAAAACATGTTTCTTGTACATTCTCTTAACCACTTGCCGACCAGCCCCTGCATATATATACTGCGGCAAAGTGGCGCTATTGCACAAAACTACGAACTTGTACGTAGTTTCATTCAATAACCACTAGATTGGTGCCATGATTGGCTAGTGGGGATGTCAATCAACGGGTCCAGGGGCCACTTACGATCATCCCCGGGAGAGGCAAAATGTAAACAAGGCAGATTGCTGTTCTGCAAGGAGAAAAGATGGAGGAACCAAGATCTCTGTCTTCCCCCAATCAGTGTACCCCCCCCCCACAGTTAATAAGCAACCCCTAGGGACACACTTAACCCTTTGATCATCCCTGATGTTATCCCTTCACTGCCAGTGTCATTAGTGCATTGGCAGTGCATTTTTTTTATTTTTAGCACTGATCACTGTAATAATATCACTGGTCCCCAAAAGTGTCAAAAGTGTCAGTGAGTTGTCCAATTTATCCGCCTCAAATTCCATAATAATATTGCATTATTTGTAGACTCTATAACATTTGGGCAAACCAATCACTAAACGCTTATTGGAATTTTTTTTACCAAAAATATGTATCAGAATACATATTGGTATAAACCAATGAAACAATTAGATATTTTATATTTTTTTTTTTATTGGCTGTGTTTTATAGCAGAAAGTAAAATATATATATTGTTTTTTTTTTATTTTGTTGATTTATTTTTTTTAATAGCGCAAAAAATAAAAACCACAGAGGTGATCAAAAACCACCAAAAGAAAGCTCTACTTGTGGGGGGACAAAAGGCATATGTTTTATTTGGGTACAGCATTGCATGACCGTGCAATTGTCAGTTAAAATAATGCAGTGTTGTATCGCAAAAAATGGCCTGGTCAATAAGGGGGGTAAAACCTTCCTGCCCAGAAGTGATTAAAATAAAAATGCTAGGACATTGTAAATACCCCAAAAATTACAATTTTTGGAAAGAAATCACCCCAGGGTAATGTCTTTTCTGCAAATCAAAAAACATGCTTGTAATTAGGGTAGCACATACAGGTTACATACAGAAGTAGGAGGTCACTATACTGTAGAAGTCACATACAGAGGAAGAATGTAGATATTGCTCATTAGCACAGGATACAAGAGATAAAGGGTTATTATTCAGTCGCTGGAGATCAGATGATCAGATATATAGGAGAGGAGGGGGGGAAAGGGTTAAAACACTTTATTTGTATCTGCTGCTGCCTGATCTGTACACTGATGGGGAACTGATGAAAGAACCATTCATTCATTATATTCCCAATTTCCTCCCTTTCCTCTGCTGTGATAATAAGGGGAGGAGACACAATTATAAACACTACATTGTGTACATTTGCGATCATTGGGAGTGGTCTCTCTATGACAAATCATAGCAATCCCAATGGTTCACAGGCATTATTGGGCGAACTGACTGTCAGACAGTTATTAACATATTAGTGTTTATAATTGGCGCTCTAAATTGGTAAGTCAAAAAGGTCCACATATATTTGGCCCTGTACAAATATTTATTTGTAGAGAAACGGTATGTTCCACTCGGATATGGTGGAAATCTATATGTGAAGTGTTGTGAAACAAGTTGTTTTCATATGAATAAATATAAGTAAGTACTGTGTAGAGACTCACAATGTCTATATCTAATATAGTAGCAGGGTTGTTAAAGCCATTCTTCCCTGGTTAATTGCTCTTACCTTAAAGAGCATCTAAATCCAGGAGCGGTTTTATTGCAGTTTGCCAGTCCTCAGATGTTCTGGCTGCATTTATTTTCTTGTTTTATTTTTAGGCATTTTTCCTTTATGTTTACCTGCTGCTTTTGCCAGTAAAACATTTCCTGTTCTAGAGTGGCACTTTTTTTTCTGTAGCCCACAGAAATAGCTAGGAATAACCTACCTGATTGGAGTGCAGCACAGAAAGTTATCAGTTTGCTAGATTTCTGGCAGCATCAATAGGCTTTTTTTAAACATACAGTGGGTATAGAAAAGAATTGCCCCCCTTTAACTTCTTGCCACCCGTAGGTTGTTCAGTGTCGACTCTAGGAAAAATGTATAGGGGGGGCACATAAGATACCACAGTCACAACTGGGGGGGGGGGGGGCACTCATAATTTTCACCACTATATCATACCACAAAAAAACGAAATAAGTATATATACATATATATATATATATATATATATATATATATATATATATATATATGTATATATATATATATATATACAGTATCTCACAAAAGTGAGTACACCCCTCACATTTTTGTAAATATTTATTATATATTTTCATGTGGCAACACTGAAGAAATGACACTTTGTTACAATGTAAAGTAGTGAGTGTACAGCTTGTATAACAATATAAATTTGATGCCCCCTCAAAATAACTCAACACACGGCCATTAATTAAACCACTGGCAACAAAAGTGAGTACACCCCCAAGTAACAATGTCCAAATTGGGCCCAAAGTGTTAATATTTTTTGTGGCCACCATTATTTTCTAGCTCTGCCTTAACCCTCTTGGGCATGGAGTTCACCAGAGCTTCACAGGTTGCCACTGGAGTCCTCTTCCACTCCTCCATGATGACACCACGGAGCTGGTGGATGTTAGAGACCTTACAGTCTCCCACCTTCCGTTTAGGGTTTAGGTTTGGAGACATGCATGACCTGTCCATCACCTTTACCCTCTACTTCTTTAGCAAAGCAGAAGTCATCTTGGAGGTGTGTTTGGGGTCGTTATTATGTTGGAATACTTCCCTGCAGCCCAGTCTCCGAAGGGAGGAGATCATGCTCTGCTTTAGTATTAGTATTGGGTCGCAGGGCAGTATTCCAACATAATAATGACCACAAACTCCTCCAAGAGGACCACTGCCTTGCTAAAGAAGGTTAGAGTAAAGGTGATGGACAGGCCAAGCATGTCTCCAGTCCTAAACCCTATTGAGCATCTATAGGGGATCCTCAAAGGGAAGGTGGAGTAGTGCAAGGTCTCTAACATTCACCAGCTTCGTGATGTTGTCATGGAGGAGTGGAAGAGGACTCCAGTGGCTACCTATGAAGCTCTGGTGAGCTCCATGCCCAGGAGGGTTAGGGCAGTGCTAGAAAACAATAATGGCTACACAAAATATTGACACTTTGGGCCCAATTTGGCAATTTAACTTAGGGGTGTACTCACTTTTGTTGCCAGCGATTTAGACATTACTGGCTGTGTGTTGAGTTATTTTGAGGAAACAACAAATTAACACTGTTATACAAGCTGTACACTCACTATATTACATTGTAGTAAAGTGTAATTTCATTGTTGTCACATGAAAAGATATAATAAAATATTTACAAAAATGTGAGGGTAGTACTCACTTTTGTGAGATACTATCCATATATATGTGTATATATATATATATATATATATATATATATATATATATATATATATATATATATATATATATATATATATATATATATATATATATATATATATATATATATATATATATATAAATAAGGTTACAAAATACGGGAGTAATGCAGTATGCAATGATACCATTTTATTGTGCTAACATAACACTTAAAAGACAAGCTTTCAAGAGTTTTCTTTCTCCGGTATTGCTTTAGACCTGAGAAAGATGAAAACTCTCCAAAGTTTTTCTTTAAAGCAATTTCAGCAAACAGTTTACACAGTAAAAACCCCTAGTATTGGTGCCAGTTTATACAGTAATAGCCCCTAGTATTGGTGCCAGTTTA
Source organism: Pelophylax lessonae (assembly GCF_965119305.1). Classification (NCBI taxonomy): domain Eukaryota; kingdom Metazoa; phylum Chordata; class Amphibia; order Anura; family Ranidae; genus Pelophylax; species Pelophylax lessonae. Next base: position 368,699,534 of record NC_138772.1, read on the forward strand.
TGCAGCAATAGCCCCTAGTATTGGTGCCAGTTAATGCAGTAATAACCCCTAGTATTGGTGCCAATTTATGCAGCAATAGCCCCTAGTATTGGGGCCAGTTTATGCAGTAATAGTGCCTAGTATAGGTGTCAGTTTATGCAGTAATAGCCCCTAGTATTGGTGCCAATTTATGCAGTAATAAAGCCTAGTATTGGTGCCAGTTTACGCAGTAATAAAGCCTAGTATTGGTGCCAGTTTACAAAATGATAAAGCCTGGTATTTGTGCCAGTTTACACAGTAATACAGCCTAGTATTGGTGCCAGGTTATGCAATAATAAAGACTAGTATTGATGCCATGCTCTTAGCATCGAGGAGGTAGGGAAGAATAGTAGACCTGCCAACCACAGTGATGAAAGTGTTAAGGCCAGCTGCGACAGTGGCGGCGGTCTTAACACTTTTATCAACTTCATGGGAGAGCTTTATGATTTCCCTGTGGGTCTCCTGATGCGCTACAGTATAGCACACTTCTCCATCCGGGACTCCTTTCCTCCGCCACACACTGCGGCAAAATAAAGGGGCAAGGCTGCTACAGTGCACCTCTCCATTCGAGACTCATGCCCCTGCAGCAGGGGTGTCTAACCTTTTCAGGAGTGAGGGCCACTTTAGTGACTTGGTAATTGGTCGCAGGCCAATATGAGTGGAGCGGGCAGATGACAGGTCCATGTCCGCTCAGCATATGCAGAGCAGACACGGACACAGCCCCCTCTACTCTATGGGCCCACCGATCTGATCTGCCAAAACAGAAGGGGACGGATCTGCTTCTTTTTTTTTTTTAAGAGGATTGGATTGGAGATAGGCGGGTGTAAACGGATGCAAGTTCATTTACATCTGCCTCTCTATAGAGGTGAAAGCAGGGTCCAATTGGGTCTACCTTAAAAAAAGATAGGCGGACCCGATTGGACTGATCTTGTGAATGGGGTCTAAGGCTGCTTTCACATGGATGCATTGTGGTTTACCTGCACCTCAACTTACCTCAATTTTCACTTCTTCCTCAGGATTCCTGCAGGTATCGCTGGCTGCTGCTGTCCCCTAGGTGGGTATAGCTGGTAGCTGCTGCTGACTGTCCTCCGCGGCTGGTTCTGCTGATGAGTACTACTGGCTGGTACTGCTGGTGGATACTGCTAGCTGACACTGCTGGTGGGTACTGCTGGCTGGTACTGCTGGTGGGTGCTGCTGGCTGGTACTGCTAGCTGGTACTGCTGGTGGGTACAGCTGGCTGGAACTGCTAGCTGGTATTGCTGGTGGGTACTGCTGGCTTGTACTACTGGTGAGTGCTGCTGGCTGGTACTGCTGGTGGGTACTGCTGGCTGGTACTGTTGATGGGTACTGCTGGCAGGTACTGCTGGCTGGTACTGCTGGTTGGTACTGCTGGCTGGCACTGCTGGTGGTTACTGCTGGTAAATACTGCTGGCTGGTACTGCTGGATGGTATTGCTGGTGGGTACTGCTGGCTGGTACTGCAGGTGGTACTGCTGGCTGGTACTGCCGGTAGGTACTGCTGGCTGGTACTGCTGGTGAGTACTGCTGGTTAGTATTGCTAGCTGGTATTGCTGGTGGGTACTGCTGGTGGGTACTGTTGGTGAGTACTGCTGGTGGGCACTGCTGGCTGGTACTGCTGGTGGCTACTGCTGGCTGGTACTGTTAGCTGGTACTGCTGGCTGGTACTGCCGGCGCTATACAGGAAGCATAAGCTCCGCTTCCTCTAGTGCCAGTTCTGTTATTTACAGTGATGCTCGGGGATGGCAGGTTGGGAGCCCGCAACCTGGGCTTACTGACCCAACATCCCACAGCAGGAGGTGGGATCCTGTTGGGTGGCACATGGGGGGGCACAGCATAATGTCGGGGGGGCATGGCCCCCTCTCCCCCCCTAGTGATGACACTGAGGTTGTCCATGGACATCCTTGGATTGCAGTAGTTGTACCAGGATGATGCCTGCACCTACAGGCATCATCCCGTTATCGATTTTTTTAGCCGGTGATTCCTTTTGTAGCAGAAGTGATTTTAGTGGCTAAATAGTCAATCGATCACTTCTGCGGTTGCCGGAAGGGGGGTCCCACCCCCTTCCCACCACTGCCTCTCCTGGGCTCTACCGTTGCAGGGCTGGGAGCAATGCAACTGGCGGCATTGGCTCTCTCTCTGTGACCCTGGAAACAGGAAGTGACAAATATTTCATCACTTCTGGTTTTGCCTTTTTGTTTACCTGGTTGCTAGCGGCCAGGAAAGCAGGGGATCAGACCAGTCTGTGTCTGATCGGCTTAACTGGAGGCAAAAAGAGAGATATTTGGATTCTAATAGACCCCAGATCTGTCCATAAAGAGGACCTGTCACGACCCATGCTGTTAAAAGGTATGTTGTTCATCCCTTGATATACCAATAAAGTTAATCCAAAAAAGTGTAAAAAATAAAGTTTTGTATAAAATAAATATTAATAATTAGCTTTACTCCTGCACGCATATGTAAAAGGTGATTGCACAACACATGTGAGCTATTGCCGTAAACGTTAGAGCGAGAGCAATAATTCTAGCACCAGACCCCCTGCATAACTCAAATTTGGTAACCAGTAAAGGTGTTGTGTTTTAAGTGATGCCTATGAAGAGTTTTAAGGTATTGCAGTTTGCCACCATTCCACGGGCAGATTTAAAGTGTGACATGTTAGGTATCTATTTACTGTGTAACATCATCTTTCACATTATACAAAAAATGGGCTAACTATTTTTTTTTTTTTTATTCAATAAAAAATATTTTTTCCAAAAACTGCATTTGAAAAACTGCTGCGTTCATCCAAGAAGTTTTTAAAAAAAATAGTGCAGCACAAAATGAAATCTAAAAAGTTAATCTAAAAAGTTCATTCAAGTTTAAAGTCCTTTTTGAGGAATGACAGCAGAAGACCACAGTAAGGTGCCAAAAAGATGTTCCGATATGGTGACAATTCCTTCACCAAGAGGCACTCCACTGCGCTCACCTCAATGCACAACCCCTGTATCACCAGTGGGTCAAACAGGCTCAGATCATCATGCAGGGTGATGTCCAGCAAACATTAAGGCCTCCGCTGTAATAAGGTAGATTCCTCCTGTGTAATTCCTCCACGTTCCCAACGGGTAACCCAGCGTATCAACCAAGACACAAAGGAGAAATCTAAGCATATAGTGTATATATCTTCCACATTTATTCGAAATTGATTGCACCTCCAGAAGTTTTCTTGATATTGCAGCATAAAAACAAAGCAAGTCAAGCCGGGAGCCGATACTTCCTACTTCAGCTCACGAGACAGCAGCAGGTGACATCACAAACTCCACCTCCCGTTCATCCAAGAAGGCCTCTGGTATCAAAAGAGATAACATCCAAGAAGGCCTCTGGTATGAAATAATCAAAATACTAGTGGTTAGACTCTGCCTGTTCCACATCCCTCATGAACTATACAAAATTGTTTCCCCTGAATATTGGGGACTTTTTAGGCGCTTTTTTGTTTGATCATACAAATTAAAAAATGTTTATACAAAATTATATATTTTTTGAATACATGTTAAAAAATTGGATATTGCAAACACAAAAAATACATGACAATGTTCACATGACACAATGAATACATATTGCGATGGACTGCAAATACACCAACTGTAAAGGATACGATGATGAAGTTGTAACTTCCTCCAGCCGACGTGTTTCAGAGAGCAAAAACTCTCCTTCATCAGGGGTATGGGAGGTTTTACTTAAAGTCAATCACATGGCATTGCACATAGACATTACATGTATCCTTTTAAAAACTAAATCTGAAGGTTCTGCTTTTCCACCCAATTTTTGACACCCGATATGAGGCTTGTTCATAGGAAAACAATGGTGGGGAGTTGTAACTCTAGAATTTTTTGTGGTAAAACAGCCACAAGTATGGGAAACAGGTGTCACTGAGACCTTAAAGATTCCATCCCTGAAACTCCAAGACTATAATGAATGTGCTCAGGTTGGATTCAAGTATTGAATTCCCTGGAAACAGGATGGTGTGTAGTAAGGTGTCATCAGGTGAAAGCACACAGCTGTTATACCCAGTTTTTATATAAAATACCATAATGAGTGGTTTTTGGGTGTTGGCAATATGAACAATAGCTCAGATTGAATATTATTGTTCTAAATATAAGTATTAATCCATCTGAAATACTTTTAGAACTGCTGTGGAAATTGTGACATAGCTTTGTTCAGCAATGCACACACCAGTACCTTGGCAAAATGAGCAATTCACTTCTACACCTTGTCTATTCTCTTAAAAGTATTATGCAATTTTAATGCTGCCTGGTAGTGCTGCTACTTAGGTGTGTTGTGTTAACACTTGAAATTATGTGTAAGTAGCATTAATGACATTTATTCACACCTGTAAGTATACACTGCTGTTAAAAAGAGCCAGTATGATATTGTAGCTTTTCTATGTACAATTATTTTCTGTATGTAGGTTTCTATATTAACTGGGTTAAATAAATGCAGTAGCATGAACTTATTTAATTTTCTTGCAAACAGTATATATATATATATCTATATATATATATATATAGATATATATATATATATATATATATATATATTTGTCTCTGCCCCAATTTAAAATAAACATTAAGATATTAAATGTAGTTGATGCTGCAAAATATGAATTTAAACTTTCCCTATTATAGCCACATTCAGCATGTTAGAAAGCTATAAAAAGATGTGAGAAATAAAATGCTAATAATGACATTTTCCTTGACATAAAATAATAATAAAAAAAGCAAACCACAGCAGAAAAATGTAATGCAAGTGACAATCTATAATGTTTCACTAGTATTATACTTAAACAAGAGAAAATAATGTAAAAACTTTAAACACGTCCCTACCAAATATATCCTGTCAGTATTCTGTCATGTAACATTTACATTAACGTGTGAAAGTCAGTATAACAGGATGGCTCATTATTTTTGCTTACAAGACCTCATTAGCTAGAGAAGTGAGCACAGTGGTAGGTGGCACAGAAGAAAAGGGAGAAAGCTGTGGACAGGTAGGACATTATTCTAATGATGGACACAAAATTCCTACCCTGCAAAATATATTCCCTCCTAGAGGAACACAGTGGGTGGTGATTAAAAGAGCAGAATAAAAAAAATCTCATCCTAAAGAAAAATTAGACAGACAGACAGACAGACAGACAGACAGACAGACAGACAGACAGACAGACAGACAGACAGACAGACAGACAGACAGACAGACAGACAGACAGACAGACAGACAGACAGACAGACAGACAGACAGACAGACAGACAGACAGACAGACAGACAGACAGACAGACAGACAGACAGACAGACAGACAGACAGACAGACAGACAGACAGACAGACAGACAGACAGACAGACAGACAGACAGACAGACAGACAGACAGACAGACAGACAGACAGACAGACAGACAGACAGACAGACAGACAGACAGACAGACAGACAGACAGACAGACAGACAGACAGACAGACAGACAGACAGACAGACAGACAGACAGACAGACAGACAGACAGACAGACAGACAGACAGACAGACAGACAGACAGACAGACAGACAGACAGACAGACAGACAGACAGACAGACAGACAGACAGACAGACAGACAGACAGACAGACAGACAGACAGACAGACAGACAGACAGACAGACAGACAGACAGACAGACAGACAGACAGACAGACAGACAGACAGACAGACAGACAGACAGACAGACAGACAGACAGACAGACAGACAGACAGACAGACAGACAGACAGACAGACAGACAGACAGACAGACAGACAGACAGACAGACAGAATTTATAAATTGCCAGACAATCTTTTTTTGGTAATTCACATACCTAACATTCACTGCACATTTTCCTGTAACATTTGTTGAACTTGTTAAATGATGAACATCTGGAGAATACTTTACAAATATGTCCCTAAATTCACCTTTAAATGCTAAAAGTAATCCAAAATCAGAAACTGAATACTTGAATCCCCGGTGCATAGCTGGTCTGTTTAATATACTTAATATTTTATAGGTAACTGCTCTTCAAATCTTACACATTTTTAATATTGAAAATAAAATATAACAGCCTAAAATAGATAAAAAGTGTTTTGTGAATAAAAATTGTGTATTTGAATGTGTAACAGGTGTTTTCTCAACACCAGCTTGCTTAGGTGTGTGTTTGCACAGGTTCACCAAGAATGCTTAGTTCGTTACAGGACAAGAGAGCATTTTATGTCAGAGTGAGATTCTTTATCAACAACCCAGGAAACCCTTTACTCACCCTTTACAGCAGAAGGGTAAAGGTAATCCAAGAGCACACTTTATCCCAAGCAGAACACTTGAACCAGTTTCTTCCCTTTGTCCTGGACAAGACCTTACCAGGGCTTGAATGTGTTACTACTTCTACCAGGTGTCTTTCTAGCTGCAGGCAACCACAACTTACCCTTTTCTGCTCACAGGTCTTCAATGGGGTTCCCATTAACTTCCCTGGTGGTATGATTATTTCAGATTTTAGGTGCTGAAAGCGGTACCATTATTTTGCATGTAATTCTTAAAGAAGAGCAACACAAACCAACTATTTATATATGATTTTTTTTTTACTGTGCGTTCTTCTTTATAACATCTCGGGTATAATAAAGTTTGAAACACAAAATCATAAATTATAATATAATAAATAACTATAAATAATAACAAATTATAATATAATAATAATAATACTTTTTATTAAATAAATTATAGTAAATAACGTAATCAAAAACACTGACATTTTTTTGGCCAAACAAGGATGCAATATTAGTAGTCATATTGCTTCAGTAAACATCCCGTGTAAGAAAAATTTTAAAACAGGGTGCAGACTTCTTTTCCATTGGTGGAATGTGGTCCATAAAGTGACGACCAGTCAGGCGTTCGGGGGTTCACAACACCAGCAGCACGGCGTCCGGATCTATTTACAGCCATTGGTGTTTGGTGCCTGAGAAATATCAGTTTGGAAACTTTACAAAGTCCACATGAACCACAGGCCTGTCACTCCTTTTTTTTAGTAGAAAAAATGCGTTCCACAAACATTGTTCAAGAAGATGCCTGAAGATTTTCTTGTAATATTTTTTTTTGTTGTTTCCGCATTGCCGGATAAAAAGTCATGGCCTGGTCAGCTCTGTCCACACCTCCCATGGTGTTATTGTAATCCATCACCAGTTGTGGTTTCATCACATCTTTTCCACCTTTTGTGTGTACCATGACAGTAGAGGTGTTGTGAATGATACTCATTAGGCACACATCTTATTTGTCGCACCATCTCAGTGCCATCATTATTCCTTTCTGCCAGGCAACTATTTCTCCTGCCTTTAGCTTTTTATTGGCAAAGGTTGGCGGCATGTCACGCCGGTTAGCTCTAACGGTCCCATACGCATCCGTCTTGTTTTGAAGAAGGAACTCATAGAGTTCTGGGGACGTATAAAAATTGTCTGTGGTGACACAGTACCCCTGATTCAGCAATGGCTCAATCAACGTAAGAACCAAAGCGGTTGCCATTCCATAACTGCTGAACCTTTCATTGAATTTGGTTCCTTTCCCGGTGTATAGGACTGAATTCCATATATATCCAGAGCTGGATGCACAAAGCATGAATGACTTTATGCCAAAGCGTGCTCTCTTGGACGCTATACACTGTATCCAGCTGAGTCTTCCTTTGTAGGCCATTAGACTTTCGTCAATACAAATGTCTCTATCTGGTACATAGTACTGCTGGAAATTTTTCAAAATGATTTGATAAATGTCCCAAATCTTTTTGAGTTTTGGAGCTGGATGAGAAGTCTTGTCAAATTCGTCATTATTTGTAAAGTGCAAATTTTTCATAATGAGCGAAAATTTGTATTCCAACATGACCGTGCCAAAAAAAAGGAGTGGCCAGTAATTTGTTGGTGGTCCAATACCACTTCTGCAGGGGTTTCCCCACCACTCCCTACAGAATAATTAGGCCCAGAAACTTCCAGATGTCCGCTTTGGTCACTGGTTCCCACATCCTGCTCCTTGAAAACCTTCGATGCGCTGCAGCTTGTTGCTCCTGCTACCGATTCGTTTCCACAACAAACTTTTCTATAACCTCATCGGTCAAAAAGAGTTGGAGGTATGCCAAGGGGTTGTCATCCTCAACATCCTCTTTGATACCAGGTGCTCCAGTAAACGGGAACCTTGGGGGCGCTACGTGCTCCGTACCACAGTCAATCGAGCACCGAGTCCGCACATCGCTGGGCACAGTCGCAGGATCTTCGCTGAAATCGCTTTCTGCGTCCGATGATGAACTTCCACACGAATCACTATTACTCCATTCTGCAAGTGATTATGTATCGCTGTCGCCCAGCAGGTCATATACCGCTTTTGAGGTGGCGGCACGCTTTTTTGATGGCATGGTCGCTCTGCAGTATCCAGACACAAGGTACAGGAAAAATGCAGGAAGGGCAATGGAGAAAGCACTGGGGGGCAAGCTAAGGTCAATTTATTTTATTTTAGTAATGTAATCCAATAGGATTACAGTGTATCAGTGTGTTTGTGTTTATATCTTTTCAAATTTGTCACCAGTTCCACCCCCCTGCGAATGTCACGTCGCAGGTGACGGAAGTCGGGGCACAGAGAGCATCGGGCGGAAGATCCGGCCGCGGCACACTGCCGGGATACATCGCTGGATCCCCGGGACAAGGTGAGTACCCTCTCTTATAGGATCCAGCGATCTCCCTAGCGGTAACCCGAGTGTGGCTCGGGGTTACCGCTTTTGGCACTGAAATTTAACCCCGAGCCACACTCGGGAATACCGCTAGGGAGGTTAAGCATTTTCCAGATCTGGATGACTGTTTTCCCAAGACCCCTTCTTTTCCCTGGTACCATCCCTGACAGGCCCTGATCTTGCCATCGACAGAATACACAGACTGCCCAAGCCCTCCTTCATCTCTGACAATGTGTCATGAGATGTCTTGCTGAGGGTACATTTCTTTCAGGCAAAGAAAAATATCCTGTCAGCACTCTGTCAAGCAGATAGCCTTCTGGAGTGCTTTTCTTCAAATCAACTACTCCCTGACCTCTCACAGCACACTCTACAAAGTCGCAGGATTCTGGTGACGAATGGAAATATCCAGCTACACCTTTCATCACCCACAATGAAGCGACAGTGAAGATAATGACCCTGGTCGAGGGTCTCCAAGCTCTACAGCAGTGGAGTATCCTTCCTGACCCCCCATCACCAATAACCTGAAGCTTTGACCTCTGACTGGCAGTTGGTCTCCTACAAGCGGTCCCCAAAGAAGACGACAACTGGTGGCTCCTAACTTAATTCAGTTATATAATTACCCTCAAACCCCGCCCGAGGGAATGTTCGATCCTACTCCCTATGTCCCCTCTACTAATGGCGAAATTGACTTCTCTACTCACAGTCCCTACAAGGGAACTTTTTATGCTTTTGTTTTTCTAAACGTTTGTCTTGCTTTACAAAGCACGTTCTCTCCACCGCTTTTGTTTGTCCAGTACAAACCCTGTTGTTTCATTCATCATGTCAGTGCTGAGTAAGCTGCTTAAAAGGTACATAACCAATGACTTCCCTGGCCCCGGGTGTGCCACCACTCACTGAGAAGACAATCACTAGTATTACTATGACCCTGAAATGCCTTTCCCTTAATGTCAAGGGTCTCAATCACCCTGCCAAGAGGTTTCCCCTCTGGAAAGAGGTAACAAAAGCCAAAGCAGACATTATTTGTGTACAGAAAACACACTTCCACCAGGCAGCCACCCCTCATATCTTACGCACAGAGACTACCCACATATCTTCTTGGAAAGTGTTTCAGAGAAAAAAAAAAAAACGTTGTATTGGCCATCAGTAAGTCGATGTCTTTTCAACTCCAGTCCTCTCACTTTGACTCAGAGGACAGATTTATCATCATTACAGGTGACCTCAACTCAAAACAATACACTGGTTACCATAGACGCTCCCAACTCCCATCAGCTCAGGTTCCTTTGGAGAATCTTCAAGACCATTGCTCTTTGTAGGTATAGCCAGCTACTGATGTGTGGGGACTTCAACCTTACAGTGAACCCACACATGGACTCCCCCTTGAAAGGACACTCCCCTTCATTAAGGGACCTCTCCCACTAGGAGGAGGTCTATGATGTCTGGAGGTGCCAACATGCCAACGAGAGGGACTCTTTTTCGCTGCCTTTTTCTCCTCCAGTCCTCATACCTTCTCCTGCATTGACTTGTTTGTATCAAACAAATGGCTTCTTCAGAGGATTTCCCCCTCTTCTATTCAAGACATAATGGGGTTAAACTATGCTGCTATTATAGTAACGATAAAAGAGAAGAAATCCCCTCACAGATCCTCTATTTGGCATTGCAATGTTAAAATACTGCAGGACAATATTTCATCTAAAGTTATCCTTCAACATCTCGGGGAGTTTTTCTCTATTAATGTAAACTCAGTTTTGGACCCTTACACTTTATATGCCAAACACAAGGCCTTTGCAAATGCATTCACTAAAGCTCCAGAGCAAAAAAACAATAATATCTTACCCCCACTAAACTCTCTAAAATCCATAAATTGGAAATTATCAACAAATCAGCACCCTCCCATTCTACCTCTGCTTCCCTTACTACATTACGAGGGGAGTTATGGTCCCATCTCACTGAACAGTATGATAAGCATCTTAGGCACCTTAAACTTAACTCTTATTGGCCCACATATCTAGCAAACAGGCTTGAAGCTACTCAAGCAAAATCCTGCATCTCTAATCTCATTCCCCCCACACTCAAACACAAAAAAACAAATCCTCAGGAGATAGCGGACGCATTCGCTAATTACTATAGCACCCTATACTATCGCTGCAAAGACTCTAATACCCCCAGCCTTCTCCATCTGACATTCAGTCTTATCCAATTTATATCTTCCTATGCTGTCAGCTGAGCACCTTCGGATGCTTAACGCTCTGATTTCCGATTCAGAGATTGTGAATACTATCTATTCCCTGGCTTAGTCAAAGTTCAGACTTAAACCCGATTGAGATGCTGTTGCATGACCTTAAACAGGTCAAAAAAACCTTGAAGACCCTCCAATGTGGCCCAATTACAACAATTCTGCACGGAAGAGTGTGCCAAAATTCCTACACAGCGATGTGAAAGACTCGTTACCAGTTATCACAAATGCTTGATTGCAGGTGTTGCCGCCAAGGATGACTCAACCCAGAGCCAGGCAGGTTTAGACATCTTTTATTCCCTTTAGTAATTGAAATCATCATTTAAAAACTGAATTTTGTATTTACCTGGGTTATCTTAGTGTAATATTAAAATCTGTTTGATGATCTGAATTGTTTAGAGGTGCAAAAAACGAAAAATAAGAAAGGGGCAAATACCTTTTCACAGCCCTGTATATAAAAAATAAAATAGATAAATAATTGCAATATGCAGTACTCTTTTTGTTTGGATGTTCTGGCATTTTAATATGTAATTTAAATTTAGTTTTTTCAATATATTATGTTATTGTGGCCTTTTTATTTTTTAATCTTTTTTATTTAGTAATAATTAATTTGATATACATGTAATAAAGCTGTCAAAATGCTCAGTTCTGTGCCTTTCCATAAAGCTGCAACAAAAATAAAAAGCTTTAGGAGCAGAATAATAATGTTGCCATCTTAGATTTAACCCAGAGGCAAGGATTTCCTGTTTTTCTTACTGCTACTTAATTTTTCGCCACCCCCATTGTTGTTTACTACAACTATAGGATATAGCACTTCTTCCAGCTGTCTCAAGCAGACTTCTTGATTGTGCAAGGTTCTTTAATAAGCAAGCAGTGTCCAAATTGGACAAAGCTAACAGTTTCTGAATTTTAATTAACTGAACTGGCACGTGTTCCTGAGAGCCATACAAATATGCAGAAATACCTTTAAGTGTGGTTAAAAAAAAACAAAAAAAAAAACAAAGCAAGACCTATACAAAAAACTGACACATCCTGTGTGTTTTATTATTACTACTGTTATGTTTGTTTATGTGAATATCACCTTCAAAGTTTTTAAAATGTTAAGTTTTCAAATATTGTACAAAGTTATGTATTTTCAAATAAAAGTCTTATTTTAAATGTGCCATGTGTTTTATCTTGGCAATTGTAATTATTCCCACATAGGAACAATAAATAATACATCTGTGAAATGTTGGCGCCCTAGATGTTTTGCAAAATAACTAATTCTATATTTATAAAGCACAATTAGTTTTGTTGCACTTAATGTGTATGGCGGATAACATGAATATATAGTAGCTATTTTCAAGCTTTGTTTAGTTGAATTCTAATTCATGTGGAGTAAAGATAAACAGTTTAATATAAACTATACAGCAAAGTCATTAAATTATTTTATCAATTCTACAATTTTTTCCAGTTATTGAGAATTACTATGATTAACCTCATTTATCATGAATAATTATGTCAATCTGATTTATCATCTGCTTATGGTGCAGAACACCATGTAGTACTCTTGGGTGTCTCCTCTGTGTGCACGTAAGCTTTCCTGATGGGCTCTGTCCTGATTCTTCTTTTTAAGATGTAAGGGGATCCCTCTTATGGTGTACTTTTTTTTTTTAACCCTCCTCTTGTGTTAGGGTCAGAACCGACCAGTTTTCAGGTTTTGAATGTCTATAAGTATCACATAAATTTGTTTATTGCTTCAAGATTTTTTTACTTTGTCAGGAACCTCTATTTAAACAATGTAATAGAAAAATAATCCTTTTCACTAAATTATAAAATACTGTGGTGAAAATTAAGACGTTTATGGTGTTAGGGTCAATTCTGACCCAGTTATAATATAGGATTATAGGACACTAATAAGTGCCAAAACTGAAATCATAAACACTCTCTCTGCTTAGTAACACTGACAGCCAATCACCTCTCAATTCTGTGAGCTGTAGTTAGGGAGGGCCTATCTCTTTGCCTGCTTGTCTGCTTCTCTAAATAAAGTAAAGAAACATAGGACCAATACATTTCAGAGTTGCTGGTTTATTTTATCATTTTTTTAATTTGAAAATGAGAGGTATGCTATCAAAAGAAAGGTCTAAGGGGTCGCACCAAAAATATTAAAACCAATCTTTTCAAGGATAAAGAAGCCAAACAAGGTAACCAAAAGGTAAGAAACGAATTGGATGATAAATAATTGTTCAGAGGGTATTTTATGGCTGATTTTAGACACGGGTCAATATCCGACCTGTTAACATCATGGATAGTAACAGAAAGCTAACATAGGAGGAGGGTTAAACTGATGAATGTGAGTGTGCCACAGAGTTAGTTACTAGTACAGGTGCTATAAATTGTTATTCCTTGATCTCTACTCTGTGTGAGCTGAATTTACCTGTATTCTGTTTGCTCAACGTTTTCTCAACAGCTCACAAGTTCTGAATGCTAATCTGAACTCAGTTAATGCCAAATCTTTAAAATTCATTCTGACCATTTCCATAGCTAATAGACAAGGGAGTGTAAACAAAAAATGGCATGGGGGACAAGGCACTGCCAAGGGGACATGTACTAATGCAAAAATATAAAGGAGATCAGCATTTTGAATAATGTTAAAAGTGAAATATTAAGCATGCCTTATTCCTTTAAAAAAACATGTCTGGGAATGCCTTATACCTGCCTGTGAATTTGTACACCTTTTTGATAAATACAATACATTACAGCAAAAGCAACACTTGAAAAGAGAAAAATGCTGGTAAATGACATTTCTCTGGTTGACTGGCCTGCACAGAGTCCTGACTTCAACCCAAAAGAACATCTTTGGGGTGAATTAGAGTGGCGCTTCTGGAAAAATGGTAAAATATTCCCATAGACACACTCCTAAACCTTGCGGACAGCCTTCTCAGAAGAGTTGAAGCTGTTATAGCTGCAATGGGTGGGACAACTCAATATTGAACCCTCTTGACTAAGGCTGGGATGCCAGTCTATCAATCATGGGATCAAAAAGAAATTTGCAATGCCTAGCACCTTTCTCCTGCGCTCAGAAACAAGGCTCCCAGACCACTCCTATGGTGGTACTCATACTTGGCATCGCCAATGGCTAGGCCTTGCTGTCCTCTAAGTCAAAGCAATAATCACAAACCAGGCGCTCCTGGGATGCCTGTAGGGTGGAGGGATAGACGTAAGCCTGTGAGGTTCCCCAGCAGTTGTTCTGCTGTTAGCCAACTAATGGCTCAGTAAAGAGATTTGCACCCAGGGCAGCCATAGGAAAAAATCCAGTCCAGAAGTCAAAGCAATAATCACAAATCTGGCGCTCCTGGGGTGCCTTTAGGGTGGAGGGATAGAAGTAAGCCTGTGAGGCTCCCCAGTGGTTTTTCTGCTGCTAGCCAACAAGCATAGGAAGGGTGCTGAAATGGACAAAAGTACATGAGGAAGGCAGCGCATGAACCACACCGGGATGCAATGGATAAGGAAGTCAGGCGAACATCCAGTATAGAAAGGGTTAACAGTTTATTGGTATTGATAACCAAAAAACAAAGTACATAAAATGCTTACATCCCCCTGGGCTGGAGTGGACAAGGGCACCTGGCAGCAAGCGAGGAGGTCAATCTCCCAGGACTGTTGAGCGGTGTGCGCACAAAGCCGGAAACCAGCCGGCGCAAGGATGAAAGGACTCAGCTGTAGTTCCATAGCGGTGACATCGGCCGGACAGGCGCCACTTGCGGGGAAATACCAGGAACCAGGGTGGAACACAAGCTTTATGGTTGCCATGACTACATGTTTCGCGCTGTGTGCTTTATCAAGTCATCAATAGTGTTGAGCGAACACGGACTGTATTATTCGTGTTCGTACCGAATAATTGGATTTTTTGTACCCGAACACGGACACGGACACTTTACTGTATGTTCGGGTAAAAATCCGTGTTCGGTCGTTTTATTTCCGGGTTTTGCATGCTTTGGCGCTCTTTTCATGGCGGGCTTTCAACAGCCAATCAACAATCGTTTAACTGGTGTGCCTTAAGCCATCCCAGCCATGCCTGCAAATGTCTCAGTAGCTGTGATTGGCCGTCTGAAGCATGTGACCAAGTCTTTATAAGTTCGAGGCAGCCGCAGCGGCGTCATTATGCTGCTTAGATTCAGGGACAGAGAGCACACATCAACGTGCTGGCTGCTGATTAGGGAAAGATAGGCAGGAAAAAACCATTTGTGTCCGGATAGAATTGAGGGACAGGTCGGAGTGTTTAGGCAGGGCGAGTTGTAGGCATTTTAGGGATAGAGTCTGCTGAATTATATAGGGTCAGTGTCTTCTACAAACTACAATCGATATTGCTGTGTGGGGGGTGGGGTGAATCTGCACTCAATCCTGATCTACGATCTCTTCTCAATCCTGTTAGGGACAGAGTCTGCTGAATTTTAGGGAAACTGTGTTCTACAAACTACAATCGATATTGCTGTGTGGGGGGTGGGGTGAATCTGCACTCAATCCTGATCTACGATCTCTTCTCAATCCTGTTAGGGACAGAGTCTGCTGAATTTTAGGGAAACTGTGTTCTACAAACTACAATCGATATTGCTGTGTGGGGGGTGGGGTGAATCTGCACTCAATCCTGATCTACGATCTCTTCTCAATCCTGTTAGGGACAGAGTCTGCTGAATTTTAGGGAAACTGTGTTCTACAAACTACAATCGATATTGCTGTGTGGTGTGGGATTGGAGATAGGCAGGTGTCAGTGATCCACATCCATTTTTCTGTGTGTGAGCTGCAGTGAACACAATCTTTTTGGGCTGCAGTGAACACAATCTTTTTGGGCTGCAGTGAACACAATCTTTTTGGGCTGCAGTGAACACAATCTTTTTGGGCTGCAGTGAACACAATCTTTTTGGGGTGCAGTGAACAAAATCTTTTTGGGGTGCAGTGAACACAATCCTTTTTGGTGTGCAGTGAACACAATCTTTGTGGGGTGCAGTGAACAAAATCCTTTGTGGGGTGCAGTGAACACAATCTTTTTGGGGTGCAGTGAACAAAATCCTTTTTGGGGTGCAGTGAACAACATCCTTTTTGGGGTGCAGTGAACACAATCTTTTTGGGGTGCAGTGAACAAAATCCTTTGTGGGGTGCAGTGAACACAATCTTTTTGGGGTGCAGTGAACACAATCTTTTTGGGGTGGAGTGAACAACATCCTTTTTGGGGTGCAGTGAACAAAATCCTTTTTGGGGTGCAGTGAACAAAATCATTTTTGGGGTGCAGTGAACACAATCTTTTTGGGGTGCAGTGAACACAATCTTTGTGGGGTGCAGTGAACACAATCTTTTTGGGGTGGAGTGAACAACATCCTTTTTGGGGTGCAGTGAACAACATCCTTTTTGGGGTGCAGTGAACACAATCTTTTTGGGGTGCAGTGAACACAATCTTTGTGGGGTACAGTGAACAGAATCTTTGTGGGGTGCAGTGAACACAATCTTTGGGGGGTACAGTGAACACAATCTTTGTGAGGTGCAGTGAACACAATCTTTGTGGGGTGCAGTGAACACAATCATTGTGGGGTGCAGTGAACTCAATCTTTGTGGGGTACAGTGAACACAATCTCATACTGAAGGTTTGAGGGTGCTGCCTGTTCCATACTCCCCCTACTCCTCATCTAGCCTTTTAGGGGTACAAACAATAGTAATTGGGGCCTAGTGTGGTTGTGTACGTGTGATATACATACACTTTTTTGGGATCATATTTTCTATTCCGCTATTTAATCAAAAACCTTTGGGGATCAGTTAAATTGGGGGATAGTCTGTGTTGGTACGTGTGAGAGAGATCCACCTTTCCAAGTTGTTGGGGTTCATCTCATACTTCTGAAGGTTTGAGGGTGCTGCCTGTTCCATACTCCCCCCTACTCCTAGCCTTTTAGGGGTACAAACAATAGTAATTGGGGCCTAGTGTGGTTGTGTACGTGTGATATACATACACTTTTTTGGGATCATATTTTCTATTCCGCTATTTAATCAAAAACCTCTGGGGATCAGTTAAATTGGGGGATAGTCTGTGTTGGTACGTGTGAGAGAGATCCACCTTTCCAAGTTGTTGGGGTTCATCTCATACTTCTGAAGGTTTGAGGGTGCTGCCTGTTCCATACTTCCCCTACTCCTAGCCTTTTAGGGGTACAAACAATAGTAATTGGGGCCTAGTGTGGTTGTGTACGTGTGATATACATACACTTTTTTGGGATCATATTTTCTATTCCGCTATTTAATCAAAAACCTCTGGGGATCAGTTAAATTGGGGGATAGTCTGTGTTGGTACGTGTGAGAGAGATCCACCTTTCCAAGTTGTTGGGGTTCATCTCATACTTCTGAAGGTTTGAGGGTGCTGCCTGTTCCATACTCCCCCTACTCCTAGCCTTTTAGGGGTACAAACAATAGTAATTGGGGCCTAGTGTGGTTGTGTACGTGTGATATACATACACTTTTTTGGGATCATATTTTCTATTCCGCTATTTAATCAAAAACCTCTGGGGATCAGTTAAATTGGGGGATAGTCTGTGTTGGTACGTGTGAGAGAGATCCACCTTTCCAAGTTGTTGGGGTTCATCTCATACTTCTGAAGGTTTGAGGGTGCTGCCTGTTCCATACTCCCCCTACTCCTAGCCTTTTAGGGGTACAAACAATAGTAATTGGGGCCTAGTGTGGTTGTGTACGTGTGATATACATACACTTTTTTGGGATCATATTTTCTATTCCGCTATTTAATCAAAAACCTTTGGGGATCAGTTAAATTGGGGGATAGTCTGTGTTGGTACGTGTGAGAGAGATCCACCTTTCCAAGTTGTTGGGGTTCATCTCATACTTCTGAAGGTTTGAGGGTGCTGCCTGTTCCATACTCCCCCTACTCCTAGCCTTTTAGGGGTACAAACAATAGTAATTGGGGCCTAGTGTGGTTGTGTACGTGTGATATACATACACTTTTTTGGGATCATATTTTCTATTCCGCTATTTAATCAAAAACCTTTGGGGATCAGTTAAATTGGGGATAGTCTGTGTTGGTACGTGTGAGAGAGATCCACCTTTCCAAGTTGTTGGGGTTCATCTCATACTTCTGAAGGTTTGAGGGTGCTGCCTGTTCCATACTCCCCCCTACTCCTAGCCTTTTAGGGGTACAAACAATAGTAATTGGGGCCTAGTGTGGTTGTGTACGTGTGATATACATACACTTTTTTGGGATCATATTTTCTATACCGCTATTTAATCAAAAACCTCTGGGGATCAGTTAAATTGGGGGATAGTCTGTGTTGGTACGTGTGAGAGAGATCCACCTTTCCAAGTTGTTGGGGTTCATCTCATACTTCTGAAGGTTTGAGGGTGCTGCCTGTTCCATACTCCCCCCTACTCCTAGCCTTTTAGGGGTACAAACAATAGTAATTGGGGCCTAGTGTGGTTGTGTACGTGTGATATACATACACTTTTTTGGGATCATATTTTCTATTCCGCTATTTAATCAAAAACCTCTGGGGATCAGTTAAATTGGGGGATAGTCTGTGTTGGTACGTGTGAGAGAGATCCACCTTTCCAAGTTGTTGGGGTTCATCTCATACTTCTGAAGGTTTGAGGGTGCTGCCTGTTCCATACTCCCCCTACTCCTAGCCTTTTAGGGGTACAAACAATAGTAATTGGGGCCTAGTGTGGTTGTGTACGTGTGATATACATACACTTTTTTGGGATCATATTTTCTATTCCGCTATTTAATCAAAAACCTCTGGGGATCAGTTAAATTGGGGGATAGTCTGTGTTGGTACGTGTGAGAGAGATCCACCTTTCCAAGTTGTTGGGGTTCATCTCATACTTCTGAAGGTTTGAGGGTGCTGCCTGTTCCATACTCCCCCTACTCCTAGTCTTTTAGGGGTACAAACAATAGTAATTGGGGCCTAGTGTGGTTGTGTACGTGTGATATACATACACTTTTTTGGGATCATATTTTCTATTCCGCTATTTAATCAAAAACCTCTGGGGATCAGTTAAATTGGGGGATAGTCTGTGTTGGTACGTGTGAGAGAGATCCACCTTTCCAAGTTGTTGGGGTTCATCTCATACTTCTGAAGGTTTGAGGGTGCTGCCTGTTCCATACTCCCCCTACTCCTAGCCTTTTAGGGGTACAAACAATAGTAATTGGGGCCTAGTGTGGTTGTGTACGTGTGATATACATACACTTTTTTGGGATCATATTTTCTATTCCGCTATTTAATCAAAAACCTCTGGGGATCAGTTAAATTGGGGGATAGTCTGTGTTGGTACGTGTGAGAGAGATCCACCTTTCCAAGTTGTTGGGGTTCATCTCATACTTCTGAAGGTTTGAGGGTGCTGCCTGTTCCATACTCCCCCCTACTCCTAGCCTTTTAGGGGTACAAACAATAGTAATTGGGGCCTAGTGTGGTTGTGTACGTGTGATATACATACACTTTTTTGGGATCATATTTTCTATTCCGCTATTTAATCAAAAACCTCTGGGGATCAGTTAAATTGGGGGATAGTCTGTGTTGGTACGTGTGAGAGAGATCCACCTTTCCAAGTTGTTGGGGTTCATCTCATACTTCTGAAGGTTTGAGGGTGCTGCCTGTTCCATACTCCCCCCTACTCCTAGCCTTTTAGGGGTACAAACAATAGTAATTGGGGCCTAGTGTGGTTGTGTACGTGTGATATACATACACTTTTTTGGGATCATATTTTCTATTCCGCTATTTAATCAAAAACCTCTGGGGATCAGTTAAATTGGGGGATAGTCTGTGTTGGTACGTGTGAGAGAGATCCACCTTTCCAAGTTGTTGGGGTTCATCTCATACTTCTGAAGGTTTGAGGGTGCTGCCTGTTCCATACTCCCCCTACTCCTAGCCTTTTAGGGGTACAAACAATAGTAATTGGGGCCTAGTGTGGTTGTGTACGTGTGATATACATACACTTTTTTGGGATCATATTTTCTATTCCGCTATTTAATCAAAAACCTCTGGGGATCAGTTAAATTGGGGGATAGTCTGTGTTGGTACGTGTGAGAGAGATCCACCTTTCCAAGTTGTTGGGGTTCATCTCATACTTCTGAAGGTTTGAGGGTGCTGCCTGTTCCATACTCCCCCCTACTCCTAGCCTTTTAGGGGTACAAACAATAGTAATTGGGGCCTAGTGTGGTTGTGTACGTGTGATATACATACACTTTTTTGGGATCATATTTTCTATTCCGCTATTTAATCAAAAACCTCTGGGGATCAGTTAAATTGGGGGATAGTCTGTGTTGGTACGTGTGAGAGAGATCCACCTTTCCAAGTTGTTGGGGTTCATCTCATACTTCTGAAGGTTTGAGGGTGCTGCCTGTTCCATACTCCCCCCTACTCCTAGCCTTTTAGGGGTACAAACAATAGTAATTGGGGCCTAGTGTGGTTGTGTACGTGTGATATACATACACTTTTTTGGGATCATATTTTCTATTCCGCTATTTAATCAAAAACCTTTGGGGATCAGTTAAATTGGGGGATAGTCTGTGTTGGTACGTGTGAGAGAGATCCACCTTTCCAAGTTGTTGGGGTTCATCTCATACTTCTGAAGGTTTGAGGGTGCTGCCTGTTCCATACTCCCCCTACTCCTCATCTAGCCTTTTAGGGGTACAAACAATAGTAATTGGGGCCTAGTGTGGTTGTGTACGTGCGAGATACATACACTTTTTTTGATCATATTTCCTATTCCGCTATTCAATAAAAACCTTTGAGGATCAATTGAATTGCGGGATAGTCTGTGTCGGTACGTGTGAGAGAGATCCACCTTTCCAAGTTGTTGGGGTTCATCTCATACTTCTGAAGGTTTGAGGGTGCTGCCTGTTCCATACCCCCCCTACTCCTCATCTAGCCTTTTAGGGGTACAAACAATAGTAATTGGGGCCTAGTGTGGTTGTGTACGTGCGAGATACATACACTTTTTTTGATCATATTTCCTATTCCGCTATTCAATAAAAACCTTTGAGGATCAATTGAATTGCGGGATAGTCTGTGTCGGTACGTGTGAGAGAGATCCACCTTTCCAAGTTGTTGGGGTTCATCTCATACTTCTGAAGGTTTGAGGGTGCTGCCTGTTCCATACTCCCCCTACTCCTCATCTAGCCTTTTAGGGGTACAAACAATAGTAATTGGGGCCTAGTGTGGTTGTGTACGTGCGAGATACATACACTTTTTTTGATCATATTTCCTATTCCGCTATTCAATAAAAACCTTTGAGGATCAATTGAATTGCGGGATAGTCTGTGTCGGTACGTGTGAGAGAGATCCACCTTTCCAAGTTGTTGGGGTTCATCTCATACTTCTGAAGGTTTGAGGGTGCTGCCTGTTCCATACCCCCCCTACTCCTCATCTAGCCTTTTAGGGGTACAAACAATAGTAATTGGGGCCTAGTGTGGTTGTGTACGTGCGAGATACATACACTTTTTTTGATCATATTTCCTATTCCGCTATTCAATAAAAACCTTTGAGGATCAATTGAATTGCGGGATAGTCTGTGTCGGTACGTGTGAGAGAGATCCACCTTTCCAAGTTGTTGGGGTTCATCTCATACTTCTGAAGGTTTGAGGGTGCTGCCTGTTCCATACTCCCCCTACTCCTCATCTAGCCTTTTAGGGGTACAAACAATAGTAATTGGGGCCTAGTGTGGTTGTGTACGTGCGAGATACATACACTTTTTTTGATCATATTTCCTATTCCGCTATTCAATAAAAACCTTTGAGGATCAATTGAATTGCGGGATAGTCTGTGTCGGTACGTGTGAGAGAGATCCACCTTTCCAAGTTGTTGGGGTTCATCTCATACTTCTGAAGGTTTGAGGGTGCTGCCTGTTCCATACCCCCCCTACTCCTCATCTAGCCTTTTAGGGGTACAAACAATAGTAATTGGGGCCTAGTGTGGTTGTGTACGTGCGAGATACATACACTTTTTTTGATCATATTTCCTATTCCGCTATTCAATAAAAACCTTTGGGGATCAATTAAATTGCGGGATAGTCTGTGTCGGTACGTGTGAGATCCACCTTTCCAAGTTTTTGGGGTTCATCTCATACTTCTGAAGCTTTGAGGGTGCTGCCTGTTCCATACTCCTCCTCCTCCTCATCCATCCTTTTAGGTGTACAAACAATAGTAATTGGGGCCTAGTGTGCTTCTGTACGTGTGAGATACATACACATTTTTTGATCATATTTCCTATTCCGCTATTCAATAAAAACCTTTGGGGATCAATTAAATTGCGGAATAGTCTGTGTCGGTACGTGTGAGATCCACCTTTCCAAGTTTTTGGGGTTCATCTCATACTTCTGAAGCTTTGAGGGTGCTGCCTGTTCCATACTCCTCCTCCTCCTCATCCATCCTTTTAGGTGTACAAACAATAGTAATTGGGGCCTAGTGTGTTTCTGTACGTGCGAGATACATACACTTTTTTTGATCATATTTCCTATTCCGCTATTCAATAAAAACCTTTGGGGATCAATTAAATTGCGGGATAGTCTGTGTCGGTACGTGTGAGATCCACCTTTCCAAGTTTTTGGGGTTCATCTCATACTTCTGAAGCTTTGAGGGTGCTGCCTGTTCCATACTCCTCCTCCTCCTCATCCATCCTTTTAGGTGTACAAACAATAGTAATTGGGGCCTAGTGTGCTTCTGTACGTGTGAGATACATACACATTTTTTGATCATATTTCCTATTCCGCTATTCAATAAAAACCTTTGGGGATCAATTAAATTGCGGGATAGTCTGTGTCGGTACGTGTGAGATCCACCTTTCCAAGTTTTTGGGGTTCATCTCATACTTCTGAAGCTTTGAGGGTGCTGCCTGTTCCATACTCCTCCTCCTCCTCATCCATCCTTTTAGGTGTACAAACAATAGTAATTGGGGCCTAGTGTGCTTCTGTACGTGTGAGATACATACACATTTTTTGATCATATTTCCTATTCCGCTATTCAATAAAAACCTTTGGGGATCAATTAAATTGCGGGATAGTCTGTGTCGGTACGTGTGAGATCCACCTTTCCAAGTTTTTGGGGTTCATCTCATACTTCTGAAGCTTTGAGGGTGCTGCCTGTTCCATACTCCTCCTCCTCCTCATCCATCCTTTTAGGTGTACAAACAATAGTAATTGGGGCCTAGTGTGCTTCTGTACGTGTGAGATACATACACATTTTTTGATCATATTTCCTATTCCGCTATTCAATAAAAACCTTTGGGGATCAATTAAATTGCGGAATAGTCTGTGTCGGTACGTGTGAGATCCACCTTTCCAAGTTTTTGGGGTTCATCTCATACTTCTGAAGCTTTGAGGGTGCTGCCTGTTCCATACTCCTCCTCCTCCTCATCCATCCTTTTAGGTGTACAAACAATAGTAATTGGGGCCTAGTGTGTTTCTGTACGTGCGAGATACATACACTTTTTTTGATCATATTTCCTATTCCGCTATTCAATAAAAACCTTTGGGGATCAATTAAATTGCGGGATAGTCTGTGTCGGTACGTGTGAGATCCACCTTTCCAAGTTTTTGGGGTTCATCTCATACTTCTGAAGCTTTGAGGGTGCTGCCTGTTCCATACTCCTCCTCCTCCTCATCCATCCTTTTAGGTGTACAAACAATAGTAATTGGGGCCTAGTGTGCTTCTGTACGTGTGAGATACATACACATTTTTTGATCATATTTCCTATTCCGCTATTCAATAAAAACCTTTGGGGATCAATTAAATTGCGGGATAGTCTGTGTCGGTACGTGTGAGATCCACCTTTCCAAGTTTTTGGGGTTCATCTCATACTTCTGAAGCTTTGAGGGTGCTGCCTGTTCCATACTCCTCCTCCTCCTCATCCATCCTTTTAGGTGTACAAACAATAGTAATTGGGGCCTAGTGTGCTTCTGTACGTGTGAGATACATACACATTTTTTGATCATATTTCCTATTCCGCTATTCAATAAAAACCTTTGGGGATCAATTAAATTGCGGGATAGTCTGTGTCGGTACGTGTGAGATCCACCTTTCCAAGTTTTTGGGGTTCATCTCATACTTCTGAAGCTTTGAGGGTGCTGCCTGTTCCATACTCCTCCTCCTCCTCATCCATCCTTTTAGGTGTACAAACAATAGTAATTGGGGCCTAGTGTGCTTCTGTACGTGTGAGATACATACACATTTTTTGATCATATTTCCTATTCCGCTATTCAATAAAAACCTTTGGGGATCAATTAAATTGCGGAATAGTCTGTGTCGGTACGTGTGAGATCCACCTTTCCAAGTTTTTGGGGTTCATCTCATACTTCTGAAGCTTTGAGGGTGCTGCCTGTTCCATACTCCTCCTCCTCCTCATCCATCCTTTTAGGTGTACAAACAATAGTAATTGGGGCCTAGTGTGTTTCTGTACGTGTGAGATACATACACTTTTTTTGATCATATTTCCTATTCCGCTATTCAATAAAAACCTTTGGGGATCAATTGAATTGCGGGATAGTCTGTGTCGGTACGTGTGAGAGAGATCCACCTTTCCAAGTTGTTGGGGTTCATCTCATACTTCTGAAGGTTTGAGGGTGCTGCCTGTTCCATACCCCCCCTACTCCTCATCTAGCCTTTTAGGGGTACAAACAATAGTAATTGGGGCCTAGTGTGGTTGTGTACGTGCGAGATACATACACTTTTTTTGATCATATTTCCTATTCCGCTATTCAATAAAAACCTTTGAGGATCAATTGAATTGCGGGATAGTCTGTGTCGGTACGTGTGAGAGAGATCCACCTTTCCAAGTTGTTGGGGTTCATCTCATACTTCTGAAGGTTTGAGGGTGCTGCCTGTTCCATACTCCCCCTACTCCTCATCTAGCCTTTTAGGGGTACAAACAATAGTAATTGGGGCCTAGTGTGGTTGTGTACGTGTGATATACATACACTTTTTTTGGATCATATTTTCTATTCCGCTATTCAATAAAAACCTTTCTAGGGCAAGATCTTAAATTACAGAAATATGAGGAGACCGTCAAATAAGGGCCGTGGCCTGGGTCGTGGTGCTGCTGGTAGAGCTCCTGTTGCAAGGAGAGGACATGGTCGATCTGTGCCAGCTACACGCACAAGTGAAACACCTTCCTCAAGTGTGAGTAGGCGACAGAACCTGCATCAGTATTTGGTAGGGCATCAAACGCCCCTAGAAGTGATGAGGCCAGAACAAGTTGAGGCGATAGTAGATTGGTTTGCTGCTGACAGTGCCTCCAGTTCCTTCACATTGTCTCCCACCCAGTCTACTGCAGAAAGGTCAGAGTTGGCACCTGCAGCCAATGTCCAACCGTCTTTCACCTCACCCCCTTGCAAATCAGGCCAGCAGTCTGAGCCCCAAGCCATACAGCAGTCTCTTATTCTTTTTGAGGACTCTGTCAGCAGGGTTTCCCAGGGCCATCCACCTAGCCCTGCCCCAGAAGTGGAAGAGATTGAGTGCAGCGATGCCCAACCACTTATTCCTCAAGATGAGTACATGCAAGGATCATCGCAGCACGTCTCCGATGATGACGAAACGCAGGTGCCAACTGCTGCGGCGTTCAGCATTGTGGAGACCGACAAGGAGGGCAGGGGTGAAGACTGGGTGGAAGATGATGTGGAGGACGATGAGGTCCTCGACCCCACATGGAATGAACGTCATGCAGGTGAACTGAGTAGTTTGGAGGAAGAGGCGGTGGTCGCACAGAGCCACCAGCACAGCAGAAGAGGGAGCAGGGTGCAGAAGCGGAGCGGCCGTGCCCTAGACACTACGCCCGCTACTGCCCAACGCAGCAAGGGAACGAGCGCACCAAAGTCAGCTCAAAGGAGTTCTCTAGCGTGGAAGTTCTTTAGAAAATGTGCTGATGACAGGACACGAGTGGTTTGCACCCTGTGCAATCAGAGCTTGAAGCGAGGCATGAACCTTCTCAACCTGAGCACAACCTGCATGATCAGGCATCTAAGTGCAAAGCACGAGCTGCAGTGGAGTACACACCTTCAAAACCAAGAAACGTCTCTGGCTCATCCTGCTTCCTCTTCTGCTGCAGTCTCGGCCGCTCCAGCCACATCTGTAGTGATACCGGCACCTGCCACCCCGCAAACAGACGATCTGTCAGCAACACCACCACCTGGGTCACCAACAACCATCTCCACAATGTCCCGTGGAAGCGTTCAGCTTTCCATCTCCCAAACACTTGAGAGGAAGAGGAAGTACCCCCCTACCCACCCGCGATCCCTGGCCCTGAATGCCAGCATTTCAAAATTATTGGCCTTTGAAATGCTGTCATTCCGTCTGGTGGAGACGCACAGTTTTAAAAACCTTATGTCGGTGGCTGTCCCACAGTACGTCGTGCCCAGCCGCCACTACTTTTCCAGGCAAGCCATCCCTTCCCTGCACAACCAAGTGGGGGAAAAAATCAGGTGTGCACTGCGCAACGCCATCTGTGCCAAGGTCCACCTAACTACGGATACGTGGACCAGTAAGCACGGTCAGGGGCGTTATATCTCCCTAACGGCACACTGGGTAAATGCAGTGGCGGATGGGCCTGAGGCGGATAGCAATTTGGCGCATGTCCTTCCACCACCGAGGATTGCAGGGCGCTTCAGTTTGCCTCCTGTTCCTAACTCCTCCTACTCCGCTTCCTCATCCTCTACCGCCTCCTCATCCGGACAGCGTAACACCTTCACCACCAACTTCAGCACGGCCAGGGGTAAACGACAGCAGGCAGTTTTACAACTTGCCTGTTTGGGGGACAAACCACACACCGCGCAGGAGTTGTGGAGGAGCATGGAACAGCAGACAAATGAGTGGTTGCTGCCAGCGAGCCTCAAGCCCGGCCTGGTGGTGTGCGATAACGGGCGAAATCTCATAGCAGCTCTGGGCCTAGCCGGTTTGACGCACATCCCTTGCCTGGCGCATGTGCTGAATTTGGTGGTGCAGAGGTTCCTTAAAAACTACCCCGATATGTCAGAGCTGCTGCAGAAAGTGCGGGCCGTTTGTGCGCACTTTCGGCGTTCTCACCCTGCTGCTGCTCGCCTGGCAGCGCTGCAGCGTAACTTCGGCCTTCCCGCTCACCGCCTCATATGTGACGTGCCCACAAGGTGGAACTCCACCTTGCACATGCTGGAAAGACTGTGCGAGCAGCAGCAGGCCATAGTGGAGTTTCAGCTGCAGCACGCACGCGTGAGTCGCTCTGCGGAACAGCACCACTTCACCACCAATAACTGGGCCTCCATGCGAGACCTGTGTGCCTTGTTGCGCTGTTTTGAGTACTCCACCAACATGGCCAGTGGCAATGACGCCGTTCTCAGCTTAACTATCCCACTTCTATGCCTCCTTGAAAAAACAATTCGGGCGATGATGGAAGAGGATGTGGCACAGGATGAGGAGGAGGAGGAGGATGAAGAGGTAACATTTCCAAGGCTTTCAGGGCAGTCATTCGCAAGGGGCTCCGAGGGTGGGTTCCTGCACACGCAAACGCCAGGGACGCAATTGTCCAGCAGGGGCACAGTTCTGGAGGATGAGGAGGATGAGGAGGAGGAGGAGCTGGAGGAGGAGATGGAACCATGTTCACAGCAGGGTGGCACCCAGGCCAGCTCATGGCCATCACTGGTGCGTGGCTGGGGGGATACAGAGGACACGGACCATACACCTCCCACAGAGGACAGCCTTTCGTTGCCTCTGGGCAGCCTGGCACACATGAGCGATTACATGCTGCAGTGTCTCCACAACGACCGCCGAGTTGCCCACATTCTAACTTGTGCTGATTACTGGGTGGCCACGCTGCTGGATCCCCGTTACAAGGACAACGTACCGTCCTTAATTCACTCACTGGAGCGCGATCGCAAGATGCGCGAGTACAAGCGCACGCTGGTAGACGCCATGCTGCTGGCATTCCCATCTGACAGCGGGGCCACAGTGGAAGCACAAGGCAGAGGAGGAGGAGGAGGAGGTCGCCAACGCAACCAGGGCACCGCCAGCACCTCAGAAGGCAGGGTTAGCATGGCCGAAATGTGGAAAAGCTTTGTCAGCACGCCACAACAAACAGCAGCACCAGCAGCTCAGATGGAACGTCTTAGCAGGAGGCAGCATTTTACCAACATGGTGGAGCAGTATGTGTGCACACGCCTACATGTAGTGAATGACGGGTCTGCCCCCTTCAACTTCTGGGTCTCCAAATTGGGCACATGGCCTGAGCTTGCCCTTTACGCCTTGGAGGTGCTGGCGTGCCCTGCAGCCAGTGTATTATCTGAACGGGTATTTAGCACGGCTGGGGGCGTTATAACAGACAAGCGCAGCCGCCTGTCCAGAGACAATGTGGACAAGCTCACGTTCATTAAAATGAACCAGGCATGGATCCCACGGGACTTTTCCGTACCTTATGCAGAATAGCAATGGATACCGACCTTACCCACCCATTGTTCCATTTTTGCTCTTTCTCACTCTTTTGGGGTGTACCCTCATTTAAAATTTGTGAAAAGAAGCAGTGTTGGCTACCTCGTCCTCCTCCTCAGGGCCAGATTAATGTAGGGTCTATTGGAGCTGCAGCTCCAGGCCCCTACCTTTTATATAGGCCCCGGGTTGGCCATATTCACTGTTACCGCTCTTCTGTCACTTGTAAACACAGAAGTCTGGCTTCTATGCTCGCTTCCCCAGGCAGCACCCTCAGAACCTCCCCACACAGCGTGAAGGCCGGACAAGGAGGGACAGTTGGCGATGCATGGATGTGTTTATGGGCTTCAGAGACAGCATCCCATGTTGAATTAGGCATGCATGGCTGCACCCTTCCTCCTCTGGGTGCATGGCAAGGCACGGCCCTAAGGCCCTTCAAAATCCTCAGCACCAAGCCCATGATGCTGTTAATCCGGCCCTGGTCCTCCTCCACCGCCGCTTCCACCTACACCGCCCATAGGTGTGCGCAGCCTATTGCATTAAGGTGTGCACCCCAAAGTTGAAATACACATGCATGTGTTTGCCAGCAGGGAGAGTAATGTATCGGGGCCATGTACCTGTAGGCAAGGAGAAATAGAGCAGAGCAGGTCCCAGGGAGATCTTTCCCATCTCCTCACTGGCAATGCTATGTGCCCTAGGTGATTAGGGTGTGCCCAGGCACACCCAGCACACCCTGTGCGCACGCCTATGTCACCGCCACATCCACCACCACCTCAACCTCCCTCCTACTCCATATGGGCCTCGTCCTTCAGAGATGAAGAAGAACATTGTTTTATTTTTCTGTTTTTTTTTGTTGTTTTAAGTTATTTCCCTATCCACATTTGTTTGCAGAGCACTTGCCATGCTCTTAATTACGTTTTGCTGCCATTTGCAGCACTCTAGCCCTTTCCTTTGGTGTTTTAGAGCCATTTTAGTGCCTTAAAGTTCGGGTCCCCATTGACTTCAATGGGGTTCGGTGTCCGGGAAAAGTTCGGTAAAAGTCCGGGACACGGACCCGGACTTTTTTTTAAAGTTCGGCCGAACCCGTCGAACACGGACATCTAGGTGTCCGCTCAACCCTAGTCATCAACTAAGATTATCGAACGATCTGTCGTCTGTTTTTTGTGGCATGCTAGTCTGATGTGGAAAGTGAAGAAGTTATTTTCATATGAATTTTCCCGTACGACAGAATTCTACTTCAGAAGTGATGTCATGTGTTGGATTGCTTTGTATGTGTTCTTTCGTCTTTGAGCATGCCTAGTCTTGCTCTTAAGATTTTTTTCCATCTAAATCTATACTAATGAGACGAAAATCGGACGTTGTATTACGGACAACAAAAATTTTATAGCCTGCACATCAGGATTTTTTCGGCCGAAAAGTCGGAGTCGGCTGTCAAAAGCACCATACTAACAATCCGAAAATCGGCAGATCGGTCGTCGGACGAATTTTTCCTTCAGATTTTCTTATCATGTGTACGGGTCTTAAGGCTGAGTTGCCCACAAATCCACCCCCAAGACCAAGGGGAAATCTTTATCCTACATCAGTCCCAGGTATTAAACTTCTTGCTATACTATCATCACCTACTGTATATATACAGCACGTAATGAAGTAATGCTAATTGTACCACCACAACCCCAAGATGTCTTTAAGTCAATCCACAAAAACTAACCCATTTAACTACACATAGCCTCACCTACATTATGTCTCCATCACATGTGAGTCTCTACGTCTGCCACAGCAGTGACACCAAGTGGCATCTATATATACCCCCACGTCGCTGCATGGCACCCAGGATACTATTCACTGGGCAGATCACATGTGCAAAATGGTGGCCAAACAGAGCGACCAGTCATTTCTCCCAGTCTTGGGACTGCCCAGCGCCATCCAAAAGGGTGGAACCAGGAACGGCAATGCCATGGCAACCCCACACATATATCCGGCCACCAAAATCTCACTGTGCGTCACCGCCTGCCACACTTCAGATTATATAAATACATATACTATATACATGTACAATATCCCATTATAACAATATATTACTTGGGTATAAGATCCGCACCAGTCAGACCTTCATGAGTTGGGGAAAATAAGAGAAGAAAAAGGAAAAAATCCAAAGGATCAACCTATAACCACTTGCTGACAAGCCACTGCAGATATAGCCTGGATTTACATCACTGGTTACCCTAAGAAGGATTCTTGGATCATTTCATAAGTCTATTTGGTCTGTTTATCGTATGGTAGTGCAGACCCACAGCATCTGGTAAGCGCCCATTTCACATATTCATCTGGTGACGGGATTTATTTCACCTTTAAGTTTCATCTTCTCCTGGCATCAGAATGGATTTTTTCACTCATTGGGACTATATTTATGATTTTTTAACCTATATGGGACTTTAGTGATTTCATTATTATATTTATACGTCATATATCTTTTTGACACCTTTATCACTTTGGTTATGTGAATTTTTTTTGTGATTATGTTTTATGACATGTCATTTTATTTAGCGCTGCACATATTATCCATTAATTTTTCTTATAATCTGTATATCAGTTATTTAGTGCTGGCAGCTTAATTTTTGGTGATAGCGCATAATAGATTTTTTTCCTTTATTTACTGCAGATATAAGGCGGCAGGTCAGCAGGTTCCCGCAAATCGCCGTAAATGTGCGCCGGTTCAAGGGAGCTATCCTGGGGGTGTGCGTGTGCACCCATTTGCCAGCGGGGAAGCTGATCCACAGGGCCACGGGCCGCGATTGCTGTCAGGCACCCGCAATCATTCCCTGTGGAGATAGAATGGCGGTCTGCTGTTATAAGCTCCTGTGTTCCTCCTATTTAGGAACACAGGTCTCCATGTTGATTCCATAAGCCCATTCCCCCCACAGTTATAAAACACCCCCTAGGCTCACATTTAACCCTTTGATCGCCCCTGGGTTAACCCCTTTCCTGCCAGTGTCATCAGTATAGTAACAGTGTATATTGTTAGCACTGATTACTGTAGTAATGTCACTGGTCCTCCCAAAAGTGTCAAAAATGTCAGTTCGGTGTCTGATCTATCCATCACAATGTCGCAGTCCCGCTAAAAATTTGCCGATCGCCGCCATTAATAGTAAAAAAAATAACAATAAAAATTACATAACTCTTTCCCCTAGTTTGAAGACACAATTACTTTTGCGCAAACCAATCAAAACACGCCTATTGGGATTTTTTTTACCAAAAATATGTAGCAGAATACAAATTGGCCTAAAATGATGAAAAAATTTGATGTTTAATTCTTCTTTTTTTTATTGGGAATCTGAATGTGAAATGCAGAATGTGAGAAATGTGAGCAGAATGTGAAAAATATTGTTTTTTATTTCAGAATTGTCGCTCTTTTTTTGTTTATGGCGCAAAAAATAAAAATCGCAGACGTGATCAAATACCACCAAAAGAAAGCTCTATTTGTGGGGAAAAAAGACATTCATTTTTTCGGGTACATTCTTTTGTTTTCATTCATCTGTCATCGGTGAAGCCCGCTAACAGCTGATGGGTCATCGGTTGTTAAGGACACCGCTGCTGGATTCCTTGCCCGCTCCTTAACGACAAGCTATTCTTCACACAGAATTCAAATCAGTTGATCCTTTTTTGACCAATCCGAATTTGAATTGTTCAGAAAATGTGAAGTTTGTTAGAAAATGAGTATACAAGACAAAATTAAACTAATTTCAATGAAACACGTTACTATTTTATTCAGAGATTCAAATACATTGAATCTCCAAAAAAACAAAAATTCATCAGAATTTATAATCGGAATGAATAGAATTGCACGTGTCTAATGTGAATACCCTGTCTCCAGTAATCTTTCCTTTAGTGCATCAATTTCCTGTTTGAAATAAATATCGATTGAACAAATAATTCTTGATCTCAGGTACTGGCTGTAAGATTCACTTTCTATAAATGGCTTTGGTTGTAACCTTTGCACATGTAGTATGGTGGTACCAGCCATAGCTTTACAGTATATTGTAGTCCCTATCGTGCCATTTTCTTTATACATAGATCTCAATATCCAAACAGGTAACATGCTTGTAATCACTCTGTATCAAAAAATTTGGGGTTAAATTCCATGTCACCAAGAGTGATAATGAAATCTGCATGTTCCTGCACTGTCCCAGCCCAGAACATGGTTACATCTTTATAGTGATACCAAAGTAAGATATGCAACCACAGTTTTGCATACCTGTCCTCTGAGGTATATGAGGGCACAATTGGGTATTATATTGTATAGACAAAAATTTATTTGAGTTTGCTTTTTTTAATTAAAATAACAAAAAACACTTAAGTGATTGTAAAGTCTCATTTTAAAAAAAAATTATACTTACCTTCTCTGTGCAGTTGGTTTTGCACAGAGCAGCTCCGATCCTCATCTTCTCGGGCCCATGTTCAGTGATCCAGGCCCCTTCCTCCTGTTGAGTGCCCCCACAGCAAGAAACTTGCTGTAGGGGCACCCGAGCTGAGTCACAGCTCCCTGTGTCCAATTAGACACAGAGCTGAAGTTTGGTCCCACCCCCTCTCTCTCCTCATTAGCTAACTGACTTTAATTGACAGCAGCAGGAACTAATGGTGCCACGGCCATATCTTAGCCAATAAGGGAGAGTCCTGGATGGCTGGGACAGTCATGGACATTGTTGGATCAAGATGGGCTCAGGTAAGCTTTGGGGGGGGGGGGGCGGCTGTACACAGAAGGCTTTTTATCTTAATGTATAGAATGCATTAGGATAAAAAACATTCTGACTTTACAACCCCAAGTATTTACAGCAGTCCAAACATTGTGTGACATAAAAATAACTGCCGCCATTTTATTCACTCCTTTCATGGGGTTTTACCACTTCCTGCCCTGTACATAGACATCCGGGCATGTCAAGAGGTATTCTGGGAGGAGGTGTCCGTATGTCCTCCCAGAACAGTGTCTCATGCACAGCCTTGGGGGTGTGCATCAGTGCAATTCTGTGACCGCTGTGTTCATTGGACACAGCAGATCACTAATCTGAGTACTGATAGATGGTGCTCCGCTCTGATACCATGGTATTGCTGCAACCATTCACAGCAATCATGTGTTCAGTAGTAAACATGGCTACCATTCATACAGCCATTGAGAATTACTGTGATCTCTGTGATTGGTCACAGTGGTCACATGGCACAGGGCCAAGCACAGCCTATCTGTATTATATAATACAGTGATTCTCAACTCCGGGCCTCAGGGCCCACTAACAGGCCAGATTTTAAGTATTACCTTGGGGAGATGCAGACTAGAGTAATGAAATCACTGAGCAGCAAATTATATCACCTGGGATGTATTTCAGTTATCTTGCAAACCTGGCCTGTTAGTGGGCCCTGGGGACCAGGGTTGAGGACCACTGATATAATAGCTGTAGCAAATCACAGCTATCACAGTAGTGGTGTAATGGCTGTATAAATTCAGCTAAGAACTGCCACAAATAAATGTAATAAAAAAAAAAAAAAAATATATATATATATATATATATATATATATAATTACACCCCCTGCTGCATCTACTGACCTTGGCCTGTTTATTGACCACGTTTCTGACTGTTGCCTGGACAGATTATTTGCCTATTTGCTGACCATGTCTCTGCTTGCAGCTTGAACTGACCTATCTAACTATGTTCCTGTGAGATACCAGTTCAAGCCATCCTCTGCAGACATCTGCACTCCTAGAACGACATGGACAATTATGTTCTTTCTTTCTTTCTTTCTTCAGCCTCTGGTACTTCCTTGTCAGTGAACCTGGCATTCCTGGGGCAATCATGTACCAGTAAGCTAGGCATGTTTGGCTTACAGAAACTGGGACTGTTATATGTGATGCTACACTAAGCTATATCCCCTGATCACTGATGTAGAGGTGACCATTACAGTACAGAACAATGTTGATTTGTGTGATAATCAAGATACAAAGTCTGGTAAATGATCAGTCCAAAATATAAAAAAGTCTCACACATGTGGTATTAACATTTTCAGAAGGAGTAGAAGAATGTGTTTTGGGGTATAATTCTAAATATGCCTATGCTGTTTGTGAAAATATATCTAATTAAATTGATAACTTTGTCTATGTCATCAGGAAAATAGATGCGTAATTTATTCCCCTGGAACGCCTGAAGGTACTTCTTGGATTTTGGGCCGCTCTGTGGCTAGGCTATAAAAAAGTCTCACACATGTGGTGTCCCCATACTCAGGAGGCATAGTAGAATTTGTTTTTGAGGGGGGGTGTAATTGTAAGTATGTCCTATTGTGGTGTTACACGTGAAAAACAATGTAATGGATTCTAATGGAGGGACAATGTGGATTATAAATTATTCATAAAAGGAGCGGTGCCTGAATTATAAATAGAATTTAAATACAGTGCCTCTAACCATTATGGCCAATACTAAATAAATTGATGAACAATATTATTTAAACTCAGACACTTCGATTAAATATACCACCAAAATATAACTCTTCTGAGTTCTTTGAACTAGTGTGATATTATACTAAATATATAAATATCTGAAAGTTGGTAGATAAAAAAGGATAATTTATTTATATACAAAAGATATTTACACATATACAAGAACTGGTGATTTGCAATTCATACACACTATCAAAATGATTTTCCACAAATATTTGCAACTAAATTAAAAGTTTCATATACGTACAGGCAAATGTTTAATCATAAATAGATAATTAATAGGTAATTAGGGAAAGCAAATTACCCCAGTCAATCTCAGATCAGTTTCCCCCCTTCTGCAGCCAAAGAAAAGGAGGATACTACTTCTGATGTGATCAGAAAATAAAGTTAACTTTAAAACACGTACTTAAAGATACTGCAAACACAGCTGATATTTGAACATAAACACCCCAGCTATTATGAACCACTAACTCCTTTTAACTCCAAAACAGATTAGCACCAATCTCACTATACATAAATACATTTCAGGGATATTAAAAAACAAAACCGATAACAATATAAGAAAATAAAATCAAACCAGTGTGCATAATAACCAGCTATATACACAATGGAACTACTGATTTGAAAGTTCTAATAATTCAAATTCCAACCTGACGCTATGAAAGCTCCGTATGCAACACCCATCCAATGAGGAAGGAAGATCGGAACAGCCCCCCTGTAGTAATGTCACTGGTCCTCCCAAAAGTGTCAAAAATGTCAGTTCGGTGTCTGATCTATCCATCACAATGTCGCAGTCCCGCTAAAAATTTGCCGATCGCCGCCATTAATAGTAAAAAAAATAACAATAAAAATTACATAACTCTTTCCCCTAGTTTGAAGACACAATTACTTTTGCGCAAACCAATCAAAACACGCCTATTGGGATTTTTTTTACCAAAAATATGTAGCAGAATACAAATTGGCCTAAAATGATGAAAAAATTTGATGTTTAATTCTTCTTTTTTTTATTGGGAATCTGAATGTGAAATGCAGAATGTGAGAAATGTGAGCAGAATGTGAAAAATATTGTTTTTTATTTCAGAATTGTCGCTCTTTTTTTGTTTATGGCGCAAAAAATAAAAATCGCAGACGTGATCAAATACCACCAAAAGAAAGCTCTATTTGTGGGGAAAAAAGACATTCATTTTTTCGGGTACATTCTTTTGTTTTCATTCATCTGTCATCGGTGAAGCCCGCTAACAGCTGATGGGTCATCGGTTGTTAAGGACACCGCTGCTGGATTCCTTGCCCGCTCCTTAACGACAAGCTATTCTTCACACAGAATTCAAATCAGTTGATCCTTTTTTGACCAATCCGAATTTGAATTGTTCAGAAAATGTGAAGTTTGTTAGAAAATGAGTATACAAGACAAAATTAAACTAATTTCAATGAAACACGTTACTATTTTATTCAGAGATTCAAATACATTGAATCTCCAAAAAAACAAAAATTCATCAGAATTTATAATCGGAATGAATAGAATTGCACGTGTCTAATGTGAATACCCTGTCTCCAGTAATCTTTCCTTTAGTGCATCAATTTCCTGTTTGAAATAAATATCGATTGAACAAATAATTCTTGATCTCAGGTACTGGCTGTAAGATTCACTTTCTATAAATGGCTTTGGTTGTAACCTTTGCACATGTAGTATGGTGGTACCAGCCATAGCTTTACAGTATATTGTAGTCCCTATCGTGCCATTTTCTTTATACATAGATCTCAATATCCAAACAGGTAACATGCTTGTAATCACTCTGTATCAAAAAATTTGGGGTTAAATTCCATGTCACCAAGAGTGATAATGAAATCTGCATGTTCCTGCACTGTCCCAGCCCAGAACATGGTTACATCTTTATAGTGATACCAAAGTAAGATATGCAACCACAGTTTTGCATACCTGTCCTCTGAGGTATATGAGGGCACAATTGGGTATTATATTGTATAGACAAAAATTTATTTGAGTTTGCTTTTTTTAATTAAAATAATAAAAAACACTTAAAGTGATTGTAAAGTCTCATTTTAAAAAAAAATTATACTTACCTTCTCTGTGCAGTTGGTTTTGCACAGAGCAGCTCCGATCCTCATCTTCTCGGGCCCATGTTCAGTGATCCAGGCCCCTTCCTCCTGTTGAGTGCCCCCACAGCAAGAAACTTGCTGTAGGGGCACCCGAGCTGAGTCACAGCTCCCTGTGTCCAATTAGACACAGAGCTGAAGTTTGGTCCCACCCCCTCTCTCTCCTCATTAGCTAACTGACTTTAATTGACAGCAGCAGGAACTAATGGTGCCACGGCCATATCTTAGCCAATAAGGGAGAGTCCTGGATGGCTGGGACAGTCATGGACATTGTTGGATCAAGATGGGCTCAGGTAAGCTTTGGGGGGGGGGGGGCGGCTGTACACAGAAGGCTTTTTATCTTAATGTATAGAATGCATTAGGATAAAAAACATTCTGACTTTACAACCCCAAGTATTTACAGCAGTCCAAACATTGTGTGACATAAAAATAACTGCCGCCATTTTATTCACTCCTTTCATGGGGTTTTACCACTTCCTGCCCTGTACATAGACATCCGGGCATGTCAAGAGGTATTCTGGGAGGAGGTGTCCGTGTGTCCTCCCAGAACAGTGTCTCATGCACAGCCTTGGGGGTGTGCATCAGTGCAATTCTGTGACCGCTGTGTTCATTGGACACAGCAGATCACTAATCTGAGTACTGATAGATGGTGCTCCGCTCTGATACCATGGTATTGCTGCAACCATTCACAGCAATCATGTGTTCAGTAGTAAACATGGCTACCATTCATACAGCCATTGAGAATTACTGTGATCTCTGTGATTGGTCACAGTGGTCACATGGCACAGGGCCAAGCACAGCCTATCTGTATTATATAATACAGTGATTCTCAACTCCGGGCCTCAGGGCCCACTAACAGGCCAGATTTTAAGTATTACCTTGGGGAGATGCAGACTAGAGTAATGAAATCACTGAGCAGCAAATTATATCACCTGGGATGTATTTCAGTTATCTTGCAAACCTGGCCTGTTAGTGGGCCCTGGGGACCAGGGTTGAGGACCACTGATATAATAGCTGTAGCAAATCACAGCTATCACAGTAGTGGTGTAATGGCTGTATAAATTCAGCTAAGAACTGCCACAAATAAATGTAATAAAAAAAAAAAAATATATATATATATATATATATATATATATAATTACACCCCCTGCTGCATCTACTGACCTTGGCCTGTTTATTGACCACGTTTCTGACTGTTGCCTGGACAGATTATTTGCCTATTTGCTGACCATGTCTCTGCTTGCAGCTTGAACTGACCTATCTAACTATGTTCCTGTGAGATACCAGTTCAAGCCATCCTCTGCAGACATCTGCACTCCTAGAACGACATGGACAATTATGTTCTTTCTTTCTTTCTTTCTTCAGCCTCTGGTACTTCCTTGTCAGTGAACCTGGCATTCCTGGGGCAATCATGTACCAGTAAGCTAGGCATGTTTGGCTTACAGAAACTGGGACTGTTATATGTGATGCTACACTAAGCTATATCCCCTGATCACTGATGTAGAGGTGACCATTACAGTACAGAACAATGTTGATTTGTGTGATAATCAAGATACAAAGTCTGGTAAATGATCAGTCCAAAATATAAAAAAGTCTCACACATGTGGTATTAACATTTTCAGAAGGAGTAGAAGAATGTGTTTTGGGGTATAATTCTAAATATGCCTATGCTGTTTGTGAAAATATATCTAATTAAATTGATAACTTTGTCTATGTCATCAGGAAAATAGATGCGTAATTTATTCCCCTGGAACGCCTGAAGGTACTTCTTGGATTTTGGGCCGCTCTGTGGCTAGGCTATAAAAAAGTCTCACACATGTGGTGTCCCCATACTCAGGAGGCATAGTAGAATTTGTTTTTGAGGGGGGGTGTAATTGTAAGTATGTCCTATTGTGGTGTTACACGTGAAAAACAATGTAATGGATTCTAATGGAGGGACAATGTGGATTATAAATTATTCATAAAAGGAGCGGTGCCTGAATTATAAATAGAATTTAAATACAGTGCCTCTAACCATTATGGCCAATACTAAATAAATTGATGAACAATATTATTTAAACTCAGACACTTCGATTAAATATACCACCAAAATATAACTCTTCTGAGTTCTTTGAACTAGTGTGATATTATACTAAATATATAAATATCTGAAAGTTGGTAGATAAAAAAGGATAATTTATTTATATACAAAAGATATTTACACATATACAAGAACTGGTGATTTGCAATTCATACACACTATCAAAATGATTTTCCACAAATATTTGCAACTAAATTAAAAGTTTCATATACGTACAGGCAAATGTTTAATCATAAATAGATAATTAATAGGTAATTAGGGAAAGCAAATTACCCCAGTCAATCTCAGATCAGTTTCCCCCCTTCTGCAGCCAAAGAAAAGGAGGATACTACTTCTGATGTGATCAGAAAATAAAGTTAACTTTAAAACACGTACTTAAAGATACTGCAAACACAGCTGATATTTGAACATAAACACCCCAGCTATTATGAACCACTAACTCCTTTTAACTCCAAAACAGATTAGCACCAATCTCACTATACATAAATACATTTCAGGGATATTAAAAAACAAAACCGATAACAATATAAGAAAATAAAATCAAACCAGTGTGCATAATAACCAGCTATATACACAATGGAACTACTGATTTGAAAGTTCTAATAATTCAAATTCCAACCTGACGCTATGAAAGCTCCGTATGCAACACCCATCCAATGAGGAAGGAAGATCGGAACAGCCCCCCTTCATGGGAGAGATTTCGCTATGGACTATTTTTCTATGGACTATCTTTCCTCCCTACCTTCAACATGTCTCTTACCCCTTATCTTTTCCCTCCTTTTATATTAGTATACAGTATATCAACCTAAAGCATCACCACCCCTTCCTCCTTCACAGATTTAACCCCAGCTAGGAGTGTTTCATTGGCCATTGCATCAAATCTCCTATTTCCGCTTTTTGTTCTCCTGACAAACCCTCCTAACCAAACCAAACCAAACATATTTTGTGCTTATTTCCCACTGCCCCCTCCTTATTTTTTTCTCTTTCTTTATCCTTCAAATATTCTCTGTATTACCTACTGGTTTAGGCTTAACCCAGTTATTTGAATATTCATTATCAGTTGCTTGATACATACTGCCGTCCTTGACTTTGGGCACCAGTAGCCCCTAGGCAGGCAAACTGTTGTACCTGTTATATTTATCCAACTAAGTTTTGCAACACATTGAATGTATAAAAATATGCTTGACATATTTATGCACTGCATGTTCAAAAAATATATATTTTTAATAAATCTTGTTTAGAAAAAAAATCCTCAAAGCCCCTACTAGTACATTTTAGATCTCACCACTTCTCAGATATAGAACCTGGCAATGTGATATTGGATTGGTGCGCTAAACAAAGAAAAGTGACTACGAATGCTCAACAAAATAAAGTGTTGACACCTTGGGTGACTCTTCTTAATATGAATGGAAAATATACAATTCATCAAATGTTGACTGCAAATGAACAACAAATTCAAACAAACAGAATATTGACAGCACAAAAGTGCTCTCGTTGAAGTGATTCAAAGCAATATCAAAGTCCATCAAGTGATAACCAAATAGTGTTCTGAAGCAATTAAACGTGACTGTGGTTGAAATATACTTCCAAAAATAAAGTGACATCCACGTGAGTTAAGATCCCATCACCAGCTGCTTTTCCTGCTTACCAGACATGAATATATCTTAGGCAGTATATCACCGCAAATAGCATGCACATCCACCCTCGTGTAACCACACAGCAAAGCCTCTTACCGGATGTAAAACTATATGCTCATGGGATATCTCCTCTGGTTCGATCAGGAAGTATCAGATGGCTATCTGATTGGATAATTTCACTCAGACCCCCGGGATATGAATTCACTTGTTAGATTTCTATAAGTAGTCTCGACAATTGCAGTCTCAATGTTTCTCCCAGGCCAGGTTTCCTTTAACTTCCCTTCTCTCCTTTTCCATATGTTGTTGTTGTTAAGGGCTGCCTGTTATGAACTATTTTTGGCCACTTGCTTCCATAAAACTGCTCTGTGGATCTGTGTCTGTACAGATCTCCTTTCTCTGGTTCCATTCCATTCCAATTTGATGAATTGTATATTTTCCATTCATATTAAGAAGAGTCACCCAAGGTGTCAACACTTTATTTTGTTGAGCATTCGTAGTCACTTTTCTTTGTTTAGCGCACTAATCCAATATCACATATACTTTACTAGGCACAGTTTCTTGGTTGCAGCTTTACAACCCACATATTATCAGCGCACTTTTATTCAATTTCATAGAACCTGGCTAGCATGGTGTATGTGTATTTAGCGAAGTCAGGAGGCAGAATTATAGCAATGGTGATATACAAGTCTCTCAGGTAGCAACCAAAGTGAAGAAGTTAAAGTCTCTCATTTCAGAAGGTTGTTTTTTTTTTTTTCCT
The DNA here is from genome assembly GCF_965119305.1 of Pelophylax lessonae. Classification (NCBI taxonomy): domain Eukaryota; kingdom Metazoa; phylum Chordata; class Amphibia; order Anura; family Ranidae; genus Pelophylax; species Pelophylax lessonae. Next base: position 368,740,996 of record NC_138772.1, read on the forward strand.
TTAGTCAGAAGTCCTTCATTTTTTTAGTGTCTGGACTCATTAGGGTTTATTTACTAAAACTGGGGAGTGCAAAGTCTCACTTCTGCATATAAACCAATTAGCTTCCAGGTTTTATTGCCAAAGCTTAATTGGCCAAGCTGAGGTTAGAAGCTAATTCTTTTCTATGCAGAAGTGAGCCTGATTTTGCACTCTCCTGCTTTAGTAAATAAACCCCAATGTCATCTATGTCCACCCAAACTAAATGTTGACTGTCTTCTGATTGGACAAATGTAAATATTTATACTGGAATATTTTTTTAGTCATTACTGTACCTGTGCACTGGAGGGCAGTCATGTCTCATTATTGTGGGTCTGACTTTCCTACAAGGATCAAAACAAATTAAAATGTTATTCGTGTTACTATAAGAAATGTATATACCATATTAAAGTTATAACAGACATCTCTCTTGTCTATAACACTTGCAACCTGATATGTGGGAACATTTCTACTGGCCATTCATTTCCTTTAAACTTGATTGAAACTTTCCATTCAGAATTTCTACCCATATTTTATATTATTAGAACCTGATTGATTGTGTAATTGATAGTCTGATGTGATTGTGTCATTTGAATATATCAAGAAAAAAATAATTTGATATATGATTATAACAATTTCATGACTATGTCTATTCTCTGAAACTCACAGTTTCATCCAATTAATGACTGACTAGTAATGCCACCTGAATTGACATAAACACTGGGTTTTTGAAGACAATAGTCTTTCCTAATCATGCAGAGAGGACCATTGTTTTGCAGTGGGCTGACAAACACTTGTCGGGTCTTTCAGCAAATAATTGTATTTGCTGATATGGAATGTGAGAATTCTTAACATTGTCCTGTTTCCTGTTTTTTTTTTAACAATTTTAAAACTTGAGTTGAATGTTTGGACTTGGTAAATATGGGTGTTTGTGTAAAACTGAATTTTCAGGGTTTCCCATGGTCAATTTGGTTATCCAATACTTGTTTGGTATGCACTAGGACCCTCATCCTATGCGATAAAATGTGTTGGGATGAGCCTACACACGCAACACTGCCACACTTCTTTGGAGTTGGAACCTTTGCTGTACAGCAGGAATATGTGATTTTCTTTTCGCGCTTACTCATTTTTATCATGTGAGTAGAATGTGTATGAATTGTATCATGTATTTGCATTAAAATTTTTAGCCAATTTACACTATGTGACTTTCCTTGCGTTGAATATATGTGGATATTCAATTATATATATGGTCATCATTGTCTCTACTAATCTTGGAGAGAAAGCCAGCCTAACATATTGGAACCAATGGGTGGGAACTGAATGTTTATAATAGGCTCTGTAGTGGGGTCATTTCAATCTGGTAAGTGTGCATTTCTTACATATGGTGATTAGGGATGATTGAACAGTTTGGGTCGACCATCGGTTCGACCCGAACATTGACTGTTCGAAATTCGGCCGAATTCCGAACTTTTTGCGGAAAAAGCCAGTGATTGGACCAGAAACATTAGTAAAAGCCAATTGAGGGGGCAGGAGGATGCTAGGAATGTGATTGGAGTGACTAGGGGGTCCAGAGGCCAATCAGTAGTGAATACGCCCCCCCAGTATATAACATAGCCCCGCCAAATCTCTAGCACTGTAATACAGGGGCTGTGGAAGACAGTGGAAGCAGTTCTGTTACTCCTGCTGCAAAAGTGTAATTTAGCAATTATTAGTGTGAGGAAAGGGATATCTAGTGTAGTTAGGGTACTAAATACCATTATAGTTAGATTCAATAATCTAGTTTCTGTAGGGAAAGTGTTAAGTGTCAGGGTGACCATAGTGTAGTGTAGGGTGAACTGACTCTGACTGCTATGCCAGGGTGACAGAACTCATCCATGTTAGGGTGACCACCATAAGAAAAAGATCCTTTTTCTTAGAATTTTTAGTAGAGTAGGGATGGGGCTCCGCTCCTTGTATGCCAGGGTGACCGAATTCATCCATGTCAGGGTGACTGCCATAAGAAAAAGATTGTTTGTCTTAGATATGCAGTAGAGCAGGGATGGGGCTCCGCTCCTGTCACACCTAGGCGTTTTTGTTGCAGGCGTTTATTGGGCTTTTTTGTGGACGTTTTTGGAGGCAGGCATGACATCTAAACTTCTGTGTAGGGGTATATATACACACACACATATATGTATATATACACATACACACATATAGGTGTGAAAGTAGCGGAACCCCATCCATGCGCTAATTAAATTATTTGCAGGGATGTGGCTCCGCTCCTATCACACCTATATGTGTGTATGTGTATATATCCAAAAGGAGCAAGTGAAACGGACACAAGTGGGGACTACAATTACTTACTCAACCGGCGCTATTACCAGGTACCTATAAGTATATAGAGTGATATATAAAATGCTAAAACAAATGATATATCTAAAAGCTGCTGCTATAAATGTAACCGCATAAAATGAAGGTGCATGATAGTGACAATCAAAACAGAAGTACTAAAACACACTAGCAGCGCTAAAATTCATAAATAATAAATGAAGTGCAGTCCATTGGGATAATGTCCATATGTTCATATAATCATGCAATGTGCCCAGAAGCCGTGAATGGATATATTGCACTGGACCCTCCACCGCACCAACGTGCTCCCCCTAATGAGAGACACTCACCAGAAATCTGGTCATACAGGGACTTGTAATGCCAGCCTATCTCAGGCTCAGAAAACGATATCCACAGGAATTTCCCAGGACAAACGGCCCTCGATCAGTCTCAATCGGATCAATTCTTGTGGCCGACCCACAGGAGATTCCAATTACATCAGGGGTAGTACATGTGAAAATAATAGCTCACATAGGGCAATATTGCATGGCTAAAATCAGACTTTATTACCCACAACAGGATCCCCAATAGCTGATGCACTTACAACATATAAAACAAAGCAAGCTTGTCATATAAAGGATGAGGCATAAACCTGCGTGTAGAGGCCAATCCCCGTGGTGTCAGTTCGCCGCCGGTACCAGGCTGTAGCGAGCATCGGGTTCAGCATCAGACGCCAGGTCCTACCTCGTGACCGCGTGACCACGCCCTGACGCGTTTCGTTAGCAAGTAACTTCAACTGAGGGCGTGGTCACGCGTGTATGGTCACCGCTATTTGACTATACCGACAGGGCGGGGGCACCAATCAGCCGGATGACGCAGGACCATCCCGCTCGTCATCACTTCCGCCCTTACCGGAAGTCATATCATGTAACATTGGCTTCCGCCCACACAGCGAATCACTGCCATCTCCGATCAAGACTATCCATTTTCCACAGCGCCTCTAAGGACAAAAAGGGAACTGGCACTCGTCGGATCACAGGCAGATCATATAGCCTATATATGCATAATCAATATGTTACAATAAATAGCGACTTATTACAACAAGAATATCGAAATAAAAAGGTGATTACCATTCAATGAACATAACGATAATCACTTACATATTGTAAAAATTGTAAAAATTAGATAAAATTGTCATTAAGACAATACATAAAAAACATCATTCTATATTTAAAAATTAACCATATTAAAACAGGAAACAAAGGTTTAAACGACTAAATCCAAGAGGACAAAAGCATCACATGAGACAGGGGAAATTAAAAAAATTAATAATCACTAATGAAACAGTTGATGTCTAAATCAACGTTTAGCCCTTTGGGGTGTAGAGAGTTGGTCAAAAATATCCAATACGTTTCACGCTTGGAAAGCTCTCTTACTCTGTTTGAACCCCTCCAGACCTGTTTGACATTTTCAATTCCCCAAAATTTCAACTCACTCGGATCTTGATTGTGATACTTTTTAAAATGTAAAGAGACATTGTGGTCCTTATAACCATTTCGAATATTTGCAATGTGCTCTGAAACACGTATTGCAATAGTTCTCTTCGTTCTTCCAATGTAAATTAAGCCACAAGGGCACTCCAAGCCATATACCACATGAGTGGTATGGCAAGTGATGAGATCCTTAATGTCAAAGGTCTCACCATTCGCGGAAGAACTAAAAGAGGAAAATCCTCGCAAATGGGTCCGCACCTGTCTACATGTTTTGCAACGACGACAGGCATAAAAACCCGTCCTGTCGTCCCAAAACATGGAGGGCTTGGTGGGGGGGTCAAGGACCTTGCACACCAATTGATCCCCAAAAGTGCGCGCTTTTTTATATACAAAAGAGGGTGTAGATGGAATAAGGCTCCCCAAAATCCTATCCACACTCAATAGAAAACATTGGGGTGTATTGAGTGTGGATAGGATTTTGGGGAGCCTTATTCCATCTACACCCTCTTTTGTATATAAAAAAGCGCGCACTTTTGGGGATCAATTGGTGTGCAAGGTCCTTGACCCCCCCACCAAGCCCTCCATGTTTTGGGACGACAGGACGGGTTTTTATGCCTGTCGTCGTTGCAAAACATGTAGACAGGTGCGGACCCATTTGCGAGGATTTTCCTCTTTTAGTTCTTCCGCGAATGGTGAGACCTTTGACATTAAGGATCTCATCACTTGCCATACCACTCATGTGGTATATGGCTTGGAGTGCCCTTGTGGCTTAATTTACATTGGAAGAACGAAGAGAACTATTGCAATACGTGTTTCAGAGCACATTGCAAATATTCGAAATGGTTATAAGGACCACAATGTCTCTTTACATTTTAAAAAGTATCACAATCAAGATCCGAGTGAGTTGAAATTTTGGGGAATTGAAAATGTCAAACAGGTCTGGAGGGGTTCAAACAGAGTAAGAGAGCTTTCCAAGCGTGAAACGTATTGGATATTTTTGACCAACTCTCTACACCCCAAAGGGCTAAACGTTGATTTAGACATCAACTGTTTCATTAGTGATTATTAATTTTTTTAATTTCCCCTGTCTCATGTGATGCTTTTGTCCTCTTGGATTTAGTCGTTTAAACCTTTGTTTCCTGTTTTAATATGGTTAATTTTTAAATATAGAATGATGTTTTTTATGTATTGTCTTAATGACAATTTTATCTAATTTTTACAATTTTTACAATATGTAAGTGATTATCGTTATGTTCATTGAATGGTAATCACCTTTTTATTTCGATATTCTTGTTGTAATAAGTCGCTATTTATTGTAACATATTGATTATGCATATATAGGCTATATGATCTGCCTGTGATCCGACGAGTGCCAGTTCCCTTTTTGTCCTTAGAGGCGCTGTGGAAAATGGATAGTCTTGATCGGAGATGGCAGTGATTCGCTGTGTGGGCGGAAGCCAATGTTACATGATATGACTTCCGGTAAGGGCGGAAGTGATGACGAGCGGGATGGTCCTGCGTCATCCGGCTGATTGGTGCCCCCGCCCTGTCGGTATAGTCAAATAGCGGTGACCATACACGCGTGACCACGCCCTCAGTTGAAGTTACTTGCTAACGAAACGCGTCAGGGCGTGGTCACGCGGTCACGAGGTAGGACCTGGCGTCTGATGCTGAACCCGATGCTCGCTACAGCCTGGTACCGGCGGCGAACTGACACCACGGGGATTGGCCTCTACACGCAGGTTTATGCCTCATCCTTTATATGACAAGCTTGCTTTGTTTTATATGTTGTAAGTGCATCAGCTATTGGGGATCCTGTTGTGGGTAATAAAGTCTGATTTTAGCCATGCAATATTGCCCTATGTGAGCTATTATTTTCACATGTACTACCCCTGATGTAATTGGAATCTCCTGTGGGTCGGCCACAAGAATTGATCCGATTGAGACTGATCGAGGGCCGTTTGTCCTGGGAAATTCCTGTGGATATCGTTTTCTGAGCCTGAGATAGGCTGGCATTACAAGTCCCTGTATGACCAGATTTCTGGTGAGTGTCTCTCATTAGGGGGAGCACGTTGGTGCGGTGGAGGGTCCAGTGCAATATATCCATTCACGGCTTCTGGGCACATTGCATGATTATATGAACATATGGACATTATCCCAATGGACTGCACTTCATTTATTATTTATGAATTTTAGCGCTGCTAGTGTGTTTTAGTACTTCTGTTTTGATTGTCACTATCATGCACCTTCATTTTATGTGTATGTGTATATATACATATATGTGTGTGTGTATTTATACCCTAAACAGAAGTTCAGATGTTATGCCTGCCTCCAAAGACGCCCAAAAAATGCCCAATAAACGCCTGTAACAAAAACGCCCAGGTGTGTTGTTGCAGGCGTTTATTGGGCATTTTTTGGGCATCTTTGGAGGCAGGCATAACATCTGAACTTCTGTGTAGGGGTATATATACACACACACATATATATGTATATATACACATACACACATATAGGTGTGATAGGAGCGGAGCCACATCCCTGCGCTAATAAAAATTCTAAGAAAAAATATCTTTTTTTTCTGGTTCTGGACATGCTACAGAGCTGAAACTTCACAGGTACACTTTTTAGACCCCCCCAGACACTAAATCCAAAGAAATCTAATTTTTTTTTCAATAATTTTTTCAATAATTGGCTCTCTATCAAAAACGACAATTTTTAAGAACTTTTTTTTGTGTGATAAATAGTCCCTGGGGCATGGCCCAGAACCCTAGGCACTTTTTAGGGCTTCAAAATGGTGTTTTTTGATTACCGAAGTTCGGGTCCCATTGATTTCAATGGGTTCTGGAATCCGGACCCGAACTTTCGGGAAGTTCGGGTGTTCTGGTCGAATCAAACTTTTCAAAAGTTCGATCATCCCTAATGGTGATGGCTCACGGGGGGACTAAATTTATGGGGTAAGCTGTTTTATTAGCAGCTTTCCTGTTAAAGTAATGTGGTGTTAAGGTATTTCTTTTAGGAAATCCATGGTTTGTAAGGTGTGGTTAATAAACAGCATAGGTAGCAGGGCACTGCCACATGATACATGTATGAATGCAAGAGAATGTTTAAAAAATACTGTTCTTTCTCCGTAATTGGGAAAGGGACCTAAACACTTACTTCACAGAAGATCAAAAGAAGGAGATTATTTTCTATGCACACAAATCTGCCCCCTGTAGCAGGTACCAGGAAACCGCCAACAAAATTATGACATGTTGGTATCGCAACCCAGCCATTTTGGCAACTATATTTTCCTAACAGCAGTCCACTATGTTGGCGTTGTGATACCGATAAGGGTACTCTACTCTATATCTTTTGGGACTGTCCCAGAGTTTGCCCATTTTGGCAGCAGGTTCTACAGATTGTGTTCAAACTTACAGGCCTTTCCCTAATTGATAACCCGGCTGCGGTTCTTCTTAACTTGATACCTATGTCAAGAAAGAGATATAGTAAGTCCTTACTGAAACACCTTCTGAATGCCACCAAAGCTTGCATCCCCAGTAATTGGAGATTACAGACTTCCCCCTCTGTCTCCCAGTGGTTTGCCAGGCTGAATGATATTCAACAAAGGGAACATCTCACTGCAATTTGGAGAGACAGAGCAGAGAAACAAAGGCTATGCTGAGCCCAATGGGACTTGTTCCACTTCCCGGATGATTATCTAACATACTCTTAAATAAAGATATGTTTACTCAGGGCGATTTTGTTGGACCTCCACTGCATTCCCCACCCCTCCTTTCATTCTTCCCCCTCCCTTTTATTTTTTTCATCCCCCCCCCCTTCTCTCCTCTACTCTACTCTGCTGTTAGCTTTCTTGTCCTTTCTCCCACCTCTCCTTCCCTTCCTAGGATACATTTGTGCCCTCCCCCTTCATATTTACAGAAACATTTTTCAATAGGTGTGCTTAATGTGACTAGAAAGAGAGTTAGAATTTTAGTCTTATATGTACCGTGTTTCCCCGAAAATAAGATCGGGTCTTATATTAATTTTGGCTTCAAAAACCGCACTAGGGCTTATTTTCAGGGGATGTCTTATTTCCGGTATGTACAATGACTATCTTCAAATGATTGTAACCCTAAAATAAATATCCTGATCCTTTAAAGCATGATAGACAGCACAGTGCTTGTGCTGTGTCATTTTGCCCTCTCTATGTTCTAAAAATCCTAGAATAAAACAATAAAATATTAAAAAAAGTTCTCTTCCCCTGTCAGCTCAGAAATCAGCATTGTGACATTCTGTAATCTCAAAAATAAACCTTCGATAAAGTCATTGTAAAATTATGTAATCAATTTTGTAAAAAGATTATAGAACATGCAGTGTGTCTCCTTTTGTAACTTTATTGTGGAAAATACCTTATTTACATTGCCGCTGGGCTCTCACGTGACCCTCTGGAGCTCTACGCTCCCTCTCTGAATACTGCAGAGGGAGGGGCTGAGATCAAGGATTTTACTAGGGCTTATTTTTGGGGTAGGGCTTATTTTGCAGCCATCCCTGAAAATCATGCTAGGTCTTATTTTCGGGGTAGGGCTTATTTTCTGGGAAACAGGGTATCACAGTGAGGGGTTTGATGGGTCCCATCCAGGTCAACAGAGGGATTCTCTCCCCCTCCTTAACATCAATTTTCTGGATCAGACCTCTTCTAGAGTTGTTCCACTGACACAACGTTTATGATTTTATCGAACAGATGGAGCTAATCATGAGTTACATGGTAACGCCCTGGAACTGAGACCTTTCACACTTTAACGTTTGTTGTTTGTATGCCTTGTCTCCAGTTTCCTGCCACCTGGATATTATCACTTTGTATTGTTTGTAGTCATACATTTTCATGCATACCTCTAAATAAACAATTAAAAACAATACTCCTTTCACACCTGGGCGTTTTTGTTTCAGGCGTTTATTTGGCATTTTTTGGGCGTCTTTGGAGGCAGGCATGACATCTGAACTTCTGTATAGGGGTATATATATATATATATATATATATATATATATATATACAGACACTAAATCCAAAGAAATCTCATTTTTTTTAAATATTTTTTTCAATAATTGGCTCTCTATCAAAAACGACAATTTTTAAGAACTTTTTTTGTGTGATTAATAGTCCCTGGGGCATGACCCAGAACCCTAGGCACTTTTAAGGGGCACTTATTGGGTTTTAGGGCTCCAAAATGGTGTTTTTTTATTCCATATATATATATATATACACACACATATAATTATATATATATATATATATATATATATATATATATATATATATATATATATCTCTATCAAAAACGACAATTTTTAAGAACTTTTTTGTGTGATTAATAGTCCCTGGGGCATGACCCAGAACCCTAGGCACTTTTTAGGGGCATTTATTGGGTTTTAGGGCTTCAAAATGGTGTTTTTTGATTCCATATATATATATAGATATATATATCTATATATCTACATTACGGTCACCCTGACATGGAAGAGTTTGGTCACCCTGGCATAGCAGAGTCAGTTCACCCTAAACTACATTACGGACACAATGACATGGAGGAGTTCGGTCACCCTGGCATAGCAGAGTCAATTCACCCTAAACTACACTACGGTCACCCTGACACTTAAGGCTTTCCGTACAGAAACTAGATTATTGAATCTAACTATAGTGGTATATAGTACCCTAACTACACTGCATATCCCTTTCCTCACACTAATAATTGCAAAATGACAATGGAGCAGCAGGAGTAACAGAAATGCTTCCACTCTATTCCACAGCCTCTCTATTACAGTGCTAGAGATTTGGCGGGGCTATGTTATATACTAGGGGGTGTATGGGGGGCGTATTCACTCCTGATTGGCCTCTGGACAATCGGCTTTTACTGATGTTTCTGGGCCAATCACGGGCTTTTAAAGCCCAGTTTCTGTCCCATTGCATTTTGGGCGGTTCTGGTGGCCGAATTCCAAACTTTAACTGCAAAAAGTTTGGAATTCAGCAGAATTTCGAACAGCCAATGTTTGGGTCGAACTGATGGTCGACCCGAACCGTTCGATCATCCCTAGTCCAGACACAATTTCCCTAAATACTGCATACGATCCTGAAACTGTCAAAACACTGAAAACACTCGGTAAATACCACATGAACATATGTTAAACCCAATTCACAGGAGGAAATAAATAATTAAATGCATGTGGTTATTAAGTAATTGTTGATGCATGTGGATTTTTGGACATTTTCTGATATGTCATTGTATTATATTTACTTTTTGACTATGTATGTACAAATTTGTGTGGTTTAAGATTCAATAAAAAACAACTGAACGAAAAAGTATGATTAAATCAGTAATCATGTTGTGGTTTCATTTAGCAAAAATTTGTTAGATCAACATATTATCTTTTTTTTTTTTTATACAATAGATCTTTATTAAAAATAAGTAAAAGTATTACATTATATATAGCAATATATAACTTGTACAACAAAAGCGTATACAAACGCAAACAGTTTTTCAGGCGGACCTGATCAGATGCTTCATGCATCCCTATGGGGCAGTGGGTGTCAGCGGAGAACAGACAGGCGGTCCGTTCTCATCCGATCTCCCCATAGAGGACAGTAGGGATCTTACAGCTCCATCTCTGCACACAGAGCAGTGACGGAGCTGTCATCCGCCTGCTCAACGGGGATCGACGGATCGATCCCCGGCTGAGCAGAACGGACTCCGCCGGGTGCACCGCCCATGTGAAAAGAACCTAATAGTGTATATAAGCACAAGATATTCATGATAGTAATGGTTAGAGTACATAAATTAGGTTTTGATTGTGGATAGGAAAAAAAAAATAATAAATAAAATAATGACTATGAAAAAAAACGTATTCACGTGGGGTGAAATACATAAATAAAGTCCAAATAAAATCAAAAATCATAAATGGCCTCTTTATTATGAGGTATAAATGACACAAAGATAAGGACAATGTAATGTTGATAATATGATTACATCAATATATAAAGAAATATGCTACTGCTGTCGGAAGTATGTTAGATCAACATATTATCATGCTACAATATAACAACATCAAACCAATAAACATCTTGTGGTCTCATTCAGCAGTAATCGGTTCAGTCAACATTTGCCATGCTACAGATGTTACATTCTCAACATCTTTAGGCAAAAACACTGCTTATTTAGGAGGTATTGTAGCAAAGGAAATCATTCACTGTGACAAAATGCTCTTATAGGGATAAAGTGAATCCTCTATTTCTGTGTTATAGCTTTTAGGCGCATCAATGTAGGTAACAGAGATGAGGCTTATAGGTGACCATAGGAGATACACAGGTCCTAGAAGAGAACCATGCACAAGTTAAACCACTGGAGGGCACCACAACACCTTGCTTCAGCTGATAAGGTTGACAATAGCAAACTGGGCAGGCATCTAACCTCCCAGTGGCTCCATACACAACCGCATGGTCAAATTAGACACATTATTGTAAATAGTAATAGTAAACATTGACCCCTACATTTAGCAGACCTCAAAATTCAAAAACAAATTGGTACCCATTCTGAAATCACCTTTAGGCGACCAAAGTCACAATTCACAAGGTGCATTTACCAATGCTTCAACTGGCACTTTTCAATGTGGAGCCGGCAATTTTTTGTTCCTTTATCCTATGTGGTCCACAACTTAGATTTCCTAATGGCCAAACTCAGAAAATATCCTCCAAAGTAACTTGCCAGACTTCAAGCATTGTTTATCTCATGACTCGTCAATGTGGGAAAAACCAAACGTCCCTTTTTCTATTCTATAAGGGACCATGTATCACTTATCTCAAAACAGAAAATGGAAACTCTGATAAGTCGTCATGTAGGACTATACCAGAAATCAAATTTGCTGCATTAGAACACATATCCACATATGAAAGAGGCAGTTTTGATAAACCCACCCCTCCCCGGCCTTAATAATTGTATGAGTTTTAAACCTTTTTTGTAAGTCAACTAAAAAGTAGCCATGTCTTCTCTAATGTTTTTAATTTTCATCTTTTGTATATATTGTATATTCATGTTTTTTGATATGTATTCTATCATTATTATTAACCCTGGAATGGATGTTCTATGTACAACCTTATTTCACCTTACTAGTTCCATATTCTGTGTTTTGTAATATCGGATAAAATGTAATATGTTCACTGCCCCTTTAAAGTTTTTGATACATATGAACAAGGCTGTTTTCAGTTTGGAGCCCATATGGATGCCCAGTGCGTAGTATGGGGAATCTTGCTGTGACTCCCACTGCGCCATCTTTTGTCTTGAGCCTCGGCAGTTGGTGTCATGCCCCTAACCACTGGATATACCAGCAGTGGTTGCTTAACATCTCCGCTTGGTTATTTGCTTGAGATGTTGCATGCATCTCCCACCCTGGGCTGCACCATTTACCCAGTTATCTGGGCTCTGCTGCATCCTGAGTTGGTGGGGCTGTTGCTGTCCTAGTATGCCAGCACCGTGGCTGTTCCTTCAGCCTCTCCTGCTGAGCTCCATGGTGGGAGAATTGACTTCCTACACCTGTGCAATTGGACCATCTGCGCTCTGCCTCAGACACTGGGCGGGGGGCGGGGGGGGGGAGAGAGATAAGTTAAGCCATGCAGTAGCCATCTTGTTGAAGCCACATGGAGGTTAGACACCTGCTCAGTTTGCTAGTAAGTGAAATGACCAGTTGGCTGTGGAAATAACAAGAAACTTTTTTGCTATAGAAAGGGTGAGCTGTGTACCTATAGTGGTGATATACTAAGTCTTTAAATGGAGTCTGTACACCAGAATTATTTGCACAGTATTATGGAGTAAATCTTTGGGTTGGCTGGGCATGTATGAAATCTTTGATAGGTTTTGAGTAGGCTGGATACATGTGTAACCCTTTATGAACAAATCAACATATACTATCTTTATACCTTTGGCAATGAGACATCCGTATTAGGACATATGGTTAAGTTAAATTGTTTTATTGATACACAACAACCCCTAAGATTACACTATTAACCACATCATATTATGATGTTTTGGTTTAGTTTTCAACCTTATCAGCTGAAGTAAGGTGTTGTGGTGCCTTCCAGTAGTTTAACTTGTGCATGGTTCTCTTGTAAGTATCCTATTTTGGGTGGCGTCTACGAATCTAAAGCTAATTAAGCTAAATTGTAGTAGCCACATAATTTCTGATAGTCATGTATTTGTATTCTAATTAAGCTAGAGCCTGTGTCTCTCATATGGTCACCTATAAGCCGCACCTCTGTTACCTACAGTTAGGGACCTTAAAGCTACAATACAGTAATAAACAATTCACTTTATCCCTATAAGAGTATTTTGTCTCAAAGAATGGTTTCCTTTGCTACAATGCATCCTTAAGAAGCCACATTTTTGGTGAAACATGTGTAGAATGTAATATCTGTAGGATGGTAAATGTTGATTGAACCGATTAATACTAAATGAGACCACAGCATGGTTATTGGTTTTATCAACCTTTTTAATGGAATCAATAAATGTGACCTGGTATGAAATAAAAGTATACCTTGTAATATTGTCCATTGTTTGTGCACCTTAAAAGTCCCACATCACTTGTACACTCTTTATTCAATTTTTGAGATGTGGTGCAAGAGTTGGACCATCTTGTACCCATACTAGACAGTCTATATTTCCTGAAGTTGTAATTGTTTCCTACAGTACTTTGGAAAATGAAGAAATTAAATAAAATTAGTATTTTGTTTTACAATATTGTCATTTTAACAAGTTATTTCTCACACACAGCATAGGCATACTTGCAATTACACCCCAAAGCACATTCTGCTATTCTCCCAAATAAGGGGATAACACATGTGTAAGACTTTTTCACAGCCTAGATGGCTAGAGGGGTCCAAAATCCAAGCAGCATCTTCGTACTTTTATAGAGCATAAATTACGCATAAATTACAGATCAAATTTAATGACTGCCTATCACATTTCTGAAGGTCCTGGAGCACCAGGACAATGGAAACACCCACATTTTGGAAAGTAAACACCCCAAGGTATTTTCTATCAGGTATAATGAGTCTTTTGAACATATCATTTTTTTGTCACAAGTTTTTGGAAAATGTGGAAAGAAAATGAAAATATATTATTTTGTACACAAAGATGCCAATTTATAAATATTTCTAACACACAACATGAACATACTAAGAATTACCCCCCCCCCCAAAAAAAAAGTCTGCTACGCTTCCTGAGTATGACAATACCACATGTGTGATACATTTTCACAGGCCAGCACACAGAGGGTCCCAAAATCCAAGAAGCACCTTTGACCCTTTCAGGATCACAAATTAGGTATAAATTAGGCAACTGATTTCCTGACTACCTATCACATTTTGAAGGCACTGGAGCACCACATTTTGAAAAACAAACACCTCAACATATTTTCTAGGAGGCATACGTTTTTTTGAACATGTAATTTTTTTGCCACAATTTTAAAAAATGTTTTTTTTTACACAGAATACTTGAATGGGACATTAATGAGGCAGCACAGGTGTGGTTACACTGGTGTGGCTGATCAGGACACTGATAAAAATGCACTGGTGTGGATGCACTGACATGGCTGATCAGTACACTAATGAGACTTCACTAGTGTAGATACACTGGCACGGCTGATCAGGACACTGATAAGGCTGCACTAGTATGGCTGCATAGGACACTGATGAGACTGCACTGGTGTTTCTGTACTTATGTGGCTGCTATTGATTTTATTGATGAGGCTGCACTGGCATGGCTGATCAGGAGACTGATTAGGCTGCACTGGTGTGGCTGATCAGGACACTGATGTGGCTATACTGGCATGGCTTATCAGTACAATGATGAGGCTGCACTTGCATGGCAGATTAGGGCTCTGATGTGGCTGCACTGGGGTTGTAGCAGATTAAGGCTTTGGTTTAGTTGCACTGATGTGAATGATTGGTGTGTGACACTGTAAGTAAAAGTTTGCATACCCTGGCAGAAATAATGAAATATTGATATTGAAAATATGATTGATCATGCCAAAAAATCTTTTATTTAAAGTGGATGTAAACCCCATTCATGAAATCTGACCTGGGCACATACTGTATATCTCTTTCCAAAGTCCTGTGTCTTTCTGCTGCTCTGTTCCTCTGTTATCAGCATGATAACACCTGACAAGTTTTCTGACACAGGAGATAAAAACAGCTGTAAATTTGTATCGGGGAAGGGACTTCGAGACAGATAAGCAGAGAGCTGGTCTAGTCACAGCACAGCTCTGCAAGTTTCCTCTGCCTGTGTGGAGTGGAGTGTGTGCCTTTCCTCCAATCAGCTAACACGCAGTGTATGTCTAGACTCCCCTCCCACTGCTGAATAAGGAAACAAATATTGTGACACTATGTGCACTTTCTAAAGAATATAGAAAGCTGGAGCTAGCAGCTATACATGTAAAAACTTATGTAGGGATATTTGTCTCATCTCTGTGTATCATCTGAGGCTATACACTTCACTGGGTATATGAGAGGGTTTACATCCACTTTAGGTATAGTGATCATATGAAGCCATTTATGATCACATGGTTGTATGTTTTGCTCCTTTTTAAATCATAATGATAACAGAAATTACCCAAATGGCCCTTATCAAAAGTTTACATACCCTAGAATGTTTGCCCTTGGTACAGACACACAAGGTGACACACAGAGGTTAAAATGGCAAATAAAAGTTAATTTTCCACAACTGTGATTATTTAATTGTAATTAGTGTCTGTGTATAAATAGTCAATGAGTTTGTTAGGTTTCATGTGGATGCACTGAGCAGACTAGATACTGAGCCAAGAGGAGCAGAAAAGAACTGTCAAAAGACCTGCATAACAAGGTAATGACCTCTTTGTATTGCTTCCTATGTGTAAAATACCTGGCATTCTTGCCAGTCACTCTGCCTCCCTAATAAAAACTGACCACGCTAGGCATGATAGCACAGTGTTGTCAGTTCTCCAGCTGTGCAGAAAGCTCAGCCTGCTCTCCTCCAATGATCAGACTTGTCCAGACATGCCCCCCCAGATCAGTGTGCTGCTGCCCCCCCACCCCCAGCTCTCTGAGTTCCTTTTGCAGCTATGAGCAGAGGGAATGTGATCATTTATAAAAAAAAGGTGAAAGAAGGTGTTTATAATGTTTTTTTATATCTATAAACAAATATTTTGCCTTTCATTTCTATTGTAAACAAAATGGGTTGTTTTACAAGGTGAGCATTTACATATACTTTAACTGTGATCTGTGTTTTAAGAAACAAAAGATTAAGGTTTTGAAATAGCATTTACAACGCTTAAACCCCCGGAGCATTGAAGACAACATGTGAATATTTCAGGGCTTTAAGCATAAACCAATTAAAAGTGGAAAAACTTACTAGGACAAAAATAGAAAGGATTTTAGCTGGCAATTAGAAAGATTTGGAAGCTGTGTATTTTACCAAGAAAATTACTAATTCATTGGATTTCCAAAACTTTTTCACATGCCCTATTTGAATTCTCTTTTGTTTTTAAGTCCAATAAATTCATCAAATGGTAGGTAGTAAGTGCCCCATGTTCATTACATTTGCAGAAACACATCATATTTAACCACTTAAGCCCCGGAAGATTTTACCCCCTTCCTGACCAGGGCCTATTTTGCAATTCGGCACTGCGTGACTTTAACGACGCTGTACCTAAACGAATTTGATGTCCTTTTTTTCCCACAAACAGAGCTTTCTTTTGGTGGTATTTGATCACCTGTGCGATTTTTTGATCATGCGCTATAAACAAAAAAAGAGCGTAAATTTTGCAAAAATAACAATATTTTTCACAGTTTTTTATATGAAATTCCCCAAAAAAAATGTAAAAATCAAAATTTTTTAACATTTTCGGCCAATTTGTTTTATGCTACATATGTTTGGTAAAAAAAATCACAAAAAGCGTATTTTGATTGGTTTGCGCAAAAGTTATCGTGTTTACTAACAAAGGGAAAGATTTTTGTCATTTTTGTTGTTTTTTTTTTAACGCGTAATGGCGGCAATCTGCAATTTTTTTTGCGGTACTGCGACATTGCGGCGGACAGATCAAACCCTTGACTGACATTTTTGACACTTTTGGGGTTACCAGTGACATTACTGCAGTGATCAGTGCTATAAATATGCACTGTTACTGTAAAATTACACTGGCAGTGAAGGGGTTAACTTTTTTTGAGAGGGAGGGGTTATGTGTGTCCCTAGGGGCATGATTCTAACTGTGATTGGCTGTGGCTTGAGGTGTAGGAACAGTGATCAACGGTCCTACATAGTAGAACCGTATGATTACTATTCCTACACAGGGGAGAATGACAGACGGCTTGTTTACATTAGCCGCCTGCCTTTCTCCCTCTCCATCAACGATCGCGAGTGACCGGCGGCACGCGCTCGCTCCCGAGACCCTCACAGGCTAGCGACGTAGTACTATGTCGCTTTGCCTGTGAGGGGCTGACCGCCGCAGTAAATAGCCGTGCGGCGGTCGGCAAGTGGTTAAAATGTATTTAAACCAAAACAATACATTTTTCTTATTTTCTCCCTTTTGGTGTGTTAAATATAAAATTGTTGATTAATGAAATGATATACCTATTGGGCTTACTAGAAATCTTGTTAGCTGTTAATTTCCTGTTTGCTGTGCCTGTTACTATTTACACTGCTTCATGTTATCCCTGAGGACTACAGAACACCCCCTATTTTATTTATGGAGAAAAGAAGTGGGGTAATTTTTGTAGTCATGTCCTAGGATAACATTGCTGCTCCTGCATATATATACAGTACAGTAAGTATGCATTATCACCCTAAGACAGGAAATGTGTTACTGGCAGGAACACCTGGTAAAAAAAACGAAAAAAGCATTATAAAAAAATTAAGTTAATCACAACTGAGCACTGATAAGCTGCAATATATTATTTTTTGTTCTGCAGTTTAGAAATGCCTTTGTTCCATAAATGTTTAAAGTTTTCAATTCAGAAATTAACAAAACATGCAATATGAAAAGAAGAGGTGGGCGGTGTATAAAATGTTGTGGCTGTGTTATCCCTTCTTAAATACCAACATTGCAATGGATCCAGCCATAGAGAACAATAGCCATCCAGGCTGCTTTTCCTAATCTTAGTATATAGACAGTTATAATTATGGTTGTTTATACAGTATGTACTAACCTAATAGAAAACGGAGGAGTTGGAGCATAGACAACACTGCCCAGTTCTAGAAAATCTGGAGCAGTAAGAATGTCTTTCATGTATATGTGGCCTGTACGTTTGCTTTAGGAATTGATAAGGAATGGAATCAATAGAACTTTATGTACAAAATTAAATTTACTTATTCCTTCTACAAAATTGTACTACCAAGTTTATTTTGTCAAGGTATTAAAAAATTTTTTTTGTCATCCAGATGGTGTGCAGGGAGGGTTCCCCTAAAGGAAGATCGCGGTCTTAGATGTGGATGGTCACTGTGATGGGCCGTAGATGTGTGTAAAGGTGGACGAGTCCCGGAGCTCCTCGCTTAAGCGGCCATCTTAGACAGCGGTCGCCACGCCCCCCGTCTAGGTATTAAAATTTAAATATTATAATTAATAAACTGTTCATGGACATAGTGCCAATTATTTACATGTTGACCATCTTTTCAAAAATCAATATCAATATGTATTAAAATGGAATAACATTCATAAAGGAACTTGTTTTATTACATTTTCAGTTCCAATTTTTAAATTATAGGTTGCAGCTCAATTCCAATTGAAAGCTTAGTATTTATTAATTTAACTTAAAATAAAGCCAGTATACCAAAGTGAAGAAAAAAAATCACCAATTCAGTTCCATACTTAATCCTGCATGACTTCCTTCCGTCAAAATAAATCATTAATTCTGCATAAAACTAGACATGTAAATGTCAACACATTTCACAAAATTGTTAAATGCCGTGTAAGGCTTTAAAACTAAGCTTCCCATAGTTTTTATTTAGCTATATTGGAAATAATTCTCTTTACTAGGAAATCATTTTTGTATTTAAGAACAATAGATATTAGATCAATAGCATAATAATATTCTGAGTAGTAAAACATAATCTATTCATTTCATACTCATTTCCATAATGCCTGTCTATTAACTTGAAAATATCTTGAAATAAAGAAACCTATAATGTTCAAGTTCCTGATATTTTAACAGCATGCAGTCATTAAAAATATATGCATTTCTACAGAACATAAAAAAGCTGAACTACAGGATGATATAAAAGACACAAATGAATGCAGCTCTGTAATCATTACTACATCTTTAAATAATACTTTTAATGCAATCAATGTAATGACTTGGGTAGGAAGATGCAGCACAAGTAGCCAATCTGGTGTTTTTCAGCTCAAGGAGCGTGTTGATTGGAGAAGAGAACAGAATGTGTTTGCATTCTTATGTGGGAGAGTGGGGCAATACGGATGCTTTTTAATTTTTTGTTTTATTATTTCATTTATAATATTTTTCATTTTTAAGACTTTTGTATTTATTTATTTATTAAGTATGTATTGCTCTCTCAAGGGGAAGGGGGGGGGACAAACCTACTATGAGCATTTGCAGGTCACAGGTACTCTTTATCAGAGGTCTTAGACCCATGATGTATTCACTGCCCTCTTCTGTAGCAGGTCAAGCACAAGACTATATTTGATTCCCTGTGTACCTGACCTGTCAGCAAGCATTTTAACAGCTGTGAACTGGAAATACATAGAGGTGAGAGCCTCCAGGTTCACACTCAGCAGAGGAGATCAAGAAGGGGGTGTTCCCTAATCTCCTCCCATTTCCAGGTCTTTTTAGTCCTGGACTCCTATGTGAACCCAGGGACAACAGAGTTGGGGATAGTTGGGGAACAACAGTTGGGGAACACCACCAGAAAAATACATAAAGGGGATTAGGCATCTCTACAGCCACCCAGATAAGTTTTACAGAAAAATGCTGTCCACTGCACCGAATAGAAACAAATGTAGAAGCTTATAAAGATCAAAAAGAATCTTGTTTTAACCTCTTCAGTCTCCGGACATGCTAGACATCCAAAAAGGTTAAGGAAGACAAGATGGTATGTCTATCTATCTATCTATCTATCTATCTATCTATCTATCTATCTATCTATCTATCTATCTATCTATCTATCTATCTATCTATCTATCTATCTATCTATCTATCTATCTATCTATCTATCTATCTATCTATCTGTCTATCTGTCTATCTGTCTATCTGTCTATCTGTCTATCTGTCTATCTGTCTGTCTGTCTGTCTGTCTGTCTGTCTGTCTGTCTGTCTGTCTGTCTGTCTGTCTGTCTGTCTGTCTGTCTGTCTGTCTGTCTATCTATCTATCTATCTATCTATCTATCGCTCTCCTTCTAACCGATTGTTTCCTTCTTACCGATTTACCATACCTTGTTCTGCACATTCTTTCTTTGTGGAGGCAGCAATCTTGGTAGAGGCGGGGCTTTGCTTCCTCACACAGAAAAAAAGACCAATCTCCTGCGCTCAAGAGAATTGTACTGGCAAAAATCAGCTAATCATCTTCAGCTAATCCAATGCTTGCACCGGCTTTACTGGCTCCTATGGGCCAGAGAAACCCAGAAGAAATTAGGCAAAGACAAGGAACAGAGGAAACACCAGCCTAGTGAATTACCTTTGTGATAGCTTTATTAATGTTAAAAAAAATGTATACTCAAAAACAAGATCAACAATAAAGCACATCAGCGTCCACAAAGTACTGGAAATGACCTGATCATCTAGACAATTCCCAACGGGACCAGGTCATTTGCAGTGCATTGTGGACTTTGATGTGCCTTATTGCTGATCTTGTTTTTTAGTATACATCCTGTTTTTTAACATTAATAAAGCTATTACAAAGGTAATGTGCTTGGCTGGAGCGCCCTTTGTTTCTTGTCTTTGCTTCCTCATGTTCAGAGAAAGCACACATCTAAATAACCAGAAACAGGTTTATATTATTTTCTATTATATTCTTTTCTTTTTTATTCTATTCTAATCTTTTCTATTTAAATTCATTTGATTCAAAATTTGAATTTCTGAAGATGGTTAGGTTATACTCTTTGTGTTGTATTCTAATATTTTCTTTTTCTATTCTATTGTTTTTCTATTCCATTCTTTTCTATTTTATTTTCTATTCTATTCTTTTTTAATATTTTGGATTCCATTGTTTTGGATTCTATTCTGCACTGTGACAGCATGGGACACTGGTGGTACCCTATGGGACAAATGTTGATGGGACAATGGTACACTGTGGCAGATGTTGATGGGGTTCTGGTGGTACACTGTGACAGATGCTGATGGCACATTAGTACACTGTGACAGATGTTGATGGGGCACTGGTAGACTGTGACAGATGGGCTTGGGGCACTGGTGGTACCCTGTGACAAATGTTGATGGGACAATGGTACACTGTGACAGATGTTGATGGCTGCATAACTGTTATATTCTTTCAACTGTTTTCTATTGCTCTATATTCTTTTCTGTTCTAATCTTTTATTTCTTTTCTTTTCTATTCTATTCTAATCATTTTTATTTAAATTCACTCTATTCTAAATTTCGGAAGATGGGTATAATATAACCTTCTTAAGAAATTCAATTTTAAAATAGAATGAATTTGAATTTGAAAAGAAAAGATTAGAATAGAATAGGAAAAAAAATAGAATAGAAAATAAGAGAATAGGATAGAAAAGAATTGAATAGAAAAACAATAGAACAGAATAGAATACAATAGAAAGAATATATACCCATCTTCTGAAATTCAAATTTCAAGTAAAATATATTTGAATTTGAATAGAAATGATTAGAATAGAATAGAAAAGAATAGAATAGAAAATAATAGAAAACAATGGCATAGAAAATAGGAGAATAGAATTGAAAATCAATAGAATAGAATAAATAAAATTATAAAGAATATATTGGTTATATTATTTCTATTTTATTCTATTCTATATTTATTGTTTTTAAGTTCTTTTCTATTCTTTTCTCTTATTTTCTATTCTATTATTTTCTATTATTTTTTTATTCCAAGCTTATTTATTCAAATTCATTCTATTCAAAATTCGAATTTCTGAAGATGGTTAAATTCTTTATATTTTGTTTTATTTTATTGTTTTTCTATTCTATTCTCTCATTATTTATTCTATTATCTTCATTTTTTTGGATTCAATTGTTTTGGATTCTTTTTAATCTATTCTCTTCAAATTTGAATTTAGAATATGATCATACTCTATTCTGTTAGAGTATATTCTATTCTTTACAATTTTTCATTTTTATTCTATTCCTTATTATTTTATATTCTATTTTATTGTATTTTTTTTTTTTTTTAGAAAATCGATTTCTATTTTTTTTCTAGTTTAATTTTTTTTTTAATTATATATGTATTTGCATAAAAAGAAAAAAAGCACAACATAGGAATGTCATAACAGCAAAAGGAACATTCAGTACAGGGAATGGTGCCCCCAGAATAGTGAATTAAAACACAAAACAACATAGTGACAATTCAGTCAAATAGACAGTACACAACTGCAGAGAATGAGAAAAAATTCAGTAAAAACATAGTAACATGTCCTCGTACACAATTTACACTTTAAGAAAAGAGCAATGGGATCAAGGGGGGCTTAGGGCATAGGAATCCCAAGCTTCCCAGACAGCATTGAATTTGGGCAGCTCATCATGCACCCTGGCCGTCAGAGACTCCAATTCCCGGATGTCAGAAACTAGTTTCCAAAAAAGAGCCCTATCCGGAGGGCTCTGCTGCAACCAGCACAGAGGAATGGCCCTCCTAGCAGCCAAAAGGAGAAAGGATATCAGCTTGGATGCTGGCTTGGAGAGCCTGGGAAATGGCAGGCCGAGTAGACAATGTAAGGTGTCTAATGGCAAATCTAATCCCACCACGGCTTGAAGCGTGTCCAAAACCATTGACCAAAAGGGACATATAAGGGAACACGACCAAAAGATATGATAAAGAGAACCTGTATCCCCCCTGCACCGCCAACACAGGGCGGAACATGAGGGATTCATCTTATGAAGGCGCTCCGGGGTACTATACCAAAAAAGGAGTATCTTGAGGGCAGTCTCTCTCTGCGCCACGCAGCGGGAAGATTTAAAGGAAGATGTCCATATCCTTTCTAGTTTAATTTTAATTCGATTTTGATATAAATTTTGGTTCATTATTTCAAATTTGTTTAAATTCATTACTATTGCAATTTGGTCATTCGGATACATCCAAGTTTCCAAATAATGAAACATTTGTCTAAATTTCGATTTGTAATTAAACAAACTGCACATGTCTAAATTTGATGTTGTTCAAGTCCAGTGGCGGCCGGTGTGTTGGGGGCGCAGGGGCGCCGCCCCCCCATCCATGCGTCCGCCCCCTAATCTGCATGCAGGGCGCCGGACGCATGGAGCTTAATGGTTTTTTCTTTACATCACCTGATTAGAGCCAGAGGCTCTAATAGGGTGATGCAAAGGGTGGGCTCGGGGGGTCAGAGCAGTGCGTCCCGAGCCCACCCATTGTGTGACAATAGCGACTGAAAATTCGCTATTGCGACACCGATCCTCCTCCTGGCCAGTCAGGAAGCGCGTCCGATACGCGATACCCATGCCATTGGCCGAGGAGGAGGTGGGAGCGGGAGGACTGCAGGAGATGCTCTGGGGGACAGAGTGAGGAGAAGCCGCTGCCACCGCCGCCGGGACTGAAGAGAAGCCACCACCAGGTAAGTGCATTGGTCTTGGGGGGGGGGAAGCCCACACTGCATTGAAGGGGGCACGCATGCTGGTCTCTGCATTGATGGGGGCATGCTGTGGCACTCTGCATTGATTGGAGGGCACGCTGTGGCGCTCTGCATTGATTGGGGGGCATGCTGTGGCACTCTGCATTGATTGGGGGCATGCTGTGGCACTCTGCATTGATTGGGGGGCACTCTGAAGGCACTCTGCATTGATGGGGGCACGCTGTGGCACTCTGCATTGATTGGGGGGCATGCTATGGCATTCTGCATTGATTGGGGGGCATGCTGTGGCCCTCTGCATTGATTGGGGGCACGCTGTGGCATTCTGCATTGATGGGGACATGCTGTGGCACTCTGCATTGATGGGGGCATGCTGTGGCATTCTGCATTGATGGGGGCATGCTGTGGCACTCTGCATTGATGGGGGCATGCTGTGGCACTCTGCATTGATTGGGGGGCACGCTGTGGCACTCTGCATTGATTGGGGGGCATGCTGTGGCATTTTGCATTGATTTGGGGCATGCTGTGGCATTCTGCATTGATGGGGGCATGCTGTGGCACTCTACATTGATTGGGGGCATGCTGTGGCACTCTGAATTGATTGGGGGCATGCTGTGGCATTCTGCATTGATGGGGGCATGCTGTGGCACTCTGCATTGATTGGGGGGGCACGCTGTGGCACTCTGCATTGATTGGGGGCACGCTGTGGCACTCTGCATTGATTGGGGGGCACGCTGTGGCATTCTGCATAGATTGGGGGGCATGCTGTGGCACTCTGCATTAATTGGGGGGCATGCTGTGGCACTCTGCATTGATTGGGGGCATGCTGTGGCACTCTGCATTGATTGGGGGGCACGCTGTGGCACTCTGCATTGATTGGGGGCATGCTGTGGCACTCTGCATTGATTTGGGGCATGCTGTGGCATTCTGCATTGATTGGGGGCATGCTGTGGCATTCTGCATTGATTGGGGGGCATGCTGTGGCATTCTGCATTGATGGGGGCATGCTATGGCACTCTGCATTGATTGGGGGGCACACTGTGACATTCTGCATTGATTGGGGTGCACGCTGTGGCGCTCTGCATTGTTTGGGGGCAAGCTGTGGCGCTCTGCATTGATTGGGGGCATGCTGTGGCACTCTGCATTGATTGGGGGCATGCTGTGGCACTCTGCATTGATTGGGGGCACGCTGGTCACTCATTTTTTTGTTTGCGCCCCCCCCAAAAATTGTGAGCACCAGCCGCCACTGTTCAAGTCCCTGCCCTTAGTGTAGCTGTATGACAGGTAAACCATTCATAAAGTTGGGCTAAGATGGTGGCAGGATGGTAATCTTGTATGTTAGTGTGTCATAGGCCTCTTGCCCCTCATGTTTTTGTTAACTAACTCAAAGTGCACCTTGCTTTTTTACTTGCCATAAGAAATGGTTTAACATGGATTGAACAGATGAAAAAAGCCTTTAGGTGCTGGTCGAAAAACATACAATAATTGTAGCAGTATTTGCATTTTCAATGTCTGACAGACCAGGACAATTCATACTTACCACCATACATACATAATTCATACATACCAACAAGATTGACAAATCTAAATTTTAGTAAGGACATAAACGGAAGGTAGTTTTGTTTATACAACATTATTCTTGTATCTTTCCAAAACACACAGAAAGTGTCTCAAAACTATTGTCATATATCTGATTTAACACCTAGATCTAATATATATGATTTGATTTTGTTAACTTTATAATATGATATTCTGCTATAATCTATTAAATTATTCTATTATAATCACAGTCAGTAAGCCAATCAGGAGATGGAGGGGGCGTGGCCAAGCCTCTGCTCCATGTGTGAATGGACACACAGAGCCATAGGTCGGGAGCGTGCCTGCTTGGGTGCCCCCACAGCAAGCTGCCTACAGAAGCAGAATCCAAGTCCAAGTACAAGCCAGGTCAGCAACAGGGAAGCATACAGGTATCATCAGGTCACAGGAAACAGCTGAAGATCAGTCAGCAAAGGAAACAGGATTGAACTTCCTTTAAATAGCCCGTCTGGTGCCACGCCCATTAGTCATTCTTCTGGGAATAGCCTGTGCACGGCCACTCCCCAGACGTCTCACAGGGATTCCCTGACAATATCAATACATTTTAAAAGTGGAGTATGCCTGTACACTACCCTGCCTGCACTAAACTGACTGAACTCACTATCCACTAACTACCTGCCTAATCTGTATTGTAATACACTATACATGACTGCCGTGTAAGCAGCAGCCTTAACCACTTTACCACTGGAGGATTTTGCTGTCTTACGTCTGGGCCACTTTTTGCGATTCGGCACTGTGCGACTTTAACTGAGAATTGCGCGGTTGTGCGACACTGTACCCAAACGAAATTTACGTCCTTTTTTCCCACAAACAAAGCTTTCTTTTGGTGGTATTTGATCACCTGTGCGATTTTTACTTTTTGCGCTATAAACAAAAAAAGAGCGTTTATTTTGAAAAAATAACAATATTTTTAACATTTTTTTATATGAAATTCCCCCCCAAAAAAATGTAAAAATCAAAATTTTTTTAAATTTTTGGCCAATTTGTTTTCTGCTACCTATGTTTGGTAAAAAAAAATCACAATAAGCGTATTTTGATTGGTTTGCGCAAAAGTTATTGCGTTTACTAACTAAGGGAAAGATTTCTGTCATTTTTGATGTTTTTTTTTAACGAGTAATGGCATCGATCTGCAATTTTTTTTGCGGGACTGCGACATTGCGGCGGACAGATCGGACCCTTGACTGACATTTTTGACACTTTTGGGGGTACCAGTGACATTACTGCAGTAATCAGTGCTATATATATGCACTGTTACTGTAAAAATGACACTGGCAGGGAAGGGGTTAATTTTATTGGAGAGGGAGGGGTTAATGTATGCCTGGTGCTTACTAACGTGTGTGGGGGGAGGTGACTGAGTGAGTCAGGGACAGATCGCATGTTCAGCTATGCTGAACCATGCTATCTGTCCCTGCCTGTCACTTACGAGATCCGCCCGCTCTGTTTACACAAGCGGGCGCATCTCCACACTCGATTCCCCGACGAAGAGTCCAGAAATATTTAGACAGAATAAAGGTGAATATAGCACCTGGACCAAATGGCTTACAAAGTCATTGTTTCTAAAGGCCCGTACACACGTACCGATCGTCGGCATACAAACGTCGGTGGACGAAGGATCTGCCGATTGTACGCGTGTTAGTATGGTGCCTCCGACAGATGTCTGCGCACAATCCGCGGACAAAAGTCTTTCGTGCAAACATGAAAATATTTGTATGCCGACACCAGAACGGACGATTGTTCGCCTGTCAGTACACAATTCGGCCGACAGACCGCAGATTTGCAAGACTGGGCATGCTCAGAAAATAGAAAACACAGGGAAAGTTAACCATTACATGACATCACTTCTGCAGTCGGCGGACAAAATTCTTGTGCTGTCCTTGTGCTGTCTTTGCACTTTTCAGCAGACACCGACATCCCGGGGAGAAAAGAGGAACATTTGTAAGCCGACCATCGGTACGTGTGTACGGGGCTTTAGTTTTAGATTCTCTTTAATGACTGGCATAGTAGCACTGTTGGAAGGCCAGTGTGGTGCCTATATTAAAAAAGGGATTAATGCCTTTATAAAGTAACTAAAGACCAGTTGGTTTACTTTCTATATTCAGGAAGATACTTGAGACTTTAATAAAAGAACTCATACAGTAAAAGCATGGATGCACAAAAGACATAAGTTGTCAAACAAATCTGATTTATTTTTATGAGGAAGTAAGCAAAAACGGTGTTGCTGTGGATATACAGTAATATACCTGTATTTTGGAAAAGTGTTTGACACAGTTCTCTACTAGGGATGATCGAACTTTTGAAAAGTTCGGTTCGACCAGAACACCCGAACTTCACGAAAGTTCGGTTCGGATTTCAGAACCCCATTGAAATCAATGGGACCCGAACTTCTGTAATCAAAAAACACCATTTTTAAGCCCTAAAACCCAATAAATGCCCCTAAAAAGTGCCTAGGGTTCTGGGTCATGCCCCAGGGACTATTAATCACACAAAAAAAAGTTCTTAAAAATTGTCATTTTTGATAAAAAAGCCAATTATTGAAAAATTAAAAAAAAAAAAAAGAGATTTTTTTGATTTTTACTTTGGATTTAGTATCTGGGGGGTCTAAAAGGTGTGCATGTGAAGTTTCAGCTCTGTAGCATGTCCAGAACCATGAAAAAAAAAAAGATAATTTTTCAGTAGAACAGGGATGTGGTTCGGGAGCCTCCTTTAACTTTAACACCTATATGATCTTTTTTTCTGGTTCTGGACATGCTACAGAGCTGAAACTTCACAGGTACACCTTTTAGACCCCCCAGACACAAAATCACACAAAAAAAGTTCTTAAAAATTGTCATTTTTGATAAAAAAGCCAATTATTGAAAAATTAAAAAAAAAAAAAAGAGATTTTTTGATTTTTACTTTGGATTTAGTATCTGGGGGGTCTAAAAGGTGTGCATGTGAAGTTTCAGGTCTGTAGCATGTCCAGAACCCCCCAAAAATTAGCATTTTCTTATAATTTTTATTAGAACAGGAATACGGCTTCTCTACGGCGCTTTTTCTTGCATTTATCGGGCATTTTTGGAGGCAGGCATGACTTTTTTTGGATTTAGTGTCTGGGGGGTCTAAAAAGTGTACCTGTGAAGTTTCAGCTCTGTAGCATGTCCAGAACCAGAAAAAAAGATAATTTTTCAGTAGAGCAGGGATGGTGGGACCCCTCTTTTACACTTATATGATCTTTTTTTGGGGTTCTGGACATGCTACAGAGCTGAAACTTCACAGGTACACCTTTTAGACCCCCCAGACACAAAATCACACAAAAAAAGTTCTTAAAAATTGTCATTTTTGATAAAAAAGCCAATTATTGAAAAATTAAAAAAAAAAAAAAAAAAAAAAAAAAAAGAGATTTTTTGATTTTTACTTTGGATTTAGTATCTGGGGGGTCTAAAAGGTGTGCATGTGAAGTTTCAGGTCTGTAGCATGTCCAGAACCAGAAAAAAAAAGATCGTTTGTATTAGAAAACTTTAAGCACAGGAATATGGCTTCTCTGCTGTAACACCTTGCCGGTTTAATAGCAGGCATTTTTTTGGGTTCTTTGCAGTCAGGAAAAACATCTGAACTTGTGTATAGTAGTACTGTGCACAAGTTCTGATGTTTTGCCTGCCTCCAAAATTCCCCAAAAAATGCCAGCAAAAACACACCTGGGCATTTTTTTTTTTTGACGCTAGCGTTTTTTTTTGGCATTTTTTGGGGTTCTTTTGAGGCAGGCAAAACATCTGAACATGTGTATAGGGGGGATATATAGACATATATGTCTGAATATATACCCCTAGACATATATAGGTGTGATAGTAGCAGAAATAAATGCTTGCGCTAATGAAATCATTTACAGTAATATATTTCTGCTACTATCACACCTATATATGTCTCGGGGTATATATTCAGACATATATGCCTATATATACACCCTATACACATGTTCAGATGTTTTGCCTGCCTCAAAAGAACCCCAAAAAATGCCAAAAAAAACGCTAGCGTCAAAAAAAAAATGCCCAGGTGTGTGTTTTTTGGAGGCAGGCAAAACATCAGAACTTGTGCACAGTACCACTATACACAAGTTCAGATGTTTTTCCTGACTGCAAAGAACCCAAAAAAATGCCTGCTATTAAACCGGCAAGGTGTTACAGCAGAGAAGCCATATTCCTGTGCTTAAAGTTTTCTAATACAAACGATCTTTTTTTTTCTGGTTCTGGACATGCTACAGACCTGAAACTTCACATGCACACCTTTTAGACCCCCCAGATACTAAATCCAAAGTAAAAATCAAAAAATCTCTTTTTTTTTTTTTTTTTTTTTTTTTTTTTTAATTTTTCAATAATTGGCTTTTTTATCAAAAATGACAATTTTTAAGAACTTTTTTGTGTGATTTTGTGTCTGGGGGGTCTAAAAGGTGTACCTGTGAAGTTTCAGCTCTGTAGCATGTCCAGAACCCCAAAAAAAGATCATATAAGTGTAAAAGAGGGGTCCCACCATCCCTGCTCTACTGAAAAATTATCTTTTTTTCTGGTTCTGGACATGCTACAGAGCTGAAACTTCACAGGTACACTTTTTAGACCCCCCAGACACTAAATCCAAAAAAAGTCATGCCTGCCTCCAAAAATGCCCGATAAATGCAAGAAAAAGCGCCGTAGAGAAGCCGTATTCCTGTTCTAATAAAAATTATAAGAAAATGCTAATTTTTGGGGGGTTCTGGACATGCTACAGAGCTGAAACTTCACATGTCCCATTTTTAGACCCCCCAGATACTAAATCCAAAGTAAAAATCAAAAAATCTCTTTTTTTTTTTTTTTTTTTTTTTTTTTTAATTTTTCAATAATTGGCTTTTTTATCAAAAATGACAATTTTTAAGAACTTTTTTTTGTGTGATTTTGTGTCTGGGGGGGTCTAAAAGGTGTACCTGTGAAGTTTCAGCTCTGTAGCATGTCCAGAACCATAAAAAAAAAGATCGTTTGTATTAGAAAACTTTAAGCACAGGAATATGGCTTCTCTGCTGTAACACCTTGCCGGTTTAATAGCAGGCATTTTTTTGGGTTCTTTGCAGTCAGGAAAAACATCTGAACTTGTGTATAGTGGTACTGTGCACAAGTTCTGATGTTTTGCCTGCCTCCAAAACCCCCCAAAAAATGCCAGCAAAAACACACCTGGGCATTTTTTTTTTGACGCTAGCGTTTTTTTGGCATTTTTTGGGGTTCTTTTGAGGCAGGCAAAACATCTGAACTTGTGTATAGTGGTACTGTGCACAAGTTCTGATGTTTTGCCTGCCTCCAAAACCCCCCAAAAAATGCCAGCAAAAACACACCTGGGCATTTTTTTTTTGACGCTAGCGTTTTTTTTTGGCATTTTTTGGGGTTCTTTTGAGGCAGGCAAAACATCTGAACTTGTGTATAGTGGTACTGTGCACAAGTTCTGATGTTTTGCCTGCCTCCAAAACCCCCCAAAAAATGCCAGCAAAAACACACCTGGGCATTTTTTTTTTTGACACTAGCGTTTTTTTGGCATTTTTTGGGGTTCTTTTGAGGCAGGCAAAACATCTGAACATGTGTATAGGGGGTATATATAGGCATATATGTCTGAATATATACCCCTAGACATATATAGGTGTGATAGTAGCAGAAATATATTACTGTAAATGATTTCATTAGCGCAAGCATTTATTTCTGCTACTATCACACCTATATATGTCTAGGGGTATATATTCAGACATATATGTCTATATATACCCCCTATACACATATTCAGATGTCATGTCTGACATCAAACATGTCCTCAAAAAAGCACTGGCAGTGGCAGCCCCTGCAGCATTAAAAAATGCTTGCTGGTGAGAAGCCACATTCCTGTCCCGAAGCAGAGAAATGATCATTTCTCTATAGCGGTCACCCTGCTATGGAAGGGTTTTGTCACCCTGCCATAGCAGTCACTGTCAGTTAACCCTACACTACACTACGGTCCCCTGACACTTAACACTTTCCCTACAGAAACTAAATTTTTGAAGCTAACTTAAGTGTAAAGGAGCACTCTAACTACACTAGATATCCCTTTCCTCACACTAAAAATAGCTAAATTACACTTTTAAAGTAAAATTAACAGAACTGCTTCCACTCTCTTCCATGTCCAGTATAACAATGCTGGGAATATGGCGGGGGCGATCTTATATACTGGGGGGCGTATTCACTAATGATTGGTCTAGGGACCCCCTAGTCACTCCAATCACATTCCTAGCATTCTTCTGCCCCCTCAATTGGCTTTTGCTAATGGTTCTGGTCCAATCACGGGCTTTTAAAGCCCATTTCCTGAAGCATTGCATTTTGGGCGGTTCTGGTTGCCGAATTCCGAACTTTTTGGGCAAAAAGTTCTAAATTCGGCCGAACCTCGAACACCCAATGTTCGGGCCGAACCGATGGTGGACCCGAACCGTTCGATCATCCCTATTCTCTACACACGGCTAATGTGTTATGCCTCGTACACATGCATCGATTATTGGCCGGGAATTTTCGGCCAACGTCCGATCGGCCGATTTTCGGCTTGTTAGTATGATGCTTCTGACAACCGACTCTGACTTTTCGGCCGAAAAAAAATCTGGTGTGCAGGCTATAAAATTTTTGTTGGCCGTCAACACAACGGCCGATTTTCCGTCAGTCAGTACAGATTTCGATAGGCAAAAATCTGATGAGCAAGACTGGGTATGCTCAGAGAAGAAAAAACACACGGAAAGTAAACCAGCACATGACATCACTTCTGAAGTGGATTTTTGTTGGCCGAGAAAATTCGTGTGCAGTCTAGGCACATTCCAACCAACAAAACACCACTCTGGACAAAAGTCGGACGATTGGTCGGCCGATAATCGTTGCGTGTGTACGAGGCATAAGATGAAATCTACAGGCTTGGAAAATTCAGTGTGTAAATGGCTAGAAAACTGGCTAAAAGACTGTATTCAGAGTAGTAAATAATGATGCATACGCTAAAGTTATCTGAGGTTATTAGTGGTGTAGCCCAAGGTTCAGTGCTGGGACCCTAACTTTTTAATATATTTGTATAAGATATACAGTTTGAGATTAAAAGTACAATTTCAGTAGTTTCAGATTACACCAAGCTATAAGCTGTAATGGAGTAACGTCCTTACAGGATGCAGTGGCGGACGCCCCCCCCAATCAGCATCTTCCCAATCAGCATCTTCAAAAAAAAAATTACCTATTGCTGGCTATGGGGGGGGGGGGGTTTGGCATCCCACGTGCTCAGAGCAGTGGCGCCGATTGGCGTCCTTCTGGGTGTCATTGGGGCGCAGAGCAATGCGCCCTGACACTCCCCGATGCTACACGTGAAGTCCCGTGATTGGTCCAGACTCCAGCCTGGACCAATCACATTCAGGACATCCTGGGGGCGGTGCACCAGTGCGTGCGTCAGTCACCTTCCCTGTTCCCGGTTCCCGTCCGCCATCAGAGCGAGTAGCAGCGTGGGCGAGTCGAGACGTCTCTGAGCCAGGAGCAGGTAAGTGAAGTGACTGTCTGCTCTGCCGCCGGCCGCCACTATAAAAAAAATGAGCTGGGCAGTGTGTTTGTTTGGGAAGATGGCTGCACGGAGAAGATGTATATATCCCCCTGTTAGGGCTGCTGCAGACCAATTCATAGAAACACATAAAAGAGCCACCTCCGAGAGTGTCTGTGCATGGTCTAGACAAAAGGTTCATCCATCAACAGTTAGGGAAAAAAAATGAGAGAGCAGTTTTTAGAGCAGATCCCGACAATGGCATGTTTCCTTTAACCCAGGAGGAGACGCTGGCTTGCTGGTAGAATCACAGGAGGGTTCAGGCATGGTGCTGTGCCCGGATCCATGGGCAGAGGGGGTTTAAGGAGGATGAGAGGAGGGCAGGGAGAAGAAGATTATCACTTAACTCCCAAGGAGAGAGCTGCAGCGCAGAGCTTGTGTGCAGTCATCGTCCTCTCTGAAGTTCAATGTGCACATACATGTTGAGTAGAGTAGGTAACAGGGAGCAGGTAGGAGGAGGATCTGACTGAGACTCTGCCTGTCACTCTCTCTGTCTCTGTCTCTCTCTCTCTTTTCTGTTGCACTCTCCTCTTCTCTTGTTGCATGTCTGTTACCCTGGTGTCTCTTTCACCTCACAGTCTGCTCATTCTCATTTTTCACTGTAAAAACACACCTTGCATTGTCCCTTTCTGCCTGTCACAATACACCTTGTCTCAATGGCAGTCTGTCACTCTAAACAGTCATCCCATAAAATGTTGTCTTTAATTTATTGTTTACTTTATAGTTTTTTTTTACTTTATTATAGAGTTCAGCCTCTCCTTACATGTTAGGGATGTCCCACAGCTGCTTGTGGCTTTTGATAGTTTGGGAAGGGTCTGCCTGGGAAGATCTGTCACTTGGCACTGGACATGAGGCAGGCAGTGGTGTGACTTGGCTGCTGTGGATGTGCAGGGGCTAGAGTTTATGTGACGATTGTACAGTATAGTGTTTATGTGACGATTGTACAGTATAGGGTTTATGGGATCTCCCCTGAGCATAAGGAGATATGTCACTCACACCAGGTTTCCTATTTCTCTCTCTGTGTCTGTCTCTCTGTGTCTGTCTCTCTGTGTCTGTCTCTATGTGTCTGTCTCTCTCTGTGTCTGTCTCTCTGTCTGTCTCGCTGTCTGTCTCTCTGTGTCTGTCTCTCTCTGTCTGCATGAGCATTGCTCTGTCCCACCTAAATATATGTTCTGCAGCCTATACCATAACTAACCCATTTTTTAAATCTGCAGAGCATTGCTAAGACCAATCTATATCTCTGTTCTGCAGATCTGTAGAGGGGTAAGTGATGGGGATAATCTGCCGAACATATAAATAGATAGGCACAATATATTTCTCTTCTATCTATTTATATGTTCGGCAGATTATCCCCATCACTTACCCCATTAATCACTGACCCCCTCTAGAGATCTGCATTGTCATTTTTCTTCCATTTTCCTTCCACTTCACAATTTTGTGCCGGTCTATCACATAAAATACATTTACGTTTTTGGTTGTCAATAACATGACAAAATGTGTATTATTTCAAGGGGTGACTATGAATACTTTTTCAAGGCACTGTTCCTTGATTACTGAAGGCCCCTTTCACACTTGTGTGACCTCAAAGTCACGCAATTTTTTACCGTGTTTTTTGCCGTGAAGCAATACCTATTACATTTTTATTTTTGCTTTTTGCGCCCCCCCCCCCAAAAAAAAATTTTGAGCACCAGCCGCCACTGACAGGATGTCTCCAACTTACAAGCAGACCTCATCACACTGTTTAATTGAGCAGCTATGTGGAAAATTAGGTTTAATGTTGGTAAATGTAAAGTTACACACATGGAGGCTAATATATGCATGCATCATACATACTAGGAGAAGTACAACTGGGGGAATCTTTGTTGGAGAAGGATCTTGGTGTTCTAGTAAATCATAGACTTAAATATAGCACAAAATGCCAAGCTTTAGTTTCTAAAGCAAGCAAGATACATTATTGTATTAAAAGAGGTATAGACTCCAGAGAGACATAATTTTACCCCTGTACAAATTATTAGCAGGACCTCTAGAATTTTTAGTTCAGTTATTGGCACAGTTCACAAAAAGTTGGCAAGAGGAATGCAGGAGCTCAGCTATGAGGAAATAATAGCAGAACTGAATTTATTCTCTCTTGAGAAGAGACGATTGAAGGGGGATATATTAACCACTACATACAGTAATTGGTCAATATAGTGAACTTGGTGTAAGGCTATTCACTTTAAGGTCATCACAGAGGTCAAGGAATCACACTTTACATCTGAAGTAAACGAGATTTAACCTCAAAATACACAAAGGTTTCTTCACAGTAAGAGTTGTGAAAATATGGAATAGACTCTTTCAAGAGCTGATTCAGGCCAACTCAGTATTTTGTTTTAAAAAAGGCCTGGATTCTTTCCTAAATTCACAAAATATAACTGGATACCATTATTTATAGGTAATAACAACAGAGGTAGTTGAGCCAGGAAATATCCAATTGCCTTTGGATCAACTGTGGATATAGGATTGTGTATATGGAGGTTTTCTATTTGTGTGTGTGTGTCTTTCAGTTGGTTAAGCTACCGTATTTATTGGCGTATAACACACACTTTTTTCTACTAAAAATGGAGGGCAAAACACCAGGGCGTGTTATACGCCGATTTATTAAAAAAAAAAAAATAGTCCAGGCAGCGCTGAGAGGCAGAGGAGGGGGGCGGGCCGTGCTGAGTATAAGGAAGGACGAGTGGTGTCTGTCATAGGAAGTACCGCCTCCTATGATAGACAGCACGGTGGTCCAATGCCGGAACACAGGACGTGTGACATCTATCATAGGCGCCGGGACTTCTGATGACGTCGGCCGCTCGTCCTCGCTTCCGCTCGGTCCAGCCCACCCCCCTCTGCCTCTCAGCGTGGCCTTTTTGTTTTTAAAATACTGGTATATCGCCGCTCTCTGCAATGGCGCTGGCGAGGCTGCTGTTGCTTTGCCCTGCATTGGATAAGTACATGGCTAAATTCTTGTTCCAATAATTGCACACAATTGTATTGATTTTTAGATATTGGTTATAATATTGTCCTAGCAGTCATTTATGAATTGTCATCAGCACATCTGTGTCTGGTTAAATATTAATAAGTGAAGAGTACTCAAGGTTTCCTGTATATGCTTTATCTCTGTAGGGTAAAGGTATGAGTGTAACCTGTGTATATAGAGCAATTGAAGTCATAAACTTGTGATAAGCACAGTCAGTAAATAGGAGATCCTTCATACATGATGGGTTGATTTTCTAGAGCGTGCAAAATCTGGTGCAGCTATGTATATCACCTTACTTCAGCTTGTTCCATTACAGTGATTGTAAAGACATATATACCATATATATATATATATATGAACACTGCGCTGATGAGGCTGCATTCACGGGCACTGGTAAGACTGCATTTGATTAAAAAAAAAAAAAAAGTTCTGAGTTCAATGCTGTTTATTTCAAATTTAAGCTTTTTTCCTAAAATTTCCCTCCTAAATTTGAGGTGTGTGTTATACACCGGTGCGTGTTATACGCCGATAAATACGGTAATTGAAAAAATGTCCTGACTAACTTTGCAACTATATAACTATGTAAGTTATAAAGCTATGTAGCTGTGGTCACAGGAACTGCTCTGCTAATTTACTTGAGAAATTTTAGACAAAAAAAAAAAAATAATCTTTCAGGGTACTACTACATTTCTAGGTGTTTTCTATAAAGTAGCCAATCTTAACTTTTTTCAGTCCAGGTTCACAATGAACCAGATCCCCAGGCCAGTAGCAAACCATGCAGATTAAATAGATTTGTCTTTAATGATTATCCTATCAATTCACGGATACTAAAATTCTGTACAGAAAATCTAGTAATTAAAGGGATTGTAAAGGCAGAAGGTTTTTTTTTATCTTAATGCATTTTTTGCATTAAGATAAAAAAAAAACCTTCAGTGTACAGCAGCCCCCTCATGCCCTGTAATACTTGCCTGAGCCCATCTCTATCTAGCAATGTTGCAGAAGTGTCTCAGCTGCCCTGGACTCCCCTCCTCATTGGCTGAGACAGCAGCGCAACACGATTGGCTCCCGCTGCTGTCAATTAAAGTCAGTCAGCCAATCAGGAGAGAGAGAGGGGGCAGGGCCAGGTCACGGCTCCATGTCTGAATGCACACAGGGAGCTGTGACTCGGCTCTGATGTCTGCAAAGCAAGCTGCTTGCTGGGGGGGGGGGGGGGGGCACTCAACAGGAGGGAGGGTCCAGGAGCACCGAAGAGGGACCTGAGAAGAGGAGGCTCTGGGTCACTCTGTGATAAAGCAACTACACAGGGCAGGTAATTATAACATGTTTGTTATTTAAAAAAAAGAAGAGACTTTACAATTACTTTAATAAACCCTCTGCCACATTATGCAGCCAGGAAGATTACATAATTGTTTCTCATCTCAGCTTTGCTACTTCTAGGGTCACCTTTACAGCTTCCTGGACTTTTTCTTTGTTTATTTTATTTATTTATCACAGAAATGTATATAACGTTGTCAATTTACTCAGCACTTTATATACTGTACCATATACATCAGTCCCTGCCCTCAAGGAGCTTACAAACACATACTAGGTCAAAATTTAGAAGGAAGCTAATTAACTTACCAGCATGTCACTGGAGTGTGTGGGGAAAAATCACTAAGCACAGGGAAAACAAGCAAACACCATGAGTGAGGACCCCAGTGCTGAAAGTCCCTGCTCTTTGTTAACTGCTTGTGGACTGCCCCAAGCACATACACTGTGGCAGGATGGCCGATCCGTGGCAGATTTTGTACCTAATGCGTGATCAGACACTTCCGGGTCTGGGGCACGTGCTGGGACCCACCGATCGTTCGGAAGAAAGGCAGAACGTTGGTCTGCCTATGTAAACAAGGCAGACTGCCCTTCTGTGAGTGGGGAATGTCTTTCTGATAAGCACAAACACAAATCTTTACCTTTCCCCAGTAAAAACACCCCCCCAAAGTTAGTAAGCACTCCCTAGGAACACAATTAACCCTTTGATCACTCCTGATGTTAACAGTGGCAGTGCATATTTTTTAGCACTGATCACTGTATTAGTGTCAATGGTCCTCAAAAAGTGTCAAAAGTGTCAGTTAGGTGTCCGATTTGTCCACCACAATATTGCAGTCACGCTATAAGTTGCTGATATTAGTTTACATTGGGGAGAACTTTGACCCATGACACAGCCGTCAGGTGGAACGGGACAGCCAATTGAAACATTCAAGCACATGGACATTCCCCCTACCCTATAAATAGACCTGAGCTGTCGGCCATTTCACATTCCACTTCCTGCCAGTGTAGGGAGAGGTCTGCTGTGCTCATGAGGGAGAGTTTGCTAGACACATATAGCGCTGTGAAGATCCACAAAAGTCCTTTTCAGGGCTGCTATTTCAGTATAGGTCTACTAGTATCTTTTGAGTTTAGGGAGAGGTATCAAGTGGTTGCTTTAGGGGCAGTTCGAGATCGTCATCTGCAGTGACACAAATTGCTCTGTTAATGTCCACAAAAGTCATTTAAAGTGCTGCAATGTCAGTATAGGGTCTATTACAGTCTCTTTAGTATAGGGGCTTGTATTCAGTCTGTGCTGTAGGGGCAGTCAGAGATCGTCAGCAATGACACAATCGCTCTGTTAATGTCCACAAAAGTCATTTAAAGGGCTGCAAATGTTTTGGTATTGCTGTGCAGTGCACTAAAAAGGGGGGTTGGGGAGGGGGTTAATCCACAGTATAATATACTTTGTAGAAAGCATATTATAGTGGATTAGTAGTATTATTGTGCACTGTGCAGCATTGTGACAGGTGTGGTGACTGAGCGTTGCTGCAGCAATACTACACACAGTGACAAAAGCACTTAAAATGTATTATAACTGGTGTGATAGACCAATGCCCCCCCCCAATACCACATATTGAAGTTGGGTCTGATACACACAGTGCCAAACTCACTGGCCAATTTTTTCAACAACTGGTGTGATAAACCAGTGGCCCCCAATACCACATATTGAAGTGGGGTGTTATCTGAGTATACTTTTACAAGTGTTTTTGTGTCCTGCAACAATATTGCCTCTTTTGCTGAGTGAAATCTGATACACACACAGCGCCAAACTCCCTGGCCAATTTTTTCAACAACTGGTGTAATAGACCAGTGACCCCCCAATTCCACATATTGAAGTGGGGTGTTATTTAACAGTATACTTTTCTAAGAGTGTATTTTGGTCCTGAAAAAATGTGGCCTCTCTTGGTGTGTTGACTGTGCTACACACAGTGACAACCGTTACTGGCCAATTATTTGTAGAACTGGTGTGATAGACCAGTGGCCCCCCAATACCACATATTGAAGTGGGGTGTTATTTAACAGTATACTTTTCTAAGAGTGTATTTTAGCCCTGCAAAAATTTTGCCTCTCTTGCTGTGTTGACTGTGCTACACACAGTGACCACAGTTACTGGCCAATTATTTGTAGAACTGGCGTGATAGACCAGTGGCCCCCCAATACCACATATTGAAGTGGGGTGTTATCTGAGTATACTTTTACTAGTGTATTTGTGTCCTGCAACAATATTGCCTCTTTTGCTGAGTGAAGTCTGATACACACAGTGCCAAACTCACTGGCCAATTTTTTCAAAAACTGGTGTGATAAACCAGTGGCCCCCCAATACCACATATTGAAGTGGGGTGTTATCTGAGTATACTTTTACAAGTGTATTTGTGTCCTGCAGAAATATTGCCTCTTTTGCTGAGTAAAGTCTGATACACACAGTGCCAAACTCCCTGGCCAATTTTTCAACAACTGGTGTGATAGACCAGTGGCCCCCCAATACCACATATTGAAGTGGGGTGTTATTTAACAGTATACTTTTCTAAGAGTGTATTTTAGTCCTGCAAAAATTTGGCATCTCTTGTTGTGTTGACTGTGCTACACACAGTGACAACAGTTACTGGCCAATTATTTGTAGAACTGGCGTGATAGACCAGTGGCCCCCCCAATACCACATATTGAAGTGGGGTGTTATCTGAGTATACTTTTACTAGTGTATTTGTGTCCTGCAACAATATTGCCTCTTTTGCTGAGTGAAGTCTGATACACACAGCGCCAAACTCCCTGGCCAATTTTTTTAACAACTGGTGTGATAGACCAGTGGCCCCCCAATACCACATATTGAAGTGGGGTGTTATTTAACAGTATATTTTTCTAAGAGTGTATTTTAGTCCTGCAAAAATGTTGCCTCTCTTTCTGTGTTGACTGTGCTACATACAGTGACAAAAGTTACTGCCCAATTATTTGTAGAACTGGTGTGATAGACCAATGGCCCCCCAATACCACATATTGAAGTGGGGTGTTATCTGACTATACTTTTACAAGTGTATTTGTGTCCTGCAACAATATTGCCTCTTTTGCTGAGTGAAGTCTGATACACACAGCACCAAACTCCATGGCCAATTTTTTCAACAACTGGTGTGATAGACCAGTGGCCCCCCGATACCACATATTGAAGTGGGGAGGCATTTAACAGTATACTTTTCTAAGAGTGTATTTTAGTCCTGCAAACATTTGGCCTCTCTTGTTGTGTTGACTGTGCTACACACAGTGACAACAGTTACTGGCCAATTATTTGTAGAACTGGTGTGATAGACCAGTGGTCCCCCAATACCACATATTGAAGTGGGGTGTTATCTGAGTATACTTTTACAAGTGTATTTGTGTCCTGCAACAATATTGCCTCTTTTGCTGAGTGAAGTCTGATACACAAAGCGCCAAACTCCCTGGCCAATTTTTTTAACAACTGGTGTGATAGACCAGTGGCCCCCCAATACCACATATTGAAGTGGGGTGTTATCTGAGTATACTTTTACAAGTTTATTTGTGTCCTGCAACAATATTGCCTCTTTTGCTGAGTGAAGTCTGATACACAAAGCGCCAAACTCCCTGGCCAATTTTTTCAACAACTGGTGTGATAGACCAGTGGCCCCCCAATACCACATATTGAAGTGGGTTGTTATTTAACAGTATACTTCTCTAAGAGTGTATTTTAGTCCTGCAAAAATGTGGCCTCTCTTGCTGTGTTGACTGTGCTACACACAGTGACAGCAGTTACTGGCCAATTATTTGTAGAACTGGTGTTATAGACCAGTGGCCCCCCCAACACCACATATTGAAATGGGGTGTTATTTAACAGTATACTTTTCTAAGAGTGTATTTAAGTCCTGCAAAAATGTGGCCTCTCTTGTTGTGTTGACTGTGCTACACACAGTGACAGCAGTTACTGGCCAATTATTTGTAGAACTGGTGTGATAGACCAGTGGCCCCCCAATACCACATAATGAAGTGGGGTGTTATCTGAGTATACTTTTACAAATGTATTTGTGTCCTGCAACAATATTGCCTCTTTTGCTGAGTGAAGTATGATACACACAGCGCCAAACTCCCTGGCCAATTTTTTTAACAACTGGTGTGATAGACCAGTGGCTCCCCAATACCACATATTGAAGTGGGGTGTTATCTAAGTATACTTTTACAAGTGTATTTGTGTCCTGCAACAATATTGCCTCTTTTTCTGAGTGAAATCTGATACACACAGCACCAAACTCCATGGCCAATTTTTTCAACAACTGGTGTGATAGACCAGTGGCCCCCCGATACCACATATTGAAGTGGGGAGTTATTTAACAGTATACTTTTCTAAGAGTGTATTTTAGTCCTGCAAACATTTGGCCTCTCTTGTTGTGTTGACTGTGCTACACACAGTGACAACAGTTACTGGCCAATTATTTGTAGAACTGGTGTGATAGACCAGTGGCCCCCCAATACCACATATTGAAGTGGGGTGTTATCTGAGTATACTTTTACAAGTGTATTTGTGTCCTGCAACAATATTGCCTCTTTTGCTGAGTGAAGTCTGATACACAAAGCGCCAAACTCCCTGGCCAATTTTTTTAACAACTGGTGTGATAGACCAGTGGCCCCCCAATACCACATATTGAAGTGGGTTGTTATTTAACAGTATACTTCTCTAAGAGTGTATTTTAGTCCTGCAAAAATGTGGCCTCTCTTGCTGTGTTGACTGTGCTACACACAGTGACAGCAGTTACTGGCCAATTATTTGTAGAACTGGTGTTATAGACCAGTGGCCCCCCAACACCACATATTGAAATGGGGTGTTATTTAACAGTATACTTTTCTAAGAGTGTATTTTAGTCCTGCAAAAATGTGGCCTCTTTTGTTGTGTTGACTGTGCTACACACAGTGACAGCAGTTACTGGCCAATTATTTGTAGAACTGGTGTGATAGACCAGTGGCCCCCCAATACCACATAATGAAGTGGGGTGTTATCTGAGTATACTTTTACAAATGTATTTGTGTCCTGCAACAATATTGCCTCTTTTGCTGAGTGAAGTATGATACACACAGCGCCAAACTCCCTGGCCAATTTTTTTAACAACTGGTGTGATAGACCAGTGGCTCCCCAATACCACATATTGAAGTGGGGTGTTATCTAAGTATACTTTTACAAGTGTATTTGTGTCCTGCAACAATATTGCCTCTTTTGCTGAGTGAAGTCTGATACACACAGCACCAAACTCCATGGCCAATTTTTTCAACAACTGGTGTGATAGACCAGTGGCCCCCCGATACCACATATTGAAGTGGGGAGTTATTTAACAGTATACTTTTCTAAGAGTGTATTTTAGTCTTGCAAACATTTGGCCTCTCTTGCTGTGTTGACTGTGCTACACACAGTGACAACAGTTACTGGCCAATTATTTGTAGAAATGGTGTGATAGACCAGTGGCCCCCCAATACCACATATTGAAGTTGGGTGTTATCTACCTTTTTCCAGATATACTGCAATTCTCTGGAGACTTTTGTCACAGGGTAATTAAAAAACATGACAGGCAGAGGAAGAGGCAGAGGAAGAGGCAGAGACGTACGCAGGGGTGGTAGGGGTAGGGCAGGAGCAGTAGTCCGGAGCCTAACTGTGAAGTTTCAAAAGGCGTGTGCAATTACTGCAAAGGACGCACCAGACTTGGTTGTGTGGGTCACTCAGCCTTCCTCTTCTGCACCCTCCTCATCCTCTGCTGTGTGCACCCCCAAAGACACCACCACCACATACCCTCCGCTTGAGTCACTAGAATTATTTTCCGATCCATCACAAGACCTCTGCAATGTGCAGCCATTGTTGGCATCGGATCAGGAAGAGGAGGTAGCAACAGCCGCCACTCAGCAGTCTAAAGACAGTACCCAGATCAGCCCAAGGAGGTTGGTCCCCGCTGTTGCTGCCTACTCAGAGATCTTGAATGTTAGTAGTGGGGAAGGTGACATGGATGATGTGGATGATGACGAGTCTATGGACGTCACGTGGGAGTCCACAAGAGAGGAAAAGGAAGGGAGTTCAGAGGGAGAGACGGACCGGCAGGTAGGGAGGAGAGGCAGGCAGAACTTGCATTGCACAAGAGAAAGCAGGCTGCAAATGTATCAGGAGCAAGCCATCAACCATGTACAGTCACATCTGGCGCTCCCAGGACGTCAACACATGGCTCTGCAGTGTTGGCTTTTTTTAATGTGTCCGTTGCTGACAACAGTGTTGCCATCTGCAGCCTTTGCAGTCAACGCATAAGTCGTGGTAAGCCCAACACTCACCTAGGGATCACCGCCTTAAGAAGGCA
This sequence comes from Pelophylax lessonae, assembly GCF_965119305.1. Classification (NCBI taxonomy): domain Eukaryota; kingdom Metazoa; phylum Chordata; class Amphibia; order Anura; family Ranidae; genus Pelophylax; species Pelophylax lessonae. The sequence goes on from NC_138772.1 coordinate 368,784,432, forward strand.
CCTGAACTCCCATCACCGAGCCCAGTGGGAGCAACACCGTCAGAACCCACAAAGACACACTCCAGGCTCTCACCGTCCCGCCCCTTCTCCTTCTCCTCTCTCCTCACATTTGCCCTCCACTCCACCTTCCATGATTCCGTCGTCATGTTGTTCTGGAAAAAGGCAGACGTCTGTGGTCCAAATGTTGGAGTGGAAAAAAATGATGACGCCGGATAACCCTCTTGCCCAACGTTTGACTGCTGGCTTGTCGGAACTGATAGCCCGCCAACTACTGCCATATCAACTGGTGGACTCGGAGGCCTTTCGTAAATTTGTGGCCATTGGAACACCACAATGGAAGGTCCAAGGCAGGAAATATTTCTCGCAAAAGGGCATTCCAGAGCTGTATGGCCATGTTCAGCGGCAAGTGAATATATCTCTGGCACACAGTGTTGGTGCCAAGATACATCTGACCACAGACACATGGTCTAGCAAACACGGGCAGGGAAGGTATATCTCTGGGTGAACCTTCTGACGGCTGTCATGCATGTAAACCGTGGCACCCGTGTAGATTTAGTTGTACCGCCATGGATTGCAAGCAGGCCTGCCTCTTCTTCTCCTCCTCCTCCATCCTCCCTCTCCTCCTCAGCTGTCTCCTCCTCTTCTGCTGCTACCGTCTCTTCCACTGCACCGCCCAAGATCCCAAGAACCTATTCCACATGCCAGGTGAGACATTGCCATGCTGTGCTGCGCCTGTTGTGCCTGGAAGCCAAGAGCCACACTGGTCCTGCACTCCTTTCCGCTTTGCGTTCACAGGCAGATCAGTGGCTAACACCACTGAATTTGACAGTTTTATAACGTGCTGTGCGACAATGGTGCCAATCTGCTGAGCGCACTGAAACAGGGCAAAATAACACACGTGCCATGCATGGCACACGTCCTGAACTTGATGGTGCAGGGATTCTTTGGCAAATACCCTGGGGTCCAGGACGTGTTGCGGCAGACCAGGAAAATCTTGGGCCATTTCCGAAGATCTTACACAGCCATGGCTCGCCTTGCTGACATTCAGCGGCGACACAACCTGCCCCTCAGGCGTCTTATTTGTGACTGCCTGATGCGATAAATCTCAACATTGCATATACTTAATAGTCTGCTCCAGCAGAAATGTGCAGTTAAAGTCTACCTGTTTCGAACTCGGCGGCAGGACAGGTTCTGGGGAGTTTGGGTTTTTTTCACCTCGCCAGTGGCTGCCAGACTTCTGTGGCCATTCAATGAGATCACCAAGCTGGTCAGTCACGGCCAGGGCACCATAAGTGACATCATACCTTATGCCTTCTTTCTGGAGCGTGCATTGCGTTGTGTCATTGATCAAGCCATCGTGGAGCAGGAGCGGGAAGATGAGGAAGTCACAATGTTGGATGAATTCCTGGGGGGGGGGGGTGCTACTCCATCTTAAACAAATCAACAGCAGGAGTCTGAAGAGGAGTCAGAGGAGGATGGTGCTGGGGGGGGATGAGGAGGAGCAAGAAGAGCATGCTTTAAACCTTTCTGGGATCCCTGGTGTTATCCGTGGATGAGGGGAGGAGAACAAGGACGACATTATCCTGGATGATGAGCTGGAAGCAGGCCCCTACACCGCTTCCAGTTTAGTGCGAATGGAAGCCTACATGCTCAAGTGTTTTAAGGGGGACCCCCGTATAAAACGCATAAAGGCCAAGGAGCAGTACTGGGTGGCAACGTACTTAGTCCCCCGGTACAAACACAAAATGGTGGAAATGCTACCACAATCACAGAGGGCGGTCAGAATGCAGTACTTCCAGGCCTTGCTGCGGGAAATGCTGCATTCTGCTTTTCCGTGCGCTGGCAGAGGAATTTCCAGTCACAGAGAGACAGTTGCGGGTAGCAATCCAACAGCTCCTGCAAGAAGAGGGCGGTTTGAAGATGCCTTGGTCACTTCAGATATGAGATCCTTCTTTGGATGTTTGGATCTCTGAGGAATTCAACACATGTGACCAGTAGACCAGGTTTCATCGAAATTCCTCATGCCAGGCCACAAATATCCGCCAGACCGCCATCCACCCACAACAATTCCTGGTCCTTGGCTTCGCTACATACAGCGGCATAAAAGGCATTTCATGTCCATTGAATGGCAAATTCTTGGGGCCTTTCAGGACCGACAATTATTTTTTCTGTGAATGCCTAATGTACCTCCAGCCACCAAATACTACGTTCTTTGCTGTCAGTTCAAACCATGTGAGCTCATTTTTGGGGCCTATTCAGGCAGACACTTACTTCTGTATCCTGTGAACGCCTACTGTACCTCTAGCCATCAAAAACTAAGTTCTTTGCTGTCAGTTAAACCCATGTGAGCTAATTTTTGGAGCCTATACAGGCCGACACTTACTTCTGTATACTGTGAATGCCTACTTTACCTCTAGCCATCAAATCCTAAGTTCTTTGCTGTCAGTTCAACCCATGTTAATTTTTGGAGCCTATACAGGCCGACACTTACTTCTGTATACTGTGTGAATGCCTAATGTACCTCTAGCCATCAAATACTAAGTTCTTTGCTATCAGTTAAACCCATGTGGGCTTGGGGCCTTTTATGGCCGACACTAACTTCTGTATCATGTGAATGCCTAATGTACTTTCAGCCACAGAATACTACGTTCTTAGCTGTCAGGTAAACCCATGTGGGCTAATTTTTGGGGCTAATACTGGCCGACACTTACTTCTGTTACCTGTGAATGCCTAATTTACCTTCAGCCACAGAATACTATGTTCTTAGCTGTCAGGTAAACGCATGTGGGCTAATTTTTGGGGCCTGGAATGGCCGACACTTAATTCTTTATCCTGTGAATGCCTAATTTTTCAGACTGGAAATGAAAAACAATGAGTCTGTAAAGGTTTCGCCAAATTGTGGAATGGATGCGGACCCATTTTACAGATGTGTGAATGGACCTAATATGTATTAGACATTTATTTACCGGCTGCTGTCAGTTCTGGCTGATTTATGAAAAAATATATATATTTTTTGCTGTAAAAAAAAAAATTAGGGCAACTTTTTCAATTGCAATACTTCTGTTATGACATTGTCCATGTGCTGTGACTATTTGTGCACAGCTAGTACATCTTTTGTGGCTGCAAATATGACCTAAAGGTTTTTAAATTTCGCCTCCCATGAAAGTCAATGGGGCCCGCCGCGAACTCGCGGTTCGCAAACTTTTGAGAAAATTTGTGGCTGACTTTCGCGAACCGCCCCAGCCGATGTTTGTCCGTCACTACTGATCACTGCCATTACTAGAAAAAATTCAAAATAAAGACTATCCCATAGTTTGTAGATGCTAGAACTTTTGCACAAATCAATCAATATATGCTTTTGAGATTTTTTTTTTTTTTACCAAAAATATGTTGCAGAATACAAATTGGCCTAAATTGATGAAGAAATTATATTTTTTACATTTTTTATTGGGTATGTTTTATGGCAAAAAGTAAAACATTGTCAGGATTTTCTTAGCACGAAAAGTAAAAAATGCAGAGGTGATCAAATACCACCAAAAGAAAGCTCTGTTTGTGGGAAAAAAGGACAAACATTTTATTTGGGTACAGTGCTGCACGACCACGCAATTGTCAGTTAAAGTAACCCAGTGCCGTATCGCAAAAAATTACCTGGTCTTGAAGGGGGGGGGGGGTAAACCTTCTGGAGCTTAACCTTACAGTTAAGCAGAATGAAGCAGGCTGGAGGTGAAGACGTGACAAAGAAAGCCACATGTATGTATTAGTAGGATTAATTAAAACAATTTATTTCTCTATATTTAGCTGTCTTTTTGACAGGTCTGTTTTAAAGCTCCTCAATAGTTTGGTGTGACTGAGAGTCTGTAACATAAACCAAAATGATTTAGAATGCTGCTTAGACCAACCCTCAACACTTAAAGGATGAGTTCACTTTTTAAAAAAATTAAGTACATGTTTGTATGCAGGTAAAAAAATGTGCATGTATTATTATTTTTTTTCTAAGGAGCGTGCATTGTACCTTTGATCAGCAGATGACAGGAGCAATGTCCAGCTCCTGCAGACCCTCAGGAAAGCTGTCTTCTCATACCTCATTAGGATTTAAACTGAAAATTAACAGAGTTCAAAATGACTCATCCATTAGCAATTACTGAATTGTAATATTTTTTTTTTTTATTATTATTCTATGTGTTTTCTCTTGTTGTTTCAATTGCTTACATCTTGATTAGAACAAATTAAATGTAATAACACAGAACTCCAGAAATATAGATAACTATCCCAATAACTGGGGTGGGGAGGGCTGTCAGTGCAAGCGGTCCTCAATGTGCAGTTACCATCCAAAGTAGAGAGGATCCTGCTGCTCTATCGGTTTCTGGCCCTGATTTAAAAAAGAATATGCATGTTCACTGTCCCATCAATGCAACCACAATATAAGCCAAACAAGGGAAGCATGTCCTCGCAATGTTTGATATGCACCAAGGATGCACACAACTTTGATAGCATACATGTGGCTCATTCACAATTTTTTTTTTTTTTTAAAGCACTTGATTTAGTATTATACAACATCTAGGTGCTAATGTACCTGAAATTAAGTTATATTTTTGGTAATGTTTTTGTGCATCTCACATCAGTTATCTATTGTAAAATTAAGTTTTCTATAGAGTGATAAATATAGAGAGATGCATTTTCTTTATATATATATATATATATATATATATATATATATATATATATATATATATATATATATATATATATTTTATAATTCTCATATAGAGAGGTACATTTTCATATATAATGCATTAGGGAGTGTGTATTGATATAAAGATGCATCTAAAATAAACACTGGCAGTTAAAAGGCCACAGTGCATAGTTTTTATTATGCTGCTACTTGCAAATGCATGCTGTAATGCACAAAATGCACATGTTACTCTGCCTTGGGCCTCAACTATTTTTTTTCCTTCCAGGAGTAAAAGGCATTCAGAGGAAAAAATCAACTCCCTGTGTACATGAGGCCTAATAGGATGCTCAATGAACAGTGCAACTGGAACTGCAATGTATGCATTTAGGATAAGGTACACTTTAATAAATCAGTTCATTGATCATATTGTCTAGGTGTGCGAACATTTGCACACTAATGCAATCTCAAAGCACAAGACTACAGTCTCTTAGTGATTGTTTTTCACTGCTCTAGTGCATTTCCTTCTAGTAAATTAGGCCCTAAATGTCTACCTAAATTATTTTTATTTTTATTATTATTATTATTATATGTCTAGGAAAATGTCATTATTAGCATTTTATTTCTTACATCTTTTTATAGCTCTCTAACATGCTGAATGTGGCTATAATGGGGAAAGTTTAAATTCATATTTTGCAGCATCAACTACATTTAATATCTTAATGTTTATTTTAAATTGGGGCAGAGACAAAACTACTATATATATATATATATATTTACTGTTTGAAAGAAAATGAAATAAATTCATGCTACTGCATTTATTTAACCCAGTTAATATAGAAACCTACAGACAGAAAAAAAATGTGCATAGAAAAGCTAAAATATCATATTGGCTCTTTTTAACGGCAGCGTAATACTTAGAGGTGTGAATATATGTCATTAATGCTACCTACACATAATTTCAGGTGTTAGCACAACACACCTAAGTAGCGCACCACCAGGCAGCATTAATAATGCATAATACTTTTAAGAGAATAGACAAGGTGTAGAAGTGAATTGCTCATTTCACCAAGGTACTGGGTGCAGTGTATGCATTGCTGAAAAAAGCGATGTCACAATTTCCGCAGCAGTTCTAAAAGTATTTCAGATGGATTAATACTTATATTTAGAACAATAACATTCGATCTGAGCTAATGTTCATATTGCCAACACCTAAAAACAATTAATTATGGTATTTTATAAGATAACTGGGTACCATGAAATAGGTTCAATCAGTAACCCTATTAACCTCCCTGGCTGGATGATTATGCCAGGAATTTTGTACCAAAAGAGGTAAAATTTTTTGCATGGAAATTTGGTGTTATGTATTGTAGGCTTACAATTCTTATTAATTACTTACTTAAACTGGACCAAACAAGATTCTAGTAGACAACCCAGATGTGATAAAGTTTGAAACACAAAATCATGAATTATAATCTAATAAATAATATATTTTTTTCAATAATGTAATAAATAAGGAAATTTGTCAAACAAAGAAAATTCAATAAACATCCTGAGTGTGATAAATTTTGAAACATGGGACTGCACAAAGTCCGACGTCACAATCAGGACAATGGAACCTGGTTTCTTTTTGGATTGTCTTTCCATTGCCATCTCTCTTTGAGCAGAAAACTATACACATCCTGGTAAGTGTTGCCTTTTTTGTGGTTGGCGGGATGTAGTCCATAAAGTGACGACCAGTCAGGAGTTCTGGGTTGACAACATCAACAGCACGATGTCCAGGTCTGTTCACAACTACTGATGGCGTCTGGTGGTTGACAAAAATCTGCTCAGCCACCTTCCAGATAAACTCAGAATGAACAAGAGGCTTGTCACTCTTTTCTCTGTGCAGGATATATTCATTCCAAAGGCATTGTTCCAGAAGATGTCTGAAGATCTTCTTATAATATTTTTTTTGCTGTTTGCGCATAGCCAGATAAAATGTAATTGCCTGATCGGCTCTGTCGACTCCTCCCATGGTTATATTATAGTCTATCACGTCTTGCGACTTCAGCACATCTTTCCCACCTTTTGTGTGGACCATGGCAGTGGAGGTATTGTGCACAGTACTCATGAGACATACATCCTTCTTTTCTCACCATCGCATTGCCATCATCTTACCCTTCTGCGAGGCAACCATTTCTCCGGTTTTGAGTTTTTTCTTGACAAACATAGATGGCATGTCACGTCGGTTAGGCCTAACGGTACCATATGCATTAGTCTTGTTTTGTAGCAAAACCTCATACAGTTCCAGAGACGTGTAGAAATTGTCCATGGTCACACAATATCCCTGGTTCAGCAATGGCTCCAGCAGTGTAAGGACAGATGATGTGGCCATCCCATAGCTGCTGTACCTGGGGTTGAACTTTGTGCCTTTACCAGTGTAAATGACCGAATTCCAGATGTACCCAGTGGATGACTCGCAGAGCATGTAGGATTTGATGCCAAACCGTGCTCTTTTGGATGCAATGTACTGTATCCAGCTCAGGAGTCCCTTGTAGGCCATCAAACTTTCATCCATGCTGAAGTCCCTTTCTGGCACGTAGATCTGATGGAAATTGGTCACAATAATTTGCCATACCTCCCAGATTTTTTTTAGTTTGTGCGCAGGATGCGTGGCCTCATCAAATTCTTCATTGTTCGGGAAGTGGAAATACTTCATGATGAGGGAAAACCGGTATTCTGACATCACGGAGCCAAAAAACAGAGTGGCCAGTAACTTGTTGGTGGTCCAGTACCATTTCTGGAATGGTTTCCCCACCACCCCCTGAAGAATGATGAGTCCCAGAAACTGCCAGATGTCCTCTTTGGTCACCGGTTCACACTTTCTGCTTCTGGAAAACCTGGCATGTAGCGTAGCGGATTGCTGCTCTTGGTAGCGATTTGTCTCCGTGACAATTTTTTAAATTACCTCCTCAGTGAGGAATAAGTGCAGGCATGCCAGAGGGTTGTCACGCTCATCATCTACCTTCATCCCAGGTGATCCAGTGAACGGGAATCTTGGGGGTGCTACCTGGTCCGTATCGCAGTCAATAGAGCACCAAGTGCGCACATCGCTGAGGTCAGGTGCAGGATCATCACTGTTGTCACTTGCCAGATCAGTGTCAGTGTCAGACGACAAATCTCCCCACGACTCACTATCGCTCAGTTCTGCGAGCACCAGAGTGTCGATGTCAATCAACTGGTTCAAAAGCGCTTTTGTAGTAAAGTGACGCTTTTTTGATACCATGTTATAAATATTTTATGGGCACAAATGACAGTAAAATGGCAGGCAAGGGGCACTGTACAGTGATCAAGTGTCAGATCTGAGGTAATACAGTGTAATCCTCTCAGATTACAATGTATCACCTCTTTTATTTATATTTATACTTTTTGAATTTCCCACCTAGTTCAGCTCCCATGCGCCGCCGCTGCTCGCAGGGAATGGAACCAGGAAGTCAGATGCCGGCCAGCGATCATAGCGAAGGATATCGCTGGATCGTCAGGAGAAGGTAAGGGGACTCTGCTGGCAGCTCTGCAATGTTATCCCGAGCATGACTCGGGGTTACCGCTCCTGGCAGTGAAAATGAACCCCGAGTCATGCTCTGGAATACTGCAAGGAAAGTTAAAGTGTATGTAAACCCTAACAATGATGAACTATATTACCTTTTTGTTTAGCCTTGGTAAATATATCATTGAGAGTGTTTTGTCTTTTGGATACAGTGGGTATAGAAAAAAATTCACCCCCCTTTGAAATAATCAGTGCCCATCCATGCAGCCTATCAGTGCCCATAAGTGCCACCACATCAGTGCACATTAGTGAAGGAGAAAAATGACCTGTTTTCAAAATGTTATAACAAACTATGAAAACAGTTTTTTCTTTTTCAAAATTTTTTGTCTTTTTCAGTTTTTTTTTTTTAGCAAAAATAGAAAAAAAACCCAGTGGTGATTAAATACCACCAAAAGAAAGCTCTATTTGTGTGAAAGCAATTATAAAATTATAAAAAATTTTAAAAATTTAAAAATTATAAAAATGTCATATGGGTACAGCATTGCATGACCGTGCAATTGTCATTCAAAGTGAGACAACACTGAAAGCTGAAGGGGGTAAAAGTGCCCAGTAGGCAAGTGGATAAATAAACTTCACAAGTGAAAACATATTTTATTATTTTCCTTTTTAATACTTATTATCTTTTTTAAAAATGTGAAAAATCTAAAAGGGCCTTTTTTTAAATTTGCAAAAACCTTATAATGCTTTGTAACAGAAACATTATTTTAGTGTCATTTTGAATAGGATAATTTATAACATAAAATGTATACTTTTGATTTATAGTAAACTCTTTTTAAAAGTAACGCTGCTCAAATTTTTAATTTTTTACATATTTGTTTCTGAAGATTACATATAAAATAAAATAATTTTACAAAACCATGTTACCAGAAAAAATAAACAAATAATGAATATATTCTTTGTTATTTTAAATAATGTCAAAGTTATTGCTGAGTAAGCAAATAGTAACACACAGACACATAACATAACACATAATAACAATCTAAAAAATGCTCTTGTCCATTGGGGGTATAAAGGTACAAGAGTTGAAGTGGTTAATCTGACATTGCTACAAAGCTTGCAATAATGTATGACAAATACAATTAGCTTCCTATTAGAAAGTGATAATAAGAAAGACTTATCTGTACTTACTTATTCACTTTGTCTAAATATGATCATTATCACTTTGCAAAGAAAGAAGAATGGTGATTGTGGCAGGTTCACAACTTAGTCTCTGCAATATTTCTCACCTATTCAGTTCTTACAGATTGGCAATTGAAAAGTGGTAAATGCACATAATTCAAAAGTTTTATGATAGCTGTGTGTCATTGCATTTATTTACAAAAAGGGTTATGAGGTTCATTTTAAGAAACAATTCATACTGCAAAGTCTGTTTCTGTGAGTTTTTACATGCAGTGCATTGCTTTTTGGAAGCAGCAATGAAGGCAGCAAAACTATAAAAAATTTAGAATTTAGAGATTAACCGGCGAGGTACAATGCAGCATGCTGCTCATATATTAAACAATGTTTTTTTAATAATTCCATGGAGAATGAGCCCCTAGCAATACATATCTATGCATAGTAGTGCCTTTTAGACTGATATAACCATTCTCTAAAACAAGAATATATACAGGTGCATCTCAAAAAATGTGAATATCATCAACAAGTTCATTCTTTTCAGTAATTCAATTCAAAAAGTGAAACATATATTATATAGATTCATTGCACATAAAGTGATATATTTCAAGCATTTCTTTCTTTTAATTTTGATGATTATTGCTTACAGCTAGTGAAAACCCAAAATTCACTATCTCAGAAAAGTACAGTAGAATATTACATAGGACCAAAATAAAATAGTTTTTTTATGTACAGAAATGTTGACTTACTGAAAAGTATGTCCATGTACAGTATATTTTGCACTCAATACTTGGTCGGGGCTCCTTTTGCAGGAATTAGTGCATCAATGTGGCGTGGAATGGAGGCGATCAGCCTGTGGCCCTGCAGAGGTGTTATGGAAGCCCAGGTTGCTTTGATAGCGGCCTTCAGCTCATCTGAATTGTTAAGTCTGGTGTCTCTCTTCCTCTTGACAATTCCCCACAGATTCTCTATGGCAGTGATCCTCAACTTCGGTCCTCAGGGCCCACTAACAGGCCAGATTTTAAGTATTACCTTGGGGAGATGAAGACTAGAGTACTGCAATTGTAAATAGATTAAGGTGTGTCTGAAGATAGTTTTTTTAGAAAAATCTGAAATTTAGCACCTCAGTACCAACGTCCCCAGATTACATTTTAAATGGAGCATAACTCTGAGATCACAGAGCTCCCACCAAGGCTAGATAGGTGAGGGCTTGGAAAACCAAATAATGGGACTTTTTAGCGGTACCAGTTAAAAATTAGATATTCACAAAGAGATAAAAAATATTAAAGCTTTATTCATTGTACATATAAAATCATCCGCTTAGCATAAGCTGAATGAAGAAAACAGAAAATGCAAAAAAATGCAAAAAAAAACCACAAGAAACAAAAAACAAATGTAATTGGTAGGATAAATCACATAGGTAGATATAGCAGTGTAAACAAGACCATACATAGATTATATGCAAGTGGCTACTCCGGTGGATAATCCGGTTCTAGTCCACAGAGCAGCGCCCAACATGTTTCGCCGGAGGCTTATTCAGGGGCGTTAATATGTTAAACCTATGGTCGTGATACTTGATAAACACCTAGTTAGATTTATCATTCATATGCAGTATATCCTGATACCATTTAAAAATCTTGAATAGAGATCATGGGGATATGAGCGGGGACACATCAAAGGGTTAACCCTGGCGATTATATAGATTGCCACACTGAACTGATGCTTTCTGCCAAAATGACTAGGTCAGTGGAGGATTTCTGCAGAAGTGGGAATAAATATGCGGTTCTTTGTTGCACATTCACACTAGAGCGACTTATGAGGCGACTTGTGTTGCCTCAGGTCGCCCCAGGTCGTTTGACATAAACAAAAGCAATGTTAATCAATCAGTGCCGTCTTAATTGGCACTACTGAAGTTGCTCCGACTTCATAAAAGGGTCCTGTACTACTTTGAAGCGACCTGTGATCCGACCTGTCCCATATACTTCAATGGGAGTTGCCTCCTTATCTTAGTTGACACGACTTGTGATCCGACTTGTGATCCGACTTTCCATAAAAATGGTATTGAACAAGAAAAAAACAGCATTTTTCTTATAATTTTTAGTAGCACATGAATATGGCTCCTCTCCACCTGGCCGTTTTTTATTGCAGGCATTTATCAGGCATTTTTGGAGGCAGGCATGACTTTTTTTGGATTAGTGTCGGGGGGGGGGGGGGGTCTAAAAAGTGTACCTGTGAAGTTTCAGCTCTGTAGCATGTCCAGAACCCCAAAAAAACTATCATTTTTCCTATAATTTTTATTAGAACATTAATACGGCTTCTCTCCAGCTGGCTTTTTTCTTGCAGGCATTTATCGGGCATTTTTTGAGGCAGGCATGACTTTTTTTGGATTTAGTGTCTGGGGGGTCTAAAAAGTGTCCCTGTGAAGTTTTAGCTCTGTAGCATGTCCAGAACCCCAAAAAATTATCATTTTTCTTATAATTTTTATTAGAACATTAATACGGCTTCTCTCCAGCTGGCTTTTTTTTCTTGCAGGCATTTATCTGGCATTTTTGAGGCAGGCATGACCTTTTTTGGATTTAGTGTCTGGGGGGTCATAAAAGTGTCCCTGTGAAGTTTCAGCTCTGTAGCATGTCCAGAATCCACACTGAACCCACTGAACCCACACTGCTGTATTAATAATTATAAGAAAATGCTTTTTTTCTGGTTCTGGACATGCTACAGAGATGAAACTTCACAGGTACACTTTTTAGACCCCCCCAGACTCTAAATCCAAAGTCATGCCTGCCTCAAAAAATGCCCGATAAATGCCTGCAAGAAAAAAAGTCAGCTGGAGAGAAGCCGTATTAATGTTCTAATAAAAATTATAAGAAAAATTATATTTTTTTGGGGGTTCTGGACATGCTACAGAGCTGAAACTTCACAGGGACACTTTTTAGACCCCCCCCCCAACACTAAATCCAAAAAAAGTCATGCCTGCCTCAAAAAATGCCCGGTAAATGCCTGCAAGAAAAAAAGCCAGGTGGAGAGAAGCCGTATAATGTTCTAATAAAAATTATAAGAAAAATTATAATTTTTTGGGGGTTCTGGACATGCTACAGAGATGAAACTTCACAGGTACACTTTTTAGACCCCCCAGACACTAAAGACATGCCCACAAAAAATGCCCGATAAATGAGAGCAAAAAAAAAAAAAGGAAAGGGAAATTAGGTCACAACACATCATATTCTGATTGGCCAAATACAAAGTCCTACAAAGTCGTCTCGCATCAAGTTGCGCTGAAGTCGCACCGGAGTCGCGCCGAAGTTGCGCAAAGTCAAACAAAGTCGCGCCGAAGTTGCGCTGAAAAGTCGCCCAAGAAGTCGCCCCTTATGAGGTGACTTTAGTGGTCGCGGCAGTGTGAACCGGCTCTAACTAAACAAGCAAATATGCGAGATGTGCTCAAAAGGACCCTAAAATAAAATGATCCTTAGTAAACAAAATAAAATATACCTTCACTCAAAAAATAAATCTAAAAGCATTAAACCCAATCCCATTTTTTATTTAGCAGATAATAAAAAATGGATAATGGGAAATGTGAAACATAAAAAAAGACTAGAAAAATAGAGACTGCCCTGTAGCTAAACTACAGTTGTTGATGACATACACAAATAGATAAGCTTAAGAAGGACTGTTGGGTATCTGAACTGTGAAAACAGGGGTGGGGAGGTACACAAGAATATGTAATTAACCCCACTGCAATCCATATTGTTTTAGCAGAATATAGCACAATATAACACCTCAAAGCAACTTGCCTTCCCTACACAGATGGTCAGAAACCCCTAAACTACACTAACACACATTGACAAATCGCTTCTGGGAATGCACCCTTTTTTTTTAGTAAGGGGGCTGAAACATAACAAAGCCCTAATTTTTGGCCATTCTAATTCTGTTGTGCACAGTTGAAAGATCAGGTAAGACATTACAGGTTATTTGAAACCATAAATATGCCATACCTGTACACCTTGAATCTTCCAAATTAGCCAAGCACCTAGCATGGGGTATTTGCATGACCTTATCCCCCCAGACAGGTTCAATGCCTGTCACTTGAGTCTTAATGCACAGTATATTAATAATCACTTCTTTAAGATCCTGCAAAATATTTTTGCCACACAAAGTTTGTTGATTGTTATCGCTTGGTTAATGTTAAAAGAAAAACTTAGTTTGTTGGATGATAGAGGGTACTCTTCTATCATCAGCTTTAAATAGTTATAAGTAATGCAAGTGCAATTTAAATGCATTGAATACCAAATGTAGTTGTTAAATAGGTAAAAACACTGTTCTGTGTTTAGCCAAGCTTAATATATTATAGCTATGGCAGTTAGAGGTTGGTAGCAGGAGATTTTTTTCCCTACATTTCAAGAAAGATCAAGTTGTGGCCACAGCAAGTGATGGAGGAAAAATGAACAATGACCACACTTTGCACTACATTGGTATATTTTTTCTCGCTGTGACCTTTTATAATTGATATTCATTTAAAAACTTGAAAAGTTTGACAAATTCAAAACATGCCATTATATTTCCATTAGAACAGATTGATCCTTTTTGTCATTATTATCATGCTGCGAAAATGTATGTAAGAATATTTTACTTTAATCTTTCAAAATATGTACTTGAGTGTCAGTCTGGCATATTTGGTATTTTTATTAAAGTCACAAGACAGATAGGTCAATTACAGCTTGAGCGCTGGTTTTATAATTTATTCTTATGAAACATTCACAATACCTACTCAATCTTGTCTGCAAGGGGAGTAATGAAGAAATCATCTAGACTATGCATATAAACAGAGAAATGTTAATACTTGCTCATCTTTACTTAGTGCTCTTTAAAGCTCATTTATACTGAGTGATAAAAGTACATTATGTTATTAACAAAATGTCACAGTGTCAGTTCTAACCTGAAATGAGTACATTTAACATGACAGGTGTTAGAGGACTCCATCTGGTTAAACATCTTCCCCTTTCCCAGAACAATGAGCCTCTTGCATTTGTCTAGCCTTATCCGTACCTAGGTTTTAATTCCTTTATTTACTTCATTTTGTCTGTGGTATTCTTTCTTCTTATTATTGCATAATAAATCATATTTAAAGTAAGTACAGCAATTTCCTTTTTAAGGAAGAATAATTTTATGCACACAATTATTGTTCAGTTAACATTATAAAATTGCATACTAGATATTGAAATGAAAGGCATTAATATATTATTTGTAACATTTAATTTGGGTTTTGTGCAAATTATTACTTTTATATTTTATAGTAATTATTACACATTTTATTATACTTTATTACATTTAAGAAATTATTATTTTATGAATATATTATTTTAAGAAATGCTTCACATTGGCACTCCCTTTTTTTAGGTAATATAATTCCATATATTACATTTTTCTTTTTTTTTAAAGTGGGGTAAAAAGCAATGTTGGCCATAGATGGCCAGAGGAGTCAACCCTTATCAACAATGACAGGCCATGAAACATGTTCATGGTCACATTGCTGCACCTCCTTTTCAAAGTTTTCCCCAACTCAGTAGATACATGCAGGCATGTTTTCTTGCATTTTTGTTCTCCACAAGAGTATTCTTGCTGAGTGATGCTGTAAACCAGCTCAATTTGAGAAATGTTTCCTTTAATTAGCAGGATAATGAATATGGACTACTCTTAAAGAGGTTAGACAATACTGCACCAAGCATATAGTGAATACAATCAGTGCAAATCAAACAGTGAAATAAATAAGTGAATCAAATAAAATAATAAATCAATCAATACAGCTGCAATCACTCCAAAAAAGCAATCTGTATACCAAAAAAGTGTAGTGCCAGATAAAATAAATAAATAAATAATCAAGATAATAGATGTAAATCAATAAACTGAAGTACAATATAAAACATCCCACTGTCTAAACCACAGAATATAAATATGTGAAAATAGTCCAAAATGTGATCCAAATGTGAATAAGGAAACGTAAAGTGCTCCGTGCTTCTCCTTCACACGTGATGCCAAGCCTCTCACCTCACATTAGGACTAGGGTTGAGCGGACACCTAGATGTCCGTGTTCGACAGGTTCGGCCGAACTTTAAAAAAAAGTCCGGGTCCGTGTCCCGGACTTTTACCGAACTTTTCCCGGACACCGAACCCCATTGAAGTCAATGGGGACCCGAACTTTAAGGCACTAAAATGGCTCTAAAACACCAAAGGAAAGGGCTAGAGTGCTGCAAATGGCAGCAAAACGTAATTAAGAGCATGGCAAGTGCTCTGCAAACAAATGTGGATAGGGAAATAACTTAAAACAACAAAAAAAAACAGAAAAATAAAACAATGTTCTTCTTCATCTCTGAAGGACGAGGCCCATATGGAGTAGGAGGGAGGTTGAGGTGGTGGTGGATGTGGCGGTGACATAGGCGTGCGCACAGGGTGTGCTGGGTGTGCCTGGGCACACCCTAATCACCTAGGGCACATAGCATTGCCAGTGAGGAGATGGGAAAGATCTCCCTGGGACCTGCTCTGCTCTATTTCTCCTTGCCTACAGGTACATGGCCCCGATACATTACTCTCCCTGCTGGCAAACACATGCATGTGTATTTCAACTTTGGGGTGCACACCTTAATGCAATAGGCTGCGCACACCTATGGGCGGTGTAGGTGGAAGCGGCGGTGGAGGAGGACCAGGGCCGGATTAACAGCATCATGGGCTTGGTGCTGAGGATTTTGAAGGGCCTTAGGGCCGTGCCTTGCCATGCACCCAGAGGAGGAAGGGTGCAGCCATGCATGCCTAATTCAACATGGGATGCTGTCTCTGAAGCCCATAAACACATCCATGCATCGCCAACTGTCCCTCCTTGTCCGGCCTTCACGCTGTGTGGGGAGGTTCTGAGGGTGCTGCCTGGGGAAGCGAGCATAGAAGCCAGACTTCTGTGTTTACAAGTGACAGAAGAGCGGTAACAGTGAATATGGCCAACCCGGGGCCTATATAAAAGGTAGGGGCCTGGAGCTGCAGCTCCAATAGCCCCTACATTAATCTGGCCCTGAGGAGGAGGACGAGGTAGCCAACACTGCTTCTTTTCACAAATTTTAAATGAGGGTACACCCCAAAAGAGTGAGAAAGAGCAAAAATGGAACAATGGGTGGGTAAGGTCGGTATCCATTGCTATTCTGCATAAGGTACGGAAAAGTCCCGTGGGATCCATGCCTGGTTCATTTTAATGAACGTGAGCTTGTCCACATTGTCTCTGGACAGGCGGCTGCGCTTGTCTGTTATAACGCCCCCAGCCGTGCTAAATACCCGTTCAGATAATACACTGGCTGCAGGGCACGCCAGCACCTCCAAGGCGTAAAGGGCAAGCTCAGGCCATGTGCCCAATTTGGAGACCCAGAAGTTGAAGGGGGCAGACCCGTCATTCACTACATGTAGGCGTGTGCACACATACTGCTCCACCATGTTGGTAAAATGCTGCCTCCTGCTAAGACGTTCCATCTGAGCTGCTGGTGCTGCTGTTTGTTGTGGCGTGCTGACAAAGCTTTTCCACATTTCGGCCATGCTAACCCTGCCTTCTGAGGTGCTGGCGGTGCCCTGGTTGCGTTGGCGACCTCCTCCTCCTCTGCCTTGTGCTTCCACTGTGGCCCCGCTGTCAGATGGGAATGCCAGCAGCATGGCGTCTACCAGCGTGCGCTTGTACTCGCGCATCTTGCGATCGCGCTCCAGTGAGTGAATTAAGGACGGTACGTTGTCCTTGTAACGGGGATCCAGCAGCGTGGCCACCCAGTAATCAGCACAAGTTAGAATGTGGGCAACTCGGCGGTCGTTGTGGAGACACTGCAGCATGTAATCGCTCATGTGTGCCAGGCTGCCCAGAGGCAACGAAAGGCTGTCCTCTGTGGGAGGTGTATGGTCCGTGTCCTCTGTATCCCCCCAGCCACGCACCAGTGATGGCCATGAGCTGGCCTGGGTGCCACCCTGCTGTGAACATGGTTCCATCTCCTCCTCCAGCTCCTCCTCCTCCTCATCCTCCTCATCCTCCAGAACTGTGCCCCTGCTGGACAATTGCGTCCCTGGCGTTTGCGTGTGCAGGAACCCACCCTCGGAGCCCCTTGCGAATGACTGCCCTGAAAGCCTTGGAAATGTTACCTCTTCATCCTCCTCCTCCTCCTCATCCTGTGCCACATCCTCTTCCATCATCGCCCGAATTGTTTTTTCAAGGAGGCATAGAAGTGGGATAGTTAAGCTGAGAACGGCGTCATTGCCACTGGCCATGTTGGTGGAGTACTCAAAACAGCGCAACAAGGCACACAGGTCTCGCATGGAGGCCCAGTTATTGGTGGTGAAGTGGTGCTGTTCCGCAGAGCGACTCACGCGTGCGTGCTGCAGCTGAAACTCCACTATGGCCTGCTGCTGCTCGCACAGTCTTTCCAGCATGTGCAAGGTGGAGTTCCACCTTGTGGGCACGTCACATATGAGGCGGTGAGCGGGAAGGCCGAAGTTACGCTGCAGCGCTGCCAGGCGAGCAGCAGCAGGGTGAGAACGCCGAAAGTGCGCACAAACGGCCCGCACTTTCTGCAGCAGCTCTGACATATCGGGGTAGTTTTTAAGGAACCTCTGCACCACCAAATTCAGCACATGCGCCAGGCAAGGGATGTGCGTCAAACCGGCTAGGCCCAGAGCTGCTATGAGATTTCGCCCGTTATCGCACACCACCAGGCCGGGCTTGAGGCTCGCTGGCAGCAACCACTCATTTGTCTGCTGTTCCATGCTCCTCCACAACTCCTGCGCGGTGTGTGGTTTGTCCCCCAAACAGGCAAGTTGTAAAACTGCCTGCTGTCGTTTACCCCTGGCCGTGCTGAAGTTGGTGGTGAAGGTGTTACGCTGTCCGGATGAGGAGGCGGTAGAGGATGAGGAAGCGGAGTAGGAGGAGTTAGGAACAGGAGGCAAACTGAAGCGCCCTGCAATCCTCGGTGGTGGAAGGACATGCGCCAAATTGCTATCCGCCTCAGGCCCATCCGCCACTGCATTTACCCAGTGTGCCGTTAGGGAGATATAACGCCCCTGACCGTGCTTACTGGTCCACGTATCCGTAGTTAGGTGGACCTTGGCACAGATGGCGTTGCGCAGTGCACACCTGATTTTTTCCCCCACTTGGTTGTGCAGGGAAGGGATGGCTTGCCTGGAAAAGTAGTGGCGGCTGGGCACGACGTACTGTGGGACAGCCACCGACATAAGGTTTTTAAAACTGTGCGTCTCCACCAGACGGAATGACAGCATTTCAAAGGCCAATAATTTTGAAATGCTGGCATTCAGGGCCAGGGATCGCGGGTGGGTAGGGGGGTACTTCCTCTTCCTCTCAAGTGTTTGGGAGATGGAAAGCTGAACGCTTCCACGGGACATTGTGGAGATGGTTGTTGGTGACCCAGGTGGTGGTGTTGCTGACAGATCGTCTGTTTGCGGGGTGGCAGGTGCCGGTATCACTACAGATGTGGCTGGAGCGGCCGAGACTGCAGCAGAAGAGGAAGCAGGATGAGCCAGAGACGTTTCTTGGTTTTGAAGGTGTGTACTCCACTGCAGCTCGTGCTTTGCACTTAGATGCCTGATCATGCAGGTTGTGCTCAGGTTGAGAAGGTTCATGCCTCGCTTCAAGCTCTGATTGCACAGGGTGCAAACCACTCGTGTCCTGTCATCAGCACATTTTCTAAAGAACTTCCACGCTAGAGAACTCCTTTGAGCTGACTTTGGTGCGCTCGTTCCCTTGCTGCGTTGGGCAGTAGCGGGCGTAGTGTCTAGGGCACGGCCGCTCCGCTTCTGCACCCTGCTCCCTCTTCTGCTGTGCTGGTGGCTCTGTGCGACCACCGCCTCTTCCTCCAAACTACTCAGTTCACCTGCATGACGTTCATTCCATGTGGGGTCGAGGACCTCATCGTCCTCCACATCATCTTCCACCCAGTCTTCACCCCTGCCCTCCTTGTCGGTCTCCACAATGCTGAACGCCGCAGCAGTTGGCACCTGCGTTTCGTCATCATCGGAGACGTGCTGCGATGATCCTTGCATGTACTCATCTTGAGGAATAAGTGGTTGGGCATCGCTGCACTCAATCTCTTCCACTTCTGGGGCAGGGCTAGGTGGATGGCCCTGGGAAACCCTGCTGACAGAGTCCTCAAAAAGAATAAGAGACTGCTGTATGGCTTGGGGCTCAGACTGCTGGCCTGATTTGCAAGGGGGTGAGGTGAAAGACGGTTGGACATTGGCTGCAGGTGCCAACTCTGACCTTTCTGCAGTAGACTGGGTGGGAGACAATGTGAAGGAACTGGAGGCACTGTCAGCAGCAAACCAATCTACTATCGCCTCAACTTGTTCTGGCCTCATCACTTCTAGGGGCGTTTGATGCCCTACCAAATACTGATGCAGGTTCTGTCGCCTACTCACACTTGAGGAAGGTGTTTCACTTGTGCGTGTAGCTGGCACAGATCGACCATGTCCTCTCCTTGCAACAGGAGCTCTACCAGCAGCACCACGACCCAGGCCACGGCCCTTATTTGACGGTCTCCTCATATTTCTGTAATTTAAGATCTTGCCCTAGAAAGGTTTTTATTGAATAGCGGAATAGAAAATATGATCCAAAAAAAGTGTATGTATATCACACGTACACAACCACACTAGGCCCCAATTACTATTGTTTGTACCCCTAAAAGGCTAGATGAGGAGTAGGGGGAGTATGGAACAGGCAGCACCCTCAAACCTTCAGAAGTATGAGATGAACCCCAACAACTTGGAAAGGTGGATCTCTCTCACACGTACCGACACAGACTATCCCGCAATTCAATTGATCCTCAAAGGTTTTTATTGAATAGCGGAATAGGAAATATGATCAAAAAAAGTGTATGTATCTCGCACGTACACAACCACACTAGGCCCCAATTACTATTGTTTGTACCCCTAAAAGGCTAGATGAGGAGTAGGGGGGGTATGGAACAGGCAGCACCCTCAAACCTTCAGAAGTATGAGATGAACCCCAACAACTTGGAAAGGTGGATCTCTCTCACACGTACCGACACAGACTATCCCGCAATTCAATTGATCCCCAAAGGTTTTTATTGAATAGCGGAATAGGAAATATGATCAAAAAAAGTGTATGTATCTCGCACGTACAGAAACACACTAGGCCCCAATTACTATTGTTTGTACACCTAAAAGGATGGATGAGGAGGAGGAGGAGTATGGAACAGGCAGCACCCTCAAAGCTTCAGAAGTATGAGATGAACCCCAAAAACTTGGAAAGGTGGATCTCACACGTACCGACACAGACTATTCCGCAATTTAATTGATCCCCAAAGGTTTTTATTGAATAGCGGAATAGGAAATATGATCAAAAAATGTGTATGTATCTCGCACGTACAGAAGCACACTAGGCCCCAATTACTATTGTTTGTACACCTAAAAGGATGGATGAGGAGGAGGAGGAGTATGGAACAGGCAGCACCCTCAAAGCTTCAGAAGTATGAGATGAACCCCAAAAACTTGGAAAGGTGGATCTCACACGTA
The DNA here is from genome assembly GCF_965119305.1 of Pelophylax lessonae. NCBI lineage: Eukaryota > Metazoa > Chordata > Amphibia > Anura > Ranidae > Pelophylax > Pelophylax lessonae. Next base: position 368,805,359 of record NC_138772.1, read on the forward strand.
CCGACACAGACTATTCCGCAATTTAATTGATCCCCAAAGGTTTTTATTGAATAGCGGAATAGGAAATATGATCAAAAAATGTGTATGTATCTCACACGTACAGAAGCACACTAGGCCCCAATTACTATTGTTTGTACACCTAAAAGGATGGATGAGGAGGAGGAGGAGTATGGAACAGGCAGCACCCTCAAAGCTTCAGAAGTATGAGATGAACCCCAAAAACTTGGAAAGGTGGATCTCACACGTACCGACACAGACTATCCCGCAATTTAATTGATCCCCAAAGGGTTTTATTGAATAGCGGAATAGGAAATATGATCAAAAAATGTGTATGTATCTCACACGTACAGAAGCACACTAGGCCCCAATTACTATTGTTTGTACACCTAAAAGGATGGATGAGGAGGAGGAGGAGTATGGAACAGGCAGCACCCTCAAAGCTTCAGAAGTATGAGATGAACCCCAAAAACTTGGAAAGGTGGATCTCACACGTACCGACACAGACTATCCCGCAATTTAATTGATCCCCAAAGGTTTTTATTGAATAGCGGAATAGGAAATATGATCAAAAAAAGTGTATGTATCTCGCACGTACAGAAACACACTAGGCCCCAATTACTATTGTTTGTACACCTAAAAGGATGGATGAGGAGGAGGAGGAGTATGGAACAGGCAGCACCCTCAAAGCTTCAGAAGTATGAGATGAACCCCAAAAACTTGGAAAGGTGGATCTCACACGTACCGACACAGACTATTCCGCAATTTAATTGATCCCCAAAGGTTTTTATTGAATAGCGGAATAGGAAATATGATCAAAAAATGTGTATGTATCTCACACGTACAGAAGCACACTAGGCCCCAATTACTATTGTTTGTACACCTAAAAGGATGGATGAGGAGGAGGAGGAGTATGGAACAGGCAGCACCCTCAAAGCTTCAGAAGTATGAGATGAACCCCAAAAACTTGGAAAGGTGGATCTCACACGTACCGACACAGACTATTCCGCAATTTAATTGATCCCCAAAGGTTTTTATTGAATAGCGGAATAGGAAATATGATCAAAAAATGTGTATGTATCTCACACGTACAGAAGCACACTAGGCCCCAATTACTATTGTTTGTACACCTAAAAGGATGGATGAGGAGGAGGAGGAGTATGGAACAGGCAGCACCCTCAAAGCTTCAGAAGTATGAGATGAACCCCAAAAACTTGGAAAGGTGGATCTCACACGTACCGACACAGACTATTCCGCAATTTAATTGATCCCCAAAGGTTTTTATTGAATAGCGGAATAGGAAATATGATCAAAAAATGTGTATGTATCTCACACGTACAGAAGCACACTAGGCCCCAATTACTATTGTTTGTACACCTAAAAGGATGGATGAGGAGGAGGAGGAGTATGGAACAGGCAGCACCCTCAAACCTTCAGAAGTATGAGATGAACCCCAACAACTTGGAAAGGTGGATCTCTCTCACACGTACCGACACAGACTATCCCGCAATTCAATTGATCCTCAAAGGTTTTTATTGAATAGCGGAATAGGAAATATGATCAAAAAAAGTGTATGTATCTCGCACGTACACAACCACACTAGGCCCCAATTACTATTGTTTGTACCCCTAAAAGGCTAGATGAGGAGTAGGGGGGGTATGGAACAGGCAGCACCCTCAAACCTTCAGAAGTATGAGATGAACCCCAACAACTTGGAAAGGTGGATCTCTCTCACACGTACCAACACAGACTATCCCCCAATTTAACTGATCCCCAAAGGTTTTTGATTAAATAGCGGAATAGAAAATATGATCCCAAAAAAGTGTATGTATATCACACGTACACAACCACACTAGGCCCCAATTACTATTGTTTGTACCCCTAAAAGGCTAGGAGTAGGGGGGAGTATGGAACAGGCAGCACCCTCAAACCTTCAGAAGTATGAGATGAACCCCAACAACTTGGAAAGGTGGATCTCTCTCACACGTACCAACACAGACTATCCCCCAATTTAACTGATCCCCAGAGGTTTTTGATTAAATAGCGGAATAGAAAATATGATCCCAAAAAAGTGTATGTATATCACACGTACACAACCACACTAGGCCCCAATTACTATTGTTTGTACCCCTAAAAGGCTAGGAGTAGGGGGAGTATGGAACAGGCAGCACCCTCAAACCTTCAGAAGTATGAGATGAACCCCAACAACTTGGAAAGGTGGATCTCTCTCACACGTACCAACACAGACTATCCCCCAATTTAACTGATCCCCAAAGGTTTTTGATTAAATAGCGGAATAGAAAATATGATCCCAAAAAAGTGTATGTATATCACACGTACACAACCACACTAGGCCCCAATTACTATTGTTTGTACCCCTAAAAGGCTAGGAGTAGGGGGAGTATGGAACAGGCAGCACCCTCAAACCTTCAGAAGTATGAGATGAACCCCAACAACTTGGAAAGGTGGATCTCTCTCACACGTACCAACACAGACTATCCCCCAATTTAACTGATCCCCAAAGGTTTTTGATTAAATAGCGGAATAGAAAATATGATCCCAAAAAAGTGTATGTATATCACACGTACACAACCACACTAGGCCCCAATTACTATTGTTTGTACCCCTAAAAGGCTAGGAGTAGGGGGAGTATGGAACAGGCAGCACCCTCAAACCTTCAGAAGTATGAGATGAACCCCAACAACTTGGAAAGGTGGATCTCTCTCACACGTACCAACACAGACTATCCCCCAATTTAACTGATCCCCAGAGGTTTTTGATTAAATAGCGGAATAGAAAATATGATCCCAAAAAAGTGTATGTATATCACACGTACACAACCACACTAGGCCCCAATTACTATTGTTTGTACCCCTAAAAGGCTAGGAGTAGGGGGAGTATGGAACAGGCAGCACCCTCAAACCTTCAGAAGTATGAGATGAACCCCAACAACTTGGAAAGGTGGATCTCTCTCACACGTACCAACACAGACTATCCCCCAATTTAACTGATCCCCAGAGGTTTTTGATTAAATAGCGGAATAGAAAATATGATCCCAAAAAAGTGTATGTATATCACACGTACACAACCACACTAGGCCCCAATTACTATTGTTTGTACCCCTAAAAGGCTAGGAGTAGGGGGGAGTATGGAACAGGCAGCACCCTCAAACCTTCAGAAGTATGAGATGAACCCCAACAACTTGGAAAGGTGGATCTCTCTCACACGTACCAACACAGACTATCCCCCAATTTAACTGATCCCCAAAGGTTTTTGATTAAATAGCGGAATAGAAAATATGATCCCAAAAAAGTGTATGTATATCACACGTACACAACCACACTAGGCCCCAATTACTATTGTTTGTACCCCTAAAAGGCTAGATGAGGAGTAGGGGGAGTATGGAACAGGCAGCACCCTCAAACCTTCAGTATGAGATTGTGTTCACTGTACCCCACAAAGATTGAGTTCACTGCACCCCACAATGATTGTGTTCACTGCACCCCACAAAGATTGTGTTCACTGCACCTCACAAAGATTGTGTTCACTGTACCCCCCAAAGATTTTGTTCACTGCACCCCACAAAGATTCTGTTCACTGTACCCCACAAAGATTGTGTTCACTGCACCCCAAAAAGATTGTGTTCACTGCACCCCAAAAAGGATGTTGTTCACTGCACCCCAAAAAGGATGTTGTTCACTCCACCCCAAAAAGATTGTGTTCACTGCACCCCACAAAGATTGTGTTCACTGCACCCCAAAAAGATTGTGTTCACTGCACCCCAAAAATGATTTTGTTCACTGCACCCCAAAAAGGATTTTGTTCACTGCACCCCAAAAAGGATGTTGTTCACTCCACCCCAAAAAGATTGTGTTCACTGCACCCCAAAAAGATTGTGTTCACTGCACCCCACAAAGGATTTTGTTCACTGCACCCCAAAAAGATTGTGTTCACTGCACCCCAAAAAGGATGTTGTTCACTGCACCCCAAAAAGGATTTTGTTCACTGCACCCCAAAAAGATTGTGTTCACTGCACCCCACAAAGGATTTTGTTCACTGCACCCCACAAAGATTGTGTTCACTGCACACCAAAAAGGATTGTGTTCACTGCACCCCAAAAAGATTTTGTTCACTGCACCCCAAAAAGATTGTGTTCACTGCAGCCCAAAAAGATTGTGTTCACTGCAGCCCAAAAAGATTGTGTTCACTGCAGCCCAAAAAGATTGTGTTCACTGCAGCCCAAAAAGATTGTGTTCACTGCAGCCCAAAAAGATTGTGTTCACTGCAGCTCACACACAGAAAAATGGATGTGGATCACTGACACCTGCCTATCTCCAATCCCACACCACACAGCAATATCGATTGTAGTTTGTAGAACACAGTTTCCCTAAAATTCAGCAGACTCTGTCCCTAACAGGATTGAGAAGAGATCGTAGATCAGGATTGAGTGCAGATTCACCCCACCCCCCACACAGCAATATCGATTGTAGTTTGTAGAACACAGTTTCCCTAAAATTCAGCAGACTCTGTCCCTAACAGGATTGAGAAGAGATCGTAGATCAGGATTGAGTGCAGATTCACCCCACCCCCCACACAGCAATATCGATTGTAGTTTGTAGAACACAGTTTCCCTAAAATTCAGCAGACTCTGTCCCTAACAGGATTGAGAAGAGATCGTAGATCAGGATTGAGTGCAGATTCACCCCACCCCCCACACAGCAATATCGATTGTAGTTTGTAGAAGACACTGACCCTATATAATTCAGCAGACTCTATCCCTAAAATGCCTACAACTCGCCCTGCCTAAACACTCCGACCTGTCCCTCAATTCTATCCGGACACAAATGGTTTTTTCCTGCCTATCTTTCCCTAATCAGCAGCCAGCACGTTGATGTGTGCTCTCTGTCCCTGAATCTAAGCAGCATAATGACGCCGCTGCGGCTGCCTCGAACTTATAAAGACTTGGTCACATGCTTCAGACGGCCAATCACAGCTACTGAGACATTTGCAGGCATGGCTGGGATGGCTTAAGGCACACCAGTTAAACGATTGTTGATTGGCTGTTGAAAGCCCGCCATGAAAAGAGCGCCAAAGCATGCAAAACCCGGAAATAAAACGACCGAACACGGATTTTTACCCGAACATACAGTAAAGTGTCCGTGTCCGTGTTCGGGTACAAAAAATCCAATTATTCGGTACGAACACGAATAATACAGTCCGTGTTCGCTCAACACTAATTAGGACCCCCATTCCCAGTGGGTCAAATTTAGCTTTCCCTCCTGAGGATAATAGCAGTGTGGTGTAATGGACTCCACAGGTATTCAGTCTATTAGCATGGGTATGTCTCATACACCGACCTCCGTGCTTAGCAGATCAAGATCACCTGTTCATCCTTTAGGGATAATAGTGATGTGGCAGGTATGGAGACAGTCATGGACTGCATCAGGTATCCAATCCCTTCCAAATTTTCTCAAATACTTTATTGTTAAAAATAGAGATGTTACTCACAATGACACCAGCTGTGAGATGATATGAGTGATCTGGAGATTTTACTACACTCAGGACTAAAGATGCGGCATTCGCAGACAGGCTCCATCCCCTATACACGTTACGTCGAGGATGACTTAATCGGCAGGGGTGGAGCCTTGTTGCGGCAGCTAGGATTATATACTGCTCCGTGTGCACCTGGATTCGGTTTGTTAAGTGCGGCTAATTAAATAGAAGTCCACAGAGCACCAGACAGAGATAGACCTAAATGGGCCAAGGAGACACATCACAACATAGGAGCCATAAAGGCAACATTGTAATTATAATTGTATCACAGAGCTTGTCTACATAAAGATGCAGCACCGCAGTCTCGAGTATGAAATTAACGATACTATTATAATATTAAATAACACACATTAATATATAAAACACCACCATTTAAAAGCCTAAATATATGGAAAACTACATATATAGGTTGAATGGATATATTATATACCTCCATATACATTACAGCGTAATATAAATGCTTTATTTAATCATATCATTCAGAAAAACATTCTCGATCAGAAAAAAATATTTTATCAAAAAATATTGTAAAAATTAGAAATTCATAATTAATAACTAGTAATCAAAAATGCAATAACTCCATTAAATGAGTAAGTAAAATGTAGGCATACTACCTCTCTATTAATTATACATGGGTGTATCACACATAAATGGTAAAACATCATGTATGAAAAATATAAAAATATAAAAACATGTAAAACTAAATCACTACAAGGTAGAGGCATCATAGAAACATAGAAACATAGAATGTGTCGGCAGATAAGAACCATTTGGCCCATCTAGTCTGCCCAATATATCTGAATCCTATGAATAGTCCCTGGCCCTATCTTGTATGAAGGATAGCCTTATGCCTATCCAATGCATGCTTAAACTCCTTCACTGTATTTGCAGCTACCACTTCTGCAGGAAGGTTATTCCATGCATCCACTACTCTCTCAGTAAAGTAATACTTCCTCATATTACTTTTAAACCTTTGCCCCTCTAATTTAAAACTGTGTCCTCTTGTGGTAGTTTTTCTTCTTTTAAATATGCTCTCCTCCTTTACCGAGTTGATTCCCTTTATGTATTTAAAAGTTTCTATCATATCCCCTCTGTCTCTTCTTTCTTCCAAGCTATACATGTTAAGGTCCTTTAACCTTTCCTGGTAAGTTTTTTTCCTGCAATCCATGTACCAGTTTAGTAGCTCTTCTCTGAACTCTCTCCAGAGTATCTATATCCTTCTGGAGATATGGCCTCCAGTACTGCGCACAATACTCCAAGTGAGGTCTCACCAGTGTTCTGTACAGCGGCATAAGCACTTCTCTCTTTCTACTGCTTATACCTCTCCCTATACATCCAAGTATTCTGCTGGCATTTCGTGCTGCTCTATTACATTGTCTTCCCACCTTTAAGTCTTCTGAAATAATTACTCCTAAATCCCTTTCCTCAGATACTGAGGTCAGGACTGTGTCAAATATTCTATATTCTGCCCTTGGGTTTTTACGCCCCAGGTGTATTATCTTGCACTTATCCACATTAAATTTCAGTTGCCAGAGTTCTGACCATTCTTCTAGTTTTCCTAAATCCTTTTCCATTTGGCGTTTCCCTCCAGGAACATCAACCCTGTTACATATCTTTGTGTCATCAGCAAAAAGACAAACCTTACCATCGAGGCCATTTGCAATATCACTTATGAAGATATTAAACAAAATTGGTCCCAGTACAGATCCCTGAGGTACCCCACTGGTAACATGACCTTGTTCTGAATGTTCTCCATTGACTACAACCCTTTGTTGTCTGTCACTCAGCCACTGCCTAATCCACTCAACAATATGGGAGTCCATGCTCAATGACTGCAGTTTATTGATAAGTCTTCTATGTGGGACAGTGTCAAAAGCCTTACTAAAATCTAGATATGCAATGTCTACTGCACCTCCACCGTCTATTATTTTAGTCACCCAGTCAAAAAAAATCTATAAGATTTGTTTGACATGATCTCCCTTTAATAGGGTTTCCATTAATTTGCCTACTATTGATGTCAGACTCACTGGTCTATAGTTGCTCGATTCCTCCCTACTACCTTTCTTGTGAATGGGCACGACATTTGCCAATTTCCAATCTTCCGGGACGACTCCTGTTACTAATGATTGGTTAAATAAATCTGTTAATGGTTTTGCCAGCTCACCACTAAGCTCTTTTAATAATTTTGGGTGTATCTCATCAGGACCCTGTGACTTATTTGTCTTCACTTTAGACAGCAATCTTAGAATGTCTTCCTCTGTAAAGACACATGCATCAAATGATTCATTAGTCATCCTTTCGAGTGGAGGTCCTTCTCTTTCTTTTTCTTCTGTAAAAACTGAACAGAAATATTCATTAAGGCAGTTGGCTAGCCCTTTATTCTCTTCTACATACCTTCTGTCCTTTGTTTTTAATTTAGTTATTCCTTGTTTTAATTTCCTTTTTTCATTTATATATCTGAAGAATGTCTTATCCCCCTTTTTCATAGACTGAGCTAGTTTTTCTTCTGCCTGCCCTTTAGAAGTTCTTATAACTTGCTTGGCCTCTTTCTGCCTAATCTTGTAGATTTCTTATCTTCATTGCTCTGGGTTTTTTTATAATTACAAAATGCTAGCTTTTTATTTTTAATGATTTGGGCCACTTCTGCTGAGTACCACAGTGGTCTCTTCCTTTTTTTATCTTTTACTGACAAGTCTAATGCAATTTTCTGTTGCCTTCAATAATGCACCTTTTAAGTAGTCCCATTTCTCCTGGACTCCATGTAATCCATTCCAGTCTGATAAGGACTCATTTATGACTAATTTCATTTTTGAAAAGTCTGTTTTTCTAAAATCTAAAACTTTTGTTTTTGTGTGGTGTGACTCTTTCATAGTTCTTATATTAAACCACACTGACTGGTGATCACTAGATCCCAAGGTTTCACCTACAATGACATCATATACCGAATCCCCATTTGTGAATACCAAATCCAAAATGGCCTCCCTCCGGGTTGGCTCCTCAACCACTTGTTGCAGAGACAACCCCAGTAGGGAATTTAGAATATCTGTACTCCTGGTAGAACTTGCTATTTTGGTTTTCCAGTTTATATCTGGAAGATTGAAATCTCCCATAATGATAACTTCTCCTTTCATTGTCATTTTAGCTATTTCTTCAACTAGTAGATCATCTAGTTCTTTAACTTGACCAGGTGGTCTATATATCACACCTACACGAGTTACTGCATGATTAGCAAACTGCCACGTAACCCAAACTGACTCTATGTTGGCCTCACCAACTTGTATTAGGTTAGATTTAATGCTATCTTTCACATACAGGGCCACTCCTCCTCCTTTCTTGCCTTCTCTGTCTCTTCTGTATAAAGAGTACCCTGGTATGGTTATGTCCCAGTCATTTCTTTCATTAAACCATGTCTCCGTAACAGCCACTAAATCTACATTCTCAGATGCCATTATTGACCCAAGTTCATTGATTTTTTTACCTAAACTGCGAGCATTTGTGGACAGGACTCTGAGCTTATCATTTCTTAACCTCTGTGCTTCTGACCTGTTCTGGCATTGTTTCGGGGGGCAATTGGACTCTTGTATTTCCACTCTTTTGCCCCCCCTTCCTAGTTTAAATACTCTTTCGCAAATTCTTGGAGTTGTTCACTAAGTACATTTGTTCCTTTGAGAGAAAGATGCAAACCATCTTTTTTGTACAGTTCCTTTCTATTCCAAGTAGAGCTATCATGAGAAACAAAGCCAAATCCTTGCTCTTGACACCATTTACTAAGCCATATGTTGAACTCCTTTATGCGGGTGAAGGAGAAGCAAGGAGCACTTTAAGTTTCCTTATTCACATTTGGATCACATTGTGGACTATTTTCACATATTTATATTCTGATTCATTTGTCTTGTTTTTTTTTTTTTTGTGAATTTTTAGCAGATGCATGTAACACTATAATTGTTCACATTCACTGAGTGGTTTACATAGTGGGATGTTTTATATTGTAATTCAGTTTATTGATTTACATCTATTATCTTGAGTATTTATTTATTTATTTTATCTGGCACTACACTTTTTTGTATACACAATACTGCACCAAGCTCTTTACAGCTCACCCCTCACAACCATGGGTTACTGGCACTGCCAATGAGCTCATGTATGATTTTTAAACTTTAGTTGAAAAAGGACAGTCAGAACATACTGATGCCAGTGAAAATAAATCAATCTTTTACAAATTATGACCAAAGCGTATCTCTGTCTGGGTCCAAACTCTTACTTGTTTCAACCCATTGCAGAGATTTAATATACTGTTACCCCAGCATTTCACATTCCCAATAGGTGTCTGTTTTACAGAGTTAAAAGTAAAACAAAACAATAATATTGGCGCAAAAGACGGTTCACTGTGTAGACCCAAAAAAAGTCCCTAAATGGCCACAAACATCAGTACTAAACAAGAGGAATATTAAAAGTCCATGGATTTTGGATAAAAAAAAAAGTCCATGGAAGATGGAGGGGGATGCTCACTGTAGTGGCAGCTGGTGTGAGAGTGTCTCTCTCCTTGTGTTACAAGTATCCTGTTCTCTTTATTTTGCTTCCTTTGTGTGTTATTCTGCCAGTCTGCTTTTCTATTGCAATCTGACTATGCTAGGCATGAGAGCACACCCATATCAGTGTGGTCAGTTTTCTGTCTGTGTTGGGAGAACAGGCTGCTTGTCCTCCAATGGCCAAGACTTGTGCTGACACGCCCCCCTGCACAGCCATTCACTGAAAAGATCAGTGTACTGCACAGTGTTCCTCCACCCCACCTCTCCAAACACCTTATGCAAGTGAGAACAAGAATAATACAAGACCACATAAAAACAGAATAAAAGTGTATTTACTATATATATGTTTTGCCTTTCATTTCTATTTTATACTTAATAGGTTGTTTTACAAGGTGAGTGTTCACATATACAGTACTTTATTCATAGAGATCTCCCTTTAATATGGTAAATGAAATAAGAGGATATCTTTGCATGCATATGTTTCATGCAACCTTAAGCTTAGAATTCAGCCCAAAGCTGGGGATTGCATTCCTGAGTTCCCCAAGTAAGGGGGTGCAGGTTGCAAAAGTGCCCATCCAGATCATTGCATACATCAAGTTAAAGAGACGCTGTTCTCCCTACCGACCATCATAGCATAGGAATTAAGAGCGCCTACAGCCTTAAGGTTTTTACCAAAAGGCCAAGCCCTCTGATGCGCTTTGCCCCACCCACTGAGCCTAATCATAGGGTGGAGAGCCTGGAGCCAGATAGATAAGCTTTATGCATCATCAGCCGCTAAACAACAAAGGTGAGAAAGATGAGGAATATATGTGTAATCAAGCACAGTAGTGGGAAAACAAGTAAGAAACTGAAGAAAAATTGGAATGTAATAAAAAAGAAAATAAAAATATGGAAAGAAATAAGAATAAAAGTAAATTATAAAAAAATAATAAAACACGATAAATAAAGAATAAATGAAAAATGAAAAGAAATAATAAAAGTGAAGAGTGAAATAAAAAGTGATGTGAATTATATAATGTATATATAGTTGTACTACAATATAAAAATGTGTAAAAATGTAAATTTAAAATAGTAAAATGTAGAAAAGAATTAAAAACTAGACATGTGCAGAATGATAAAATGTGTTTTGTTTTGCTTCAGCTTGTTATTTACATAAAATTGTTTAGTTAAATTAATTTAATTGATTTAATTTGTTTTCAGGGTTTGTTTAGTTGATATGGATTTGAATCAATTAAAACTTCCGAATTCAATCAAATTGAACTCAATTCTACTGAATTCAGAAAATTCAAATGCATCTGAATTTAATTTAAATTCCATTTAAATTGCATTCAAAATTAAATTTAATCTATTCGAAATTTGAAGTTTGGAATATGGTTATATTCTTTCTATTCCATTCTATTCTATTGCTTTTTTTGTATTATATTCTTTTATTTTCTATAATATTCTATTCTTTTCTATTTTATTCAAATTCATTTTTTTTTCTGTTCGAAATATGAATTTCGGAAAATGGTTATATTGGTATATTCATTCTATTCTATTCTATACTATTCTTTATTCTATTCTATTATTTTCAATTTATTCTATTTTTTTTTATTCTATTCAAATTAAAATGTATTCTATTTGAAATTCAAATTTCGGAAGATGTTTGTATTTTTTCTATGTTATTTGTTTCTGTTTTATTCTATTCTATTATTATATTCTAATTTTGGTAAATGGTTACATTCTTTATATTCTTTTCTATTCTTTTTTCTATTCAATTCTATTCTGTTCTATTCATTTCAGTTCTATTCAAATGTGAATTTATTCTATTTGACATTTGAATTTGGGAAGAAGGTTATATTCTTTCTATGTTATTCTATTTAATTCTAGTATTTTATTTATATTCCACTGTGATCTTTTGTCTTCTATTCTTTTCTATTCTTATTTTTTTCTATTTTATTCAAACTCAAATGTATAAAGTTAGGATTGCAGATAATATTGGGGTGCCTTGTCACGCCCTCAGCAGCTTACGCATGTACTTGCAAATATGTGCAAACTAAACCCCTGTTTTTAACGTGAACTGTTGGACAGGACAATTCAGTTTGTTGCAGGCTGATTGGTAAGTTGAACTAGGAATTTTTTTTTTTCGACACAAGTAGCCCTTCCATATTCTCCTTGCTGTTAAGTCCAGGTATAGGCAGTCGCCGTTTGTACCATTGGTTATTTAGTGAAGGGATGAACTAGACACCTTTGCTGCCATTGTGCTATTTACTGGGTGTCCAGTGGGGCCTGTGCCATTAAGGGGGAGTGAGCTCCCTTCAGGCAAACCTACCCTCAATCTATCTATTACTATACTGTATATGTGCTCCTATTATGGAGGAGCACATGTATAAGTCAAAAATGTAAAGTGTAAGGACTTCAGATAATACTGGGGTGTCTTGTTGCGCCATCTGCAGCTTATAATGTATTTGCAAATGTGTGCAAGCTGAACCCCTGTTTTTAATGTGAACTGTTGGACAGGACAATTCAGCTGGAAATTTTTCTTTGTTTTTGTTTAAAAAAAAGGTCACCCTTCCATGTGTTCCTTGCTGTTAAGGCTAGTTAAAGGCATAGGTTCAGGCAAAGAACATGAGGTACAGAGCTCACATGTGGCAATCCAACAGGCCTCTCAGACATAGCACTATATAGTAGAAAAGCTGAATGATCTAGAGAACCGAACAATTTATGGATCATAATTCTCATTATCATAACTGTCAGACCTGTGTGCCACACGCATTCCTAAAATGTTGGAAATCTCCACAACCTTCATGGTGAAAAGAGCACACCGCCTGGGAGCCCTATTGACTGATAGGAGATCCCCAGGCCTATAATTGTTGGTTACCTCGAATACGTGGACAAGGTGGCGATTCTAAAATCTTTTCAGAACTCTTTTCTTATTGCAAGTAGATGGCCAAAAGCTATTGTTATTTGCAAGCTATTCACTGGAGGTGTCCCATAAGTTGAGGGCCCCCCAGCCTGTATGTTCAATACTACACCAACGGGATGTTAAATTTAGGCTGGCCTATACTGCCATACTTCACCATGATAATCCTATGCAGACTCCACCACTATGGGAGGTTTTTAGACTCTGCACATGATACAGTTGCCCTGTCTGACGTATGATAATGTTTTATATTTACTGTTGTACATATTGGTTGTTTTGCTCCCACAGCCTATCCTGGGCCATATACTGCTGTTAATATCTTGAGCACCGTATCTGCTTATTATCCCTTGGGGGCTTATTTGTTTAGGGGAACTTCTTTTTTGTCTTGTTGCAGTCAATATTTGTGCCCACAGCTATTGGTATAGAGTTGTTGTATGCTGTTTTGCCTTTATTTTTTAATTTTTAGTTAGGTCCCTGTTGGGTGCATTATTTTTCTACCCATGTTCAACCCAGGAATCATACCTACACATCCATTACTCTTTCACTAGCTCCCTCAGGCCATGTCCTTATTCTAGAGCCCAATAGATCAGTTTTAAGGCACTCTTTCAGACACATATATCCCCCTCTTATGTCAGAACTTGTAATGAAGATTGTAACATGGAATGTTAAAGGGCTACGCTCACCCAACATCTGTCTTTTAGAGGATCCTGGGAGTGGGGACAGTACCTTCCATTGGGCTTACAGGCTTATATCAAATTGATTGTGGAAAAAGGGCAAGGGCCCCACCAAGCCAGGTTCCTACTGCCTAAAAGTCCTTGTTAAATATAGATAGCAAGATTCTCTCAAAAATAGTTGCTCATTGTCTAGCACTTATTATGCCTCAACTTATACATCTGGCACAAGCTGGTTTCCCACAAGGAAGATCGGCGACTTCCAACATAGGAACGGTGCCAACCCCCTCAAGGATATAGCCATAGTTACTTTGGACGCTGAAAAAGCTTTTGGCAATGTAAGTTTTTATTGGTTAGAACTAGTTCTTCAAAGACTTGGCTTCTTGGGTCCCTTCCAACACCTGATCTGATCCATGTACTCCGCTTCCTCTGCGAATGCAGTGGCCACGAGACACATACTATCAAACTTACAAAGCACTTTTTGCGGATGACATCCTAATATTCATGTTGGACCCATGGACGAACATGTGCCTAATTTGCAATGTCTTCACTCGCTTTCAACAATGTTCTGGGGTACACATAAATTTCTCAAACAGTGAGTTATTACTTCTTTACCATGCCAAGTTTCCCCCCAGGGCTAGTCAGTCAGTGTTCCCTATTGCCAAGGGTCATATCTCATATTCGAGCATCAAAATAGAGAAAGTGCCTTCTTCCCTATAAAATCTTAATTTCTCCCCCAGTGATCAGGAAAATCGTGGGAGAATTGGAGACATGGGTGGGTCTCACACTCTTGCTCTTCATGAGATGTCACCTATTCAAGATGGTCAGCTTTAGTTTCCTGCTATACCCTCTACAGACAATACCCTTTTAACTCATCACATGGATCTACAGCGGCTTAAAAAGGCTCTAACGACTTTTCCTTGGTGAGGAAGGTGACCTTGTAACTCCCTAAACTATTTGCAACTCCCGAGGAGTGAAGAGGGAGGGCGAACATGCCAAACATAAGGATATATAACTTGTCATGCTTTTTACGTGTTGATTGGCTCTCTAGCACCACAATCTAGCAGAGTATTGTGTAACAATCAGAAGATAAACAAGTTCAGCGCTAAATAAAACACAATAAGTGCTCAAATGAATGAAAATAGACAGTAATATTATCAACTAACAAATAAAGTGCAGTGTGCAAAAATGTGCAAAAAGTTCAAAATAGGTGCAGAAATCCACAAACAATTAGCCAATGTGTGTCAAGATAGTCCAGCAGTAGGTAGCTTAAGATGCAATCCACTCTGGTAACAGAAAAGGGAGGTAACCAATGTCCACATAAGGAGTCACCGTAACACAACCATCCACCACCCAGAGGAGAGAATAAACACTCTTACCAGAATGTGTGGAATCGAATGCCAGTGGCAGCAAGTCAGACATATGTATAGATGGAAGTACCAGAATTATATTCAAAGGAATAATCCTTGAAGGACTGTCATCACAACTCTCCACCATGAACAATCTTCTTATTTGATCATAGGCTCCAACATTCATAAAAGACAAGAAGTCTCCACATAGTGTAAAACCATCTCTTACATTTTTTATTTAAAAAGTAGAAAACGTACATCAACTCAGAAGCAACGAGCATATCAGTAAAACATCTCCACCACTGTGCTCACATAGGGTAAAAGGCACAATGACATGGACCAGGCTCAATCCATTCCGGCGCGTTTCATTCACATAGACATAGCCATCATCTGGAGTATGATTTGTGGATTTCTGCACCTATTTTAGACTTTTTGCACATATTTTTTGCACAGTGCACTTTATTTGTTAGTTGATAGTATTACCGTCTATGTTCATTCATTTGAGCACTAATTGTGTTTTATTTAGAGCTGCATTTGTTTACTTTATAACTTACTTATACAAGATATGATTAAAGTTTGGAGAGAGCTAAAGAGCAAATTGGGTCTATCACCTTGGCTATCAAATCATCTTCTGATACAAGAAAACCTGATGTTCCCACAAGCCCTGCAGTATGCAGCCTATGATTTATGAGTCTCCCATGGGGTAACTAACACTGCACATTTATTTGACAAGGCAACTGGTGCTGCTCTACCATTCATGCAGCTCATGAAAAATTATCACTTACCCATTCACCACTTTCTCTATGCCCAACAACACAACTGGTGAAAATAGTTACCAAAGTTTTCCCTAACAAACCTCAGAGATTACGAACTTCTTTAAACGACACCTTGATAGACTAACAACAGTACAACATTTTGGATATCTACTGCCTTCTTAACTTCCACATCACAAAACCTCTTTAGTCCTCCACCTGGTACATAGAACAAAAAACTGAGGATGCAGTAGATCGGATACTGGCTGGATACAACTCCACATGTGCCTTTGTCACCAACAAAACGTGGCTGGAAATCCAATTCCAAATCATGCACCATGCTTATATACCTTTCCTGACAGCCATAATCTTGCACCAACAGCAGTAATGCCCCTTATATGGCAGCACCAAGCCAACACTATACCATTGTTTCTGAACTTGCTCGTCAATCTCTGCTTTCTGGGACCAAGTGGAAAACTTTGCAGTGACAGTCACTGGCCAACGACCCCAAAAGGACTCCTTCACATTACCTTTTTGACACTTTCAATGCCCTTTATCTGTTGCTATGAGACCTCAGCCCACAGTCTTCCACAGCAACAAAGTCTGGCTGTCAACCTGTTTTCTAGTTGCAAGAAAGAGTATCTTAAAGAAAGGAATACCCCGGCCCCCCACAGTAGCTTATATCAAAAAAATTACTTTTGGGGCTTTTTTATACTGGAAAGAAAAGTTTGATATGGAACTATCCCAATACAAATCAGTCAACCACTTTCAGAATAAATAGGGTTTTTTTTATAAACATGATACTGCCAGTATCTAAATGGAATTCACTTAATGCTGTATCCCAGCATCTGAAATACCGCATTAGTAAGTCTTCTACCTCCTCTTGAACACATTTTCCTCTCTCACCACTAGTGGAGGAACTATACTACATGAGGGGATTGTTATTTCTCATCTTACCTGAAGGTTCATGAATAACCCTTGAAGGCTCCATTGAAATGGTTCCCCCTAACTGTTTAACCTCTCCCCCTGCATCCTGCTTTTCAAATCCCTCCTCTCCCCTCCACTCTTCACACCCATCCTTTACTTTCTTCTCCCCTTCCTCTTTCTCCACCCCATTTGAGAGAGCATCTTATAAGCATTTTCCTGGGCAAAGATGTTCCAGAAGCAAATGGAGGAGGCAAGACAAATTTTAGCCTACGTAGCAATGTCTGAAGTTTTGCCAAGGTCTTTAGCACACTTGGATGTATAGGAAAGGGAGACTGAATTGATTGAATTGTTTGGGGAAGCATATAAACCATAAAACTAAACTTTTCAAGTCTTTTGGGCATCGATTTTCAAAGGGGGTTAGGTGTTTTGGTGGGCCCTCATGATGTCTATGCAGGCTGCAAACATAATAGTGAATTTGAACATATCCAAAATGTTCAACCGTGGACAGTTGCCAATGCTTTTAAAAGCATTGGAAAGATTTAGTGCTGTGCAACATAAGAAGTTCGTAGACATAGTTAACACCTTGCATCTGCTACCACCCAAAGGCCAAGGGGTTGTCATAAGTGGGAACAAATTGTAAGGTGTTCAGAAGGGCAGAAAGAGGCAGGTGGGAGGAAAGAAGTCCACTGGAGTAACTCACTTGTCCCACAGTCGCAGAGAGTGCAGAATGGAAGGCTCATGAATGTAACGCTCCTGCGTTTCTTATATGGTGTGGATTTTCAGCTGCAGAAATAGTTCCACGTCAGTTGTCATGTAAGAGATATGCTGAGATACCATTCCCAACCTCAATGACTCATCATGTGTGGAAGGTCTTATTTCAGCCAGTAAATACACACAATTAGCAAGCTGGTTCCTAGAGTGACTTTATATATGTGGTAACACAATGATGAAGGTTTGAGGGATAGGTTGAGTGGAGGTGGTAGGTGATAGACACTTGAAGGTGAGACAGTAGCAGATGGATGCAGGAAGGTTTAGCAATGTTGTATGATAGCAGATGATAGAATAGCAAGTGGACATACAAAAGAGATCAACCCAGTGCAGAAAAGTAGCAGTAGTCTCAAGAGCTAGCAATCTAGTTTATGCAGATGTGATAAACAGTCTCTACTATGCAGAGCTAGATAGTGTAAGCTTAGTATAAGTTTATAGAGAATTCCCCTGCGGGGTACTTAGCACTATTAGCGATACAGCCGAAGGGTGGTTCAGGAGAGGCGGATGATCCAGTAGCGGGATACAGGGATCAGCGCAGCGAGGTTCCGTCAGCGAAGTAAGCTTGCAAGCATGGAAGCTTCAAGCAAGGTTAGCATCCAGATAAGGGTGTTTGAACGAACACATGTGAGTGAGAGCCGACGCCTTAAATAGCCATCTAGTCCGGCGCTGAGTGATGACAGCTCCAGTCTTAAAGGTGTATGCGCACCTTTCCAAAAGTAAATGGTAGGGCGCATACACT
This sequence comes from Pelophylax lessonae, assembly GCF_965119305.1. Classification (NCBI taxonomy): domain Eukaryota; kingdom Metazoa; phylum Chordata; class Amphibia; order Anura; family Ranidae; genus Pelophylax; species Pelophylax lessonae. The sequence goes on from NC_138772.1 coordinate 368,823,546, forward strand.
TGTGGAAAGTGTAATTTAGGGTACCAAAGGTACCGGAACATTACAATGAATTGTGGGGAGGAAACTAGGTGGAGCCCAGAGAAGATTAAACACCAGGAATAGGGGCAAATAGTGAGCAGGAAACGAACCCAAATAGGCATTTCAACAGTGGCATAAAGAAATATAAGAAGCATTATCTGGGCAGCGGTACTTAAGATAGGGCACCGCCAGGCTGTCCGATATAACCCAGAGGCAGATAGCCCAGGTCTACGGTCCTATGGTTCGCCAGTCAACTCTAAACCTTGAATGTCTGGGTGTGCTCGAATGGCCACTGCAAGGGGCTCCAAAGCCAGGATGAACAGAATGGGAGAAAGGGGGCTTTCAGGACCTAATTCATCTGCTGGTGGTGCTGTGGTTCTCAGGACTGATAGCTGCAGTTCCAGTGTCCACCGGCAGGTGTCTCCCAGAAGCCAGCAGTGATCAACTCCACCTGGTTTCAGCTACTAGATGGCTATATAAGGCTGCTCCTTCTAGCCCAGCCTTGCACCCAGTTCCCAGTACCCCACTGCCTTGCTCCCTGCTCCTCCAGTTTTCCCCAGCCTTGTTTATCTATTTTGTGTATATGGTATATATAGTTAGTGTATTAGGTTGCTGGTTAGACATTTTGTCATTTAGTTTTGATTTTCATGCATTCTCATTTTTATTGCTGTTGGTGTGTAGTTATTGTACACTGTAAATAAATCAACCCCAAGAGATAGTAGTAGGGCTGCAGCAGAATGGTATAATGGTAGAATGGTATTCTTTTTCTAGTTTTGGAATAAGGGAAATGTGGCTCTCTAATGACTGAACCAGAAATTAGGTCTCAGCAGATAATAAATTAAAGACTTTGAGTAAAAAAGGATCATAAACAGAAGCTCCTCATTAAGGGGGAATCAAGGTAATCTCTGATAACAGGGTTTTATAGGAGGGAGAACGGTCTCTGCGTTATAGTTAGCAATGCAGCCATTGTGTAAAGATTTGTCTGTGTTGCTGTGTGGGCTGGGGAGGTTAAAGAGAGTAGAAAAGTATTTGCCGAACGCTTTGAGAATGTGGAAAGTAGAATATACAGTTTTGCCTAAAGGTTGTATATCAAGGTGGTAAGGTGAAGGGTCTACATTTGCTATTATGTTGGTAAATCCAGGCAGAGACCCTTACCCTGTAATTCCTGTGAACTTCCTTGTATAGATGAAAGAGGAATTAACTGACAGCCAAGATTTTGGCAGGGATGTCTAGTGATTGGGTTTGTTTGTGGCTGTTCTCCAGGGATTCTACTATGAGCAGGGCATTAGATATGTCTCTTGCATGTTGGGTCTGGCCCTGTTCTGGTTAAGAACTTCATTAAAAATCACTGTGCTTGGGTTAGATAACAATAGCTGCCAGCACAAAGAGTCTGGATCAATAAACTTTAAAAAAGTTTATAATAATAAAGTGAAAATCATATAACATACATAAAAGATTGGTACCCTAGTAATAAATATACTTACATATGACAAAATCTATATATAAGAAAAACATTCTGTGAGCAAAACAAAATAAATCCAAAGTGCAAAGTCAAAGTTCATAGTAAATGGTCAAACAAACAACTAAGAATGAATATTACAAGTGAGGGTACAATTGGCACAAAAATAATTTTCTTAGAAGAGAATTATCCCTGCACCTGTCTGATAAATAGAGTATACTTTTGGGGCATGCTTGTACTGAATATTGAGCCCTTTAACATTGTAAGATCAGAGTTTTAGAAGAAATGGGGAGATCTTTGCTGTAGTCATGGCAATGGCACAGTTGGAGGAGAGCAATAGAAGGGTGTAGGCAAGGGAAGGGACTAAGGAACAATGGGAGAAGGAAGAAAATGTTGGAATGAGGAAGTGGTGAGGAATGGAATGGAGGGTATAAAAGAAGGGGAAGAGATGGGGAACAAAGCGGAGGGGGCAAAAAAGCAAGAAAAGCCCACAAAATTACAGATTCAAAAGGGAGTCATCAAGGTTTCCTGTCTTATCAATTACTTAATGTAATTATATTTAACACCTGACGGAGGCTTTACCTCTCCCCATATGTTCACTGTAACTGACCCCCAATAGACAATTTGGCACTATATGCAAAGTTAAAGCACATACTTTATTTATATCCAAAATGTAAAACTTAACAGAAACCCACTTAAAAAAATTATAATTGGCCAGTGATTAAAAACAACAACAGCAGCTGTGAAAACTCTCCTCCAAGTCACCATTTTGATGTTACTATTACTATACTAAAGAGCTGTTATTTACAGAGCTCCCAGGCATCCCAGAGGAGTGACTGTATAAGTTCTAGTTATCTCTTGGAGAATGGTAACTCCTTCATGTATCTCCAATTCAATATACATGTAACGTGAACCTTTTGGGAATAAGGGGGGTGAAGTACAAAACTTAGAGATCAAAAGGGGCCACATGTAACAAAATATCCAAGATGTCCATCTTCCATCATTAAAAGGGGTAGGTTTTGCTGAAAGACTCTAAAGTTCCAAGAGAAGGGCTAATTACATGTATTTCCATATATATTTTGGTGAATTCCCCAAAGCTAGCACACACATGGACTTAGGCTGGGTTAACACTATTGTGAATTGGGTTAAAGTTCTAAAGCCAACCTGGGAGAGGGTCAAAAACACATAAGAAGCAGACCGCTGGACATATTGATTCAGTACCTTTCAACAGTAGCAAAAAAATAAGATAGAAAGTAGGCATTCAGGGGTATACAGTATCGGGGGGGGGGGGGGGCAGCAACCACCAGTCAGTCAAATACAGTATAAGGATGGCATAGAGCACCAATTGGAGGAATCCCATACTCTAGCTAGTCTAACAGGGACAGTCTCTCATGGTGCACAAACACTCCCATGGGTCATTAACATTTAATATTGCAGTACATCTAGTGATATCATACTGTATGTCCAACAAAATATAGAACAAACGGCACCTGGGAGTGCTCTGCCAAAGATGAACTGTAGAGGCCAATGAGTTAGTGGGTACCATGAGCCCCCCAGTTACAATATAGGAAGAAGCAGGGTTGAGCTCATTCACTGCAACAATCAGGCAACGAAAGACTGATAAGTGGCGCATGAATATGTGAGAAAATAATGAAATTTGGGGGAATCTGCTACTTCGTTGAATATGTGTGCAGGAAATGTGTAATAAGATTGCCTTGTTGGGGAAAAATAATGGAGTTGAATTACTAAATCTGGAAAGTGCAAAATATGGTGCAGCTTCCTGGTTTTATCAAAGCTGAATTGGCTACCATGCACAGCTGCACCAGATTTTCACTTTCCTTTTTTAGTTAATCAACCCCACTGAGTTGTACGTGATCCTGTCAGGAAAGTGACCAGATGTAATTTGCTAAGCCACATATGCATACTATTATATATAATTAGTTAGGGTTATAAACATGGAATCCAGGGGAGGATCACAATTTGGTCTGGGCAGCAATTTGGTCAACAAATGAAATGGATGGAAATTACAGGGTCTCAGCATATAGGGGACCTCTGGTGGATGGCAAAAGATGTGGGTTCACCCATCTTTCTTGAGCAGCAGATTAAATGTGAAGCCCTAGTGGATTTACCTTGTTCCCACCCAAGGATAAGAGGAGGTTCAAGGGCTTCCCATTGGTCTAGAGTGTGCTTCGGGAGATCTGGGAGGAGAGTGATAGTGAGCAGATGTCAGCAAAAGTGAGCAGATGTCATTTGCTAAGCCACATATGCATACAATTTATATATAATTAGTCAGGGTTATGGACGTGGAATCCAGGGAAGGATCACAATTTGGTCTGGGCAGCAAATTGGTCAACAAATGAAATGGATGGAAATCACAGGGTCTCAGCATATAGGGGACCCCTTATGGATGGAAAAAGATGTGGATTCACCCATCTATCTTGAGCAGCAGATTAAATGTGAAGCCCTAGTGGGTATAGCTTGTTCCCACCAAAGGATAAGAGGAGGCTTGAGAGCTTCCCATTGGTCTAGAGTGTGCTTGGGGAGATCTGGGAGGAGAGTGATAGTGGCACCATCAAAAGTGATAAGACCTCAATATCTAGGGTCATTTATAATGTCTTGCTGCAGAAAAATGTATGCAGCAGATATCATGTGGTCTTTCAGAATCAGGGCTTCTAGGGCCCACGATTCTATGAACCTGGTCTATCTTCAAGTCCACATTATCAGAAGTGTCCAGGGGACACTTGTTCAGGCAATTCCTTTCCTCTAGACCTTCATGGAGCAAGAACAAAGTGTGGATGTCATTCTCATGGTCACTTAGCTGCTTTTCTTGGGCACAGGCTGTGGAAGGGAGAGATGGATGGCCTGTTCAATGTCTGCAGTTTTCAATTGTATGGTTTTGAGCTTGACTTACAGGGATTCTATTTCTATCTTGTTTCTACAGGACATAGCTCTCAATTTCTGAGAGGATCAGCAATATTTTGATGTATGCCTTCAGTCTCAATCTCCTCCAGAGTCAGGACTAAGGAGAGAAAGTTTTGCTAATTCCAAAACTGTGTTTAGACCTAGTATCACTGGGCTGAGGCTTGGTGATCAAGAGCCTGAGAGCACAAAAATCATAGAGCCTGCAGAGTGCAGAAGTTCCACTATTTTAAGTGTGTTAGGTTTATGATAGGCCTGCTCACCCACTCAGAATAACACAGACAATTTACCTTGTTTGATATGCTTTTATCAAAAACTCGTTTGTGAGTATTTTTATACCTTTTATTCTCAATAAATCTTTTAAAGGATTATGCACTAGGCCGGTGCGCCCTTGTGTTTGTTTGTCATTTTCAGTGATCCCAGACTACCCTGGTCTTGTAAGGGGCTGCAAGGCCGAAGTTGTCCAGTGTTGCCGTGTCGGTAGTTCTCAACAACTGCAAGTTTGTGGCTGAAGTGGATAGAGGATTACACCACTCAGAGCGCAGGGGACAGGTGCTTTGCACCAACATTTTTATTTTGATACCTTAGCCAGAAGGAGGTGCTCTTACCTTTGTGGCACATATGTAAACAGAGATCGAAGAGTTTGAGTATCAAGATCTTCAATTTATCCTTGGGTCAGGAGCTCAGTGGGTTTCTGTCCACCTTTACCCATGTGCAGGCCATGTCTTCCCTCTTTTTTAACTTTTTAACCGCTTGCCGACCGCCGCAAGTAGATATACTGCGGCGGTCAGCCCCTCACAGGCAAAGTGTCCGCCGCTCACTCTGCGATCATCGGGGGAGAGGGAGAAAGGCAGGCAGCTTGTGTAAACAAGCTGCCTGTCATTCTCCCCTGTGTAGAAACACTGATCATACGGTTCTACTATGTAGAACCGTTGATCAGTGTAACTACAGCTCAACAGACAGCCAATCACAGTTAGAATCACGCCCCTAGGGACACACACAGCCCCTCCCTCTCAAATAAAGTTAACCCCTTCACTGCCAGTGTATTTTTACAGTAACAGTGCATATATATAGCACTGATTACTGTAGAAATGTCACTGGTAACCCCAAAAGTGTCAAAAATGTCAGTCAAGGGTCCAATCTGTCCGCCCCAATGCCGCAGTACCGAAAAAAAAAAATCGCAGATCGCCGCCATTACGCGTTAAAAAAAAAAACAACAAAAATGACAAAAATCTTTCCCTTTGTTAGTAAACGCAATAACTTTTGCGCAAACCAATCAAAATACGCTTTTTGTGATTTTTTTTTACCAAACATATGTAGCATAAAACAAACTGGCCGAAAATGTTAAAAAATTTTGATTTTTACTTTTTTTTGGGGGGAATTTCATATAAAAAAATGTGAAAAATATTGTTATTTTTGCAAAATTGACGCTCTTTTTTTGTTTATAGCGCTTGATCAAAAAATCGCACAGGTATCAAATACCACCAAAAGAAAGCTCTGTTTGTGGGAAAAAAAGGACGTCAAATTTGTTTAGGTACAGCGTTGCACGACCGCGCAATTGTCCGTTAAATTCACGCAGTGCCGAATCGCAAAATACCCCCTGGTCTTTCAGCAGCCAAATCCTCCGGGGCTTAAGTTAAATGACATTTAATCAACCTAATGTGCAACAGCACACAATGCAGACCAATGTATTACACTCACAGCACTGCAGATCAGGTGATTTTGGGTTGTGAGAGTTAACTTAAATACCCAAAGTAAACCATTTAAATATAACATATTCATTTTATGTCTAAATGCACTGCATTCAGGATATAAACACAAACACACACACATATACTGTATATTTGTAACTGCATGGTGTAAAAATGATACAAATTATATTCAATGGACTATACAAAGCTACAAAACAGGTTTATCTTACTTTTTCCTAGTGCTTTTCTTTACTGCTGCTGTGCAAGACCGTGGAGAGCAGCGAGCAGCACCTATACACAGTCTAACACTAACAGTATAAATCTTTAAACTGAAAACTAAAATAGATTATTGAAAAATGACAAAACTTCTGCAAACACATATTGTTCCTTTATTCCATTTTAAACAAAGATTATTTCAAGAATATCAGTTTATGCAATCATAGAAACATTGTGCTAGAACAGATAAGACAACCAGTCAGAAGCCCAACCATGTGACAAACCCAGAGGCTATTTGAGATATGTCAGTACAACTGCCCACAGAGCTCATTTAAGAAGTTGCCTGTGGGTCTGTCAGTTGCCACAGCTGGAAGAATATCTTCCACTGTTTCATTTCAAGGTCTCATAATTATAAATGAATGACTAGGCAGCAAGATACATTTGATTATACTTTGAGGAAGGAGTTTTTAACTAGAATAATATTGAAATATACAATTTTAAATTAAAATAAAATATACACTTACAAGTACTTTTTACATTATAAAATATATTTTACATAACACCCATGCCAATGTTCCTAACATGAATTTCTGTAGATAGTAAATGTGCTTTTTTTTTTTTTTTAAGTAAGATTGCACATTGCATGTCTGTGTAATGTAAAAACGTATGTACAGTATGTCCATGCAAAGTTACTTTTTTTATAGACGGTTATTATATAGATATGTTATTTTTGGATTATACAGTATTTATTAAGCTATGTAAATGCTATATTATATAGAAGTACCAATTGTTTACTCAAAAATGTTATAAAGTACAATCTCCTAAAGGGAATAAAACATGTAGTTATAAACCAACTGGTTTGCTGGGATAAACATGGACTCATTTGCTGTAAACAAGAATTCACAATGTTTGCAACTGAACTCCAAACATTTTTTTGAAACATTGCCTTCATGTGTTCATGTTCTTGGTAGTTCATAATTTGCCAAAATTAGCTTTTCTTATTTTATAAGGCTTGTTGAAAATGTAATAACACATACATAGATGTTGGGAAGTTCGAAAAAAATAATGGTGTAGGGAGCAGTTTGTAGAACTAGACAAAAATACAAATATCTTCTTAAAAGCATGTAGACAGATACTAAGCCAACCTATCTAGGCAAGCATTTGGAGATTTTGAGGTTGATTTGCTAAATACAAATAGACTGTTCACTCTGCAAGGGAGGTTGCAATTTGCAAGGGAGTTTTCCCCAAAGCTTAAAGAGTTTGTTACTCCAACATTTCATATTCCTAATATGAGCCTGCTGTACCATGTACTTGTATGAGAAAGTCATGTTCTCTCTGTATTGCTTCCTTTGGGTGGAATCCCTGGTGTTCCTGCCAGTCCCTCTGCTTTCCTATTAAAAACTGCCCACACTAAGCGCTAAGCAGGAGAACACTCCGTTGACAGTTCGCTAGCTAGGCTGGGAACTCAGTGTGCTCTCCTCCAATGATCAGACTTGTCAAGCCAACCCCCCCCCCCCCCATGCACAGCCTGTCACTGGGAAGCTCAGTGTACTGTTGCTTCTCCTTCCCCCAGCTCTTATGCAGCTGAGAACAGAGGAAATGTGACCATTTATAATAAAGGGAAAAAGGGTATTTATAATTTTTTTTATATCTATACAAAAGTGGTTTACCTTCATCACTATTTTAAACTGAATGGCTTGTTTTATGATGTGATTGTTTACAAATTATCACTTTAATGAATGAGGTGAAGTTCTGCTGACTTTCATCATCCATGTGTAGAACAAAAACCTGTTTTTTATTTTCCTTGCGATTGATTGGGTATTCTTTTCAAAGTGCAATTTTACCACTTTCACTAAGGTCTGGCTAAAACTCCCTTGCAAAGTGAACAGGTTATTTGCTTTTAGTAAATCATCCCCTTTTGGCTCTTATATACTATATAAAACATCACCATACTGTTCACTGGGGAACACATCATATTAAACAAAGCAAAGTCCTTCTATATAATTATCCTACTTCTTATGTTCACCAAAATTATTTTTATCATACAGTAACAAAACCAACCCCATCCTATTTTGCTGCGTGGAATTAGGTAGTATTCCCTATGTGGAGATGAAATGGGAGAGATAGGCCCTAGAAAAAACAAATCCAGAAATAGAGCTTTGGCTTGTCTGTTATGCAATAGACCTTGATCTTTTTGGCTTTTAGTCATCACATTTTTTCTTCTCTACCTGCATCTTAGCAGAAGTGGGATAACCTGAGATATGACTGCTTAATAAGCCTCTACATCTGCACATATAAAACCTGGTTATAAGGTAAAGAGACTTGAGTGAAAGCTTGACCGCAGTAACAAAAATTTACTGGGTACAGTAAAAAAATGAAAAAAGTACAACCAGCAATCAATTTATATAGAAGGAAATGATCAAGCATGCTTAAAAAGTTAAACTCAGTAGGCCTACTGAAGAAGCCCAATCACGGGATGCAATGCATCTAGGAGGGAGGAGCCAAGCTTGTGACATCACAGTGGAGTCATGTATGTAGTGCTGAGCTGGCCTGATATATTGCTCTGATTAGCACTTTTATTCTGTTAAATTGTAAGTGTATTTTATTGTGGGGTGTTTTAAATAAAGAACAATACATAAGGCACTATGTTTGTGCCTTTCTGCCTAGAATGATTTGTGAGCTGAGTCTGTGGGGAGCTTCAGCAAGTGGATGGGACAGATGTTCTGTGTTAACCAAGGAGGATACCAGAAATGTTCCTGGGTTAAATATTGATGATTGTGTTGGTAATTTTATTGAGGTGAGTGGGCCCTTCACCTGGTGATGGATGTGCACTATGCATGAAAAGTGAAGAAAATTAGTGTTTTGCTAATTCATTTTCATCACTATTTTTTTATTACCTGGAACTTGCTGGATATTTCAGTATACATTACAGTATATTAACCGCCTTAGCGGTAAACCCGAGCGTGACTCGGGGTAGGAATTTTCTGGTATTAGCGGTATCCCCGAGTCACGCTCGGGGTCAATGGGCAGAGCGTGCAGACAGCGCAGCGGAGCTTCTCTTACCTTATCCTGGTGATCCAGCGATGATCTTCCATTGCTGTGACCGCCAGCGAGATCTCCGCCGCTCGTCTGTCGGTAGGAGGACTTCCTAGTTCCGTTCCCTGCAGCAGCAATGCTGCATGGGAGCGGAACTAGGGAGGGAAATTAAAAAAAAAAAAAAAAAAACGTTGCACAAAACACATAACACATTTTATATTATATATATGCATATATATATATATATATATATATATATATATATATATATATATATATATATATATATATATATATATATATATACATATATACACACACACACACATATATATATATATATATATATAAAATTATATTATTGATTCGATTATAATTCATGCGTTATATATATATATACACACACATATATATATATATATATATATATATATATCTATATCTATATACACACATATATATATAATATATAGCGCATGAATTATAATCTAATCAATAATATAATTTTATTATATATATTATATATTAAATAATAAAATAATATTATTGATTCAATTATAATTCACTTGTTTGTGTTTCAAATTTATCACATCTGGGATGTCTACTAGACTCTTGTTTTGGTCAGGTTTAAGTCAGTAATTACTAAGAATTGTAGGCCTATAATACATAACGCCAAATTTCCATGAAAAGAATTGTACCGCTTTTGGAACAGAATTCCTGACAGAATCATACCGCCAGGGAGGTTAAATGTTATTGATTAGGGTGTTGCGTTACACTGAATTTATTTGAATACACAACCTCTATTGTTTATGCAAACAAGGAAAGCATTTGAAACTGGTATCTAGAGACAAAGAATAGTTTTATCACATAATTTAACTAAAGAAATATGGAACTGACCTGTCTGTAGAAATCATTTGAGCCTATTGAGTTCATTTAGCACTGGTAAAGAGGAAACAGGTTTGTGTGACAAGTATTGGCAAAATAGACAATGTGAAACAAATGATGAAGAGAAAAAAGTAATAGCAAGAATAAAAAATAAGATTAAACACAAGAAAGAAATGAATACATGGATGAAAGAAAATTTTAAAAATGAACAGAAAATTAAAATAAAAATGAAATAAAAATAAAGAGGGAAATAAAAATAGAAAAATATGTAAACAAAATAAGTAAAAAGATATATTGTTAATATTGAAAAAATGAGTTGAAATAACTAAATAATGAAAATTAAAAATTAACAATAAAAAAGTAAAAAGAAGTAAAAAGGGAAAGTGAAAATAAATGAATGAGATACAAATGTTGTATAAATGATATGATAGATGTGAACCAAACAAAAAATTAAGTAAAAGGAGGAAAACTTGAATCATAATATATAATAAATAAAATAAACACATACATGTTATATAAAAGGATTCGGGTTTTCCCATCAGGGGGCATAAAGTGTACTTTACCTTGGTTTACCAGCATTTCTGAATTTGTGCTCTCGGATGCCTGCCCCCAAGCTCTGAGTAATGGCAGGAAGTTCCTGAAGCCTCTGGTTTGAAGTGGCACTTTGAGCCTTCGTGACCACAGCCTGTACCATTGACCATCATTGTAAAGAATAGATATGAGGCATTGGTTTATAGCCAGACATCCACTTGTTGAACCACCAAACACTTAAACTAAGATGCTGATGCTACAGTCACTCCCATAGGATGGAAGAATGCAGTTTAATTTGTCAATTCATGGTGTGAACTGTACCCCAGTGGATGATTTCAGGTCAACAAATGGAACTGCAATGAATGGCATCGGGTCACAGACCAAACTATCTAGTATAGTGCACATGAGATAACAACAAGGGAACAGCTATACTTTTGTCACCAGTCATTAAATACATATACATATATATATATATATATATATATATATATATATATATATATATATATATACATATAAACTCGGAAGTTATGGATAAAAGTAGTAAACTATTGACATAGGAACACTTGCCAAATAAATCCTTCTTCTGGTCTGGAATAGCAAAAGTTATTTTATGGAGACATGTGGTCTTGGCTCCTTTCACTTTCTTTTTCTCTTTCGCTTTCTCTTTCTATTTCTCTTTCTATTTCTCTTTCTCTCTTTCTCTCTTTCTTTCTCTCTCTCCACTTCCTCCTTCTGGGTTTTCTAACTCAGCGAAGCAGAGACAGAATGTGAGTTACATAAACTTTGTCCAATTAAGCAGCAAATCCTGACACTAGCATCATCATTGGCTTACTTTTACAGTGATAGTGAACCTTGGCACCCCAGATGTTTTGGAACTACATTTCCCATGATGCTCATGCACTCTGCAGTGTAGTTGAGCATCATGGGAAATGTAGTTCCAAAACATCTGGGGTGCCAAGGTTCGCCATCACTAGCTTACTAGATATTAGTCAAACCAGAGAAATATGAAGGATGAGAGCACCAAGCCATATGAATTGGTCCACATATCAATCTTATTTTCCAAAATAAAAATAATGGATCTATCAAGAGGTGACAGCCAAAGGGTTTCAAGGATAATGCAAACCCCCCTTAATCAGGACTACCATTTAACAGAAACAGGTTTAATATAATATAGTTATATAGTTAATGTATATTCATGAAAGCACATCAAGCTCAAATAAACTTTATACTTAATGTACTTTGATGAATTTAGCCTACTGGAATTATGTCCTTATTAGGGTTGAGCGAACACCTAGATGTCCGTGTTCGACGGGTTCGGCCGAACTTTAAAAAAAAGTCCGGGTCCGTGTCCCGGACTTTTACCGAACTTTTCCCGGACACCGAACCCCATTGAAGTCAATGGGGACCCGAACTTTAAGGCACTAAAATGGCTCTAAAACACCAAAGGAAAGGGCTAGAGTGCTGCAAATGGCAGCAAAACGTAATTAAGAGCATGGCAAGTGCTCTGCAAACAAATGTGGATAGGGAAATAACTTAAAACAACAAAAAAAAACAGAAAAATAAAACAATGTTCTTCTTCATCTCTGAAGGACGAGGCCCATATGGAGTAGGAGGGAGGTTGAGGTGGTGGTGGATGTGGCGGTGACTAGACATATGCCGGTTTTCGGTAATTCGATATATCGCGGTATTGCATAGCCACGGTATTGTTATTGTGGCATTTTTAAAATACCGAGTTTCTCTGTCAAGTCTGCCTGACTTGTGAATTGATACATTTCAGTGAGCTGGATGACTCATTCACTCACTCAGCTAACACCTTTCAGCATTAAGTCTCCTAACTATAAACAAAAATGATTACATTTGTATCTTTTCCTTCCCTCTGCCAGGGAGAAAGGAAGTTTAACCTCTTAAAGACTGGATCTTTTTCTGACACTTGCTGTTTGCAAGTTAAAATCAGTTTTTTTTTTGCTAGAAAAGTACTTAGAACCCCCAAACATTTTATATATTTTTTTAGCAGAGACCCTACAGAATAAAATGGCGATTGTTGTAATATTTTATGTCACACTGTATTTGCGCAGCAGTCTTTCAAACGCAATGATTAGACTTTAATGAATAAAAAAAAAAAAAAAAACGTAACAGTAAAGTTATCCCAATTTTTTTTTTTTTTGTTACACAGAGAATCGTGAGAGAATCGTGATCTTTATTCCAAGCTAAAAAATCGTGATTCTCATTTTGGCCAGAATCGTGCAGCTCTAATAAATATATATATACACACACACACGCCTAGCAGCCCACATTACATTATTATATAGCCATCAAGCAGTGTCTGGCCTACCTGGTGATGACTGGTCCTGGCGCTCTGATCCGATGGCCTGGTCTTTAAAGGGGCAAATCCTTGCGATCCAGAAGTGGTTAAACCTGCAGGAGGACCGGTGTTTTTATCTATTAATGACTTTACTATTGCTTTAGGCCTGGTTCACATGTATGCGGGTTGGTGGTTCACATGTATGCGGGTTGGCGGTTCACATGTATGCGGGTTGGCGGCCCACATTTGCACAGGCATAGCAGCCCATTGATTTGAACGGGCTGCTATGCCCTCATTTTCCGCAGAAAAAAGGTGCATGCAGCATTTTTTTTAAATTCAGTGGCCTTGAAATCCATCCTGCTTTTGCACCATGCGACTAACCTGCAGTTCCTGCTCTGGCAAGCTTTCTGCATTTTTTGTATACGTGGGCACGGCATTTAAAAATAAACAGTTTGCGTGTGCAGCAACGGCAGGTAAGTCGCATGGTGCAAAAGAAGGATGGATTTCATGGCCACTGCATTTTTTTAAATTCTGCATGCACCTTTTTTCAGCTGAAAACGCAGGCATAGCAGCTCAAGCCCATTCACATCAATGGGCTGCTATGCCTGTGCAAATGTGGGCCCCCAACCCGCATACATGTGAACCAGGCCTAAAGCAATAGTAAAGTCATTAATAGATAAAAACACCGGTCCTCCTGCAGGTTTAACCAATTAATGACTTTACTATTGCTTTAGGCCTGGTTCACATGTATGCGGGTTGGGGGCCCACATTTGCACAGGCATAGCAGCCCATTGATGTGAATGGGCTTGAGCTGCTATGCCTGCGTTTTCAGCTGAAAAAAGGTGCATGCAGAATTTAAAAAAATGCAGTGGCCATGAAATCCATCCTTCTTTTGCACCATGCGACTTACCTGCCGTTGCTGCACACGCAAACTGTTTATTTTTAAATGCCGTGCCCACGTATACAAAAAATGCAGAAAGCTTGCCAGAGCAGGAACTGCAGGTTAGTCGCATGGTGCAAAAGCAGGATGGATTTCAAGGCCACTGAATTTTAAAAAAATGCTGCATGCACCTTTTTTCTGCGGAAAATGAGGGCATAGCAGCCCATTCAAATCAATGGGCTGCTATGCCTGTGCAAATGTGAACCACCAACCCGCATACATGTGAACCAGGCCTAAAGCAATAGTAAAGTAATTTATAAACAACACCTCCTTCAGGTTTAACCACTTCTTGACCACAAGGATTTGCCCTCTTAATGACCAGGCCATCGGATCGGAGCCGAGCGCCAGAACCAGTTATCACCAGTTAGGCCAGACACTGCTTGATGACCTATTTTAGGCCTGGTTCACAGAGTCTGTACTGACTGACTATATAATAATGTGCATAAGTGAACCAAAGCCCCTAAATTCAGCAATGAAATTGAAGTGAGGTGGAAATTTAATAATTTAAATTTAATAATAGAATACCGTGATAATACCGTATACCGTGGCAAAACCTTAATCAATTAATCGCAGCATGAAAATCTGATACCGTCACAAGCCTAGCGGTGACATAGGCGTGCGCACAGGGTGTGCTGGGTGTGCCTGGGCACACCCTAATCACCTAGGGCACATAGCATTGCCAGTGAGGAGATGGGAAAGATCTCCCTGGGACCTGCTCTGCTCTATTTCTCCTTGCCTACAGGTACATGGCCCCGATACATTACTCTCCCTGCTGGCAAACACATGCATGTGTATTTCAACTTTGGGGTGCACACCTTAATGCAATAGGCTGCGCACACCTATGGGCGGTGTAGGTGGAAGCGGCGGTGGAGGAGGACCAGGGCCGGATTAACAGCATCATGGGCTTGGTGCTGAGGATTTTGAAGGGCCTTAAGGGCCGTGCCTTGCCATGCACCCAGAGGAGGAAGGGTGCAGCCATGCATGCCTAATTCAACATGGGATGCTGTCTCTGAAGCCCATAAACACATCCATGCATCGCCAACTGTCCCTCCTTGTCCGGCCTTCACGCTGTGTGGG
The DNA here is from genome assembly GCF_965119305.1 of Pelophylax lessonae. NCBI lineage: Eukaryota > Metazoa > Chordata > Amphibia > Anura > Ranidae > Pelophylax > Pelophylax lessonae. The sequence goes on from NC_138772.1 coordinate 368,838,623, forward strand.
GAGGTTCTGAGGGTGCTGCCTGGGGAAGCGAGCATAGAAGCCAGACTTCTGTGTTTACAAGTGACAGAAGAGCGGTAACAGTGAATATGGCCAACCCGGGGCCTATATAAAAGGTAGGGGCCTGGAGCTGCAGCTCCAATAGCCCCTACATTAATCTGGCCCTGAGGAGGAGGACGAGGTAGCCAACACTGCTTCTTTTCAAAAATTTTAAATGAGGGTACACCCCAAAAGAGTGAGAAAGAGCAAAAATGGAACAATGGGTGGGTAAGGTCGGTATCCATTGCTATTCTGCATAAGGTACGGAAAAGTCCCGTGGGATCCATGCCTGGTTCATTTTAATGAACGTGAGCTTGTCCACATTGTCTCTGGACAGGCGGCTGCGCTTGTCTGTTATAACGCCCCCAGCCGTGCTAAATACCCGTTCAGATAATACACTGGCTGCAGGGCACGCCAGCACCTCCAAGGCGTAAAGGGCAAGCTCAAGCCATGTGCCCAATTTGGAGACCCAGAAGTTGAAGGGGGCAGACCCGTCATTCACTACATGTAGGCGTGTGCACACATACTGCTCCACCATGTTGGTAAAATGCTGCCTCCTGCTAAGACGTTCCATCTGAGCTGCTGGTGCTGCTGTTTGTTGTGGCGTGCTGACAAAGCTTTTCCACATTTCGGCCATGCTAACCCTGCCTTCTGAGGTGCTGGCGGTGCCCTGGTTGCGTTGGCGACCTCCTCCTCCTCCTCCTCTGCCTTGTGCTTCCACTGTGGCCCCGCTGTCAGATGGGAATGCCAGCAGCATGGCGTCTACCAGCGTGCGCTTGTACTCGCGCATCTTGCGATCGCGCTCCAGTGAGTGAAATATGGACGGTACGTTGTCCTTGTAACGGGGATCCAGCAGCGTGGCCACCCAGTAATCAGCACAAGTTAGAATGTGGGCAACTCGGCGGTCGTTGTGGAGACACTGCAGCATGTAATCGCTCATGTGTGCCAGGCTGCCCAGAGGCAACGAAGGGCTGTCCTCTGTGGGAGGTGTATCGTCCGTGTCCTCTGTATCCCCCCAGCCACGCACCAGTGATGGCCATGAGCTGGCCTGGGTGCCACCCTGCTGTGAACATGGTTCCATCTCCTCCTCCAGCTCCTCCTCCTCCTCATCCTCCTCATCCTCCAGAACTGTGCCCCTGCTGGACAATTGCGTCCCTGGCGTTTGCGTGTGCAGGAACCCACCCTCGGAGCCCCTTGCGAATGACTGCCCTGAAAGCCTTGGAAATGTTACCTCTTCATCCTCCTCCTCCTCCTCATCCTGTGCCACATCCTCTTCCATCATCGCCCGAATTGTTTTTTCAAGGAGGCATGGAAGTGGGATAGTTAAGCTGAGAACGGCGTCATTGCCACTGGCCATGTTGGTGGAGTACTCAAAACAGCGCAACAAGGCACACAGGTCTCGCATGGAGGCCCAGTTAAATTAAATAGCGGAATAGAAAATATGATCCAAAAAAAGTGTATGTATATCACACGTACACAACCACACTGGGCCCCAATTACTATTGTTTGTACCCCTAAAAGGCTAGATGAGGAGTAGGGGGAGTATGGAACAGGCAGCACCCTCAAACCTTCAGAAGTATGAGATGAACCCCAACAACTTGGAAAGGTGGATCTCTCTCACACGTACCGACACAGACTATCCCGCAATTCAATTGATCCTCAAAGGTTTTTATTGAATAGCGGAATAGGAAATATGATCAAAAAAAGTGTATGTATCTCGCACGTACACAACCACACTAGGCCCCAATTACTATTGTTTGTACCCCTAAAAGGCTAGATGAGGAGTAGGGGGGGTATGGAACAGGCAGCACCCTCAAACCTTCAGAAGTATGAGATGAACCCCAACAACTTGGAAAGGTGGATCTCTCTCACACGTACCGACACAGACTATCCCCCAATTTAACTGATCCCCAAAGGTTTTTGATTAAATAGCGGAATAGAAAATATGATCCCAAAAAAGTGTATGTATATCACACGTACACAACCACACTGGGCCCCAATTACTATTGTTTGTACCCCTAAAAGGCTAGATGAGGAGTAGGGGGAGTATGGAACAGGCAGCACCCTCAAACCTTCAGAAGTATGAGATGAACCCCAACAACTTGGAAAGGTGGATCTCTCTCACACGTACCGACACAGACTATCCCGCAATTCAATTGATCCTCAAAGGTTTTTATTGAATAGCGGAGTAGGAAATATGATCAAAAAAAGTGTATGTATCTCGCACGTACACAACCACACTAGGCCCCAATTACTATTGTTTGTACCCCTAAAAGGCTAGATGAGGAGTAGGGGGGGTATGGAACAGGCAGCACCCTCAAACCTTCAGAAGTATGAGATGAACCCCAACAACTTGGAAAGGTGGATCTCTCTCACACGTACCGACACAGACTATCCCCCAATTTAACTGATCCCCAAAGGTTTTTGATTAAATAGCGGAATAGAAAATATGATCCAAAAAAAGTGTATGTATATCACACGTACACAACCACACTAGGCCCCAATTACTATTGTTTGTACCCCTAAAAGGCTAGATGAGGAGTAGGGGGGGTATGGAACAGGCAGCACCCTCAAACCTTCAGAAGTATGAGATGAACCCCAACAACTTGGAAAGGTGGATCTCTCTCACACGTACCAACACAGACTATCCCCCAATTTAACTGATCCCCAAAGGTTTTTGATTAAATAGCGGAATAGAAAATATGATCCCAAAAAAGTGTATGTATATCACACGTACACAACCACACTAGGCCCCAATTACTATTGTTTGTACCCCTAAAAGGCTAGGAGTAGGGGGAGTATGGAACAGGCAGCACCCTCAAACCTTCAGAAGTATGAGATGAACCCCAACAACTTGGAAAGGTGGATCTCTCTCACACGTACCAACACAGACTATCCCCCAATTTAACTGATCCCCAAAGGTTTTTGATTAAATAGCGGAATAGAAAATATGATCCCAAAAAAGTGTATGTATATCACACGTACACAACCACACTAGGCCCCAATTACTATTGTTTGTACCCCTAAAAGGCTAGGAGTAGGGGGAGTATGGAACAGGCAGCACCCTCAAACCTTCAGAAGTATGAGATGAACCCCAACAACTTGGAAAGGTGGATCTCTCTCACACGTACCAACACAGACTATCCCCCAATTTAACTGATCCCCAAAGGTTTTTGATTAAATAGCGGAATAGAAAATATGATCCCAAAAAAGTGTATGTATATCACACGTACACAACCACACTAGGCCCCAATTACTATTGTTTGTACCCCTAAAAGGCTAGGAGTAGGGGGAGTATGGAACAGGCAGCACCCTCAAACCTTCAGAAGTATGAGATGAACCCCAACAACTTGGAAAGGTGGATCTCTCTCACACGTACCAACACAGACTATCCCCCAATTTAACTGATCCCCAGAGGTTTTTGATTAAATAGCGGAATAGAAAATATGATCCCAAAAAAGTGTATGTATATCACACGTACACAACCACACTAGGCCCCAATTACTATTGTTTGTACCCCTAAAAGGCTAGGAGTAGGGGGAGTATGGAACAGGCAGCACCCTCAAACCTTCAGAAGTATGAGATGAACCTCAACAACTTGGAAAGGTGGATCTCTCTCACACGTACCAACACAGACTATCCCCCAATTTAACTGATCCCCAAAGGTTTTTGATTAAATAGCGGAATAGAAAATATGATCCCAAAAAAGTGTATGTATATCACACGTACACAACCACACTAGGCCCCAATTACTATTGTTTGTACCCCTAAAAGGCTAGGAGTAGGGGGAGTATGGAACAGGCAGCACCCTCAAACCTTCAGAAGTATGAGATGAACCCCAACAACTTGGAAAGGTGGATCTCTCTCACACGTACCAACACAGACTATCCCCCAATTTAACTGATCCCCAAAGGTTTTTGATTAAATAGCGGAATAGAAAATATGATCCCAAAAAAGTGTATGTATATCACACGTACACAACCACACTAGGCCCCAATTACTATTGTTTGTACCCCTAAAAGGCTAGATGAGGAGTAGGGGGAGTATGGAACAGGCAGCACCCTCAAACCTTCAGTATGAGATTGTGTTCACTGTACCCCACAAAGATTGAGTTCACTGCACCCCACAATGATTGTGTTCACTGCACCCCACAAAGATTGTGTTCACTGCACCTCACAAAGATTGTGTTCACTGTACCCCCCAAAGATTGTGTTCACTGCACCCCACAAAGATTCTGTTCACTGTACCCCACAAAGATTGTGTTCACTGCACCCCAAAAAGATTGTGTTCACTGCACCCCAAAAAGGATGTTGTTCACTGCACCCCAAAAAGGATGTTGTTCACTCCACCCCAAAAAGATTGTGTTCACTGCACCCCACAAAGATTGTGTTCACTGCACCCCAAAAAGATTGTGTTCACTGCACCCCAAAAATGATTTTGTTCACTGCACCCCAAAAAGGATTTTGTTCACTGCACCCCAAAAAGGATGTTGTTCACTCCACCCCAAAAAGATTGTGTTCACTGCACCCCAAAAAGATTGTGTTCACTGCACCCCACAAAGGATTTTGTTCACTGCACCCCAAAAAGATTGTGTTCACTGCACCCCAAAAAGGATGTTGTTCACTGCACCCCAAAAAGGATTTTGTTCACTGCACCCCAAAAAGATTGTGTTCACTGCACCCCACAAAGGATTTTGTTCACTGCACCCCACAAAGATTGTGTTCACTGCACACCAAAAAGGATTGTGTTCACTGCACCCCAAAAAGATTTTGTTCACTGCACCCCAAAAAGATTGTGTTCACTGCAGCCCAAAAAGATTGTGTTCACTGCAGCCCAAAAAGATTGTGTTCACTGCAGCCCAAAAAGATTGTGTTCACTGCAGCCCAAAAAGATTGTGTTCACTGCAGCTCACACACAGAAAAATGGATGTGGATCACTGACACCTGCCTATCTCCAATCCCACACCACACAGCAATATCGATTGTAGTTTGTAGAACACAGTTTCCCTAAAATTCAGCAGACTCTGTCCCTAACAGGATTGAGAAGAGATCGTAGATCAGGATTGAGTGCAGACCCCACCCCCCACACAGCAATATCGATTGTAGTTTGTAGAAGACACTGACCCTATATAATTCAGCAGACTCTATCCCTAAAATGCCTACAACTCGCCCTGCCTAAACACTCCGACCTGTCCCTCAATTCTATCCGGACACAAATGGTTTTTTCCTGCCTATCTTTCCCTAATCAGCAGCCAGCACGTTGATGTGTGCTCTGTCCCTGAATCTAAGCAGCATAATGACGCCGCTGCGGCTGCCTCGAACTTATAAAGACTTGGTCACATGCTTCAGACGGCCAATCACAGCTACTGAGACATTTGCAGGCATGGCTGGGATGGCTTAAGGCACACCAGTTAAACGATTGTTGATTGGCTGTTGAAAGCCCGCCATGAAAAGAGCGCCAAAGCATGCAAAACCCGGAAATAAAACGACCGAACACGGATTTTTACCCGAACATACATTAAAGTGTCCGTGTCCGTGTTCGGGTACAAAAAATCCAATTATTCGGTACGAACACGAATAATACAGTCCGTGTTCGCTCAACACTAGTCCTTATCCTTGATGTATTACAATAATGTTTAAAGCATGCATGAATTGATATACTGTATTTGTGTAATTACTATATAGAACTTTTTTTCTGATATATTGTAGACCCAATAAATGGGAGTGGGTACATATCCCTCAAAATATATTGGATAGAATACCTCAAAGACCCTTTTATTGTAACAAATAAAAAAAAAAATAAAAAATTCGATATGTGACTGTTTATTACATCCTTTCTCTCTATACTAGCTGACTCGCCCAAGGACTTTGCAGTGCTGCCCCACTATATGTATATATATGTATATATATATATATATATATATATATATATATATATAATCATTTGATTTATTTGGGGCTTTCACCAAGATTGGAGTCCAGAGCTGCACCATTAAATTCTGTAATAATTTAATAAGTACACTGTGACTGTAAAAATGTATTTAATCTGGACTGAATCTAACAGTTACAGAAAATGTAAGTCTCCTTGGAAAATTGGTTCTGAAAAATGCATATAATAATTATAAATATAAAATAAACAAAAAATTTCAACTCATTCTACATTGGATTATTACATACAAAAACATCAGCAGTAATGCCTTTACCACCAGTGACTACTTCACTTTCATCTCCACTGTGTCAGCCAGTTATAAACTACCACTGCATTTAAAAAAATACATTTTGAGAGAAAATGCCTGCTGAACAACACACACAATATTTTACACACCTTTATTTTACTCTACGGTCACACCTTTGCATTTTTTTTAATTTGTTTTGCAATTTTCAGGAACACACTACAGTCTATTTAACATGGTTTTTCTATGGTACACTTTCACATGTATGTGTTTTTCAATCAATGCATTTTTGGAAAGGGTTAGGGATTTTTTTACCCACAGCAGATTGCATTGTGCATGTAATTGACTTAAACGGAGTCACAACAGAAATGTAAGTGTTCCATTTTTTATGCGTTTTCTGATGTTGTTGTGCATTTTTTTCACTATGTATAGCTGGTTTTTAAGGAGCAGGCCGGGAAGCCAGCAGCTGCATCCTTAACAACCAATGAGTCAGAAAAAAAAAATGGTGTGGGGCCCCCCCAAATCCATACCAGGCCCTTCGGCAGCCCTGCATGCGCCGATCAATTAAATCACAATGACATCTCCTGGTGATCCAGCCCCTTCTGCTGTGGGAAAAAAGTCCCTGACCATTTCCAAAAATGCACTGCCTGAAAAACGCATAGATGTGAACATGTACCATAGTAAACCATGTTAAAATGACTGTAGTGTTTTTCTGCAAACTGCAAAATGCACTAAAAACACTTAGGTTGAACATAGGGTTAATCTGATCAAAACAATTGATGGAAAAAAATGATGAATCACATCTTGCAGACATGGTAACTGGATTCAGTCATTTCAATCAAGTAGTTATGTCTTCATTTACAATTGAATGGGGTTGTAACATGCCTATTTTCATAAAAAGGAATCTCATGATTTTGTTTATATAAATTTTAATGTACAGGTACAATGCACAATTTTCACACAGCTAACTTAGATCACTTGGGTGACAGCTAAGACTCAGCAGGTGTCTCTTATATATATGCTAATATCCCTGCTCATAATTCTTTTTTTTTTTTTTCAAAATTAGATGAACAGCACACAAATATCCTGATATAAGAGCTTTCCCATTTTGTTAAAATAGAAGAAACACCATACAATGCAATGTTTTGTTGCATTTCACTGATGCAGCCTAATTATTAATAATGATCATTGAGATGCACTAACAAAATGCATTAGTACATGGTTTGCTATTTCTAAAATAATAATTAAATTAGAATGCTTGTAAACATGTAGATTCATGTGCATTCTATCTCAATATGACATTTTTCATAATAACAAAGGCAAAACGCAGAGTCTTGTACTGATGCCTTAGTGGAGGCAAGCTGGTCGTCCTAGCAGAAGCAGAACTTTTGTGTTATTTCAGTTGATTTGTAAATCAACTGAGTTCTCAAACAGAGGAAATTCTGTGTCTTTACAATGGCTAAGGCAAATCTAGTACTTGGTTTTAAGTGTTTGCCTTAAAGCTGGATTACTTTTACTTTAAATAGTTTGTTTGGGTTAAGCTGGTTTAAACAAACTATTCCCTTTGCTAATATGTGCACCTGATGAGCACGCTGTATAAACTGTATGTAGCTTCAGAGTTCTGGGTGTAAGATGAGACTTTCCTGTCTTACACACAGAACAAAATAGTGTCGGGCTGAGTGTCCATTCATAGGCAGCTTTGGTAACAGATAAGGACAGCAGAGGGCAAATAGTGTAGTAATAGGTGAATAAAACGCAAGCTATGTAAATAGCAATTCACAGATGTAAAGGGTTAGGAGCCATTAATCATCCAGATGTATGAGAGCCGGGTGGGGTTTAGCTGTGACTGGAGCCTATGGATGTGGATGGGAGCCCTGGAGAGCACTGGGAGACCACAAGATGGCCAACAGTGGAGAGCACGTGGCTCAGAAAGTGATATCTATCAATGAATACAAAGCTTCCATTGCTTGGCTGAAGCGGGTTGATGATATCACAATCTCTTACTCGGCCAATCAGAAGAAGTTTTGTATTCATTGTTAGAAAACAAAGTTGACTATGAAAGGCTGAGTGCCGTTCAGCCCAATGCTATTTTGTTCTGGGTGTGAGACAGAAAGATCTCGTCTTATGCCCAGAACACAGTGCTGAATATTGTATGTAGCTGAGGCTACATACAGTTTATACAGCTTATTCACCTGCACATCAGCTTTAAAGGTATGCAAATCCTAGCAAAATGACTTTGATTTCTTTTTTGGTCCAAATTATGACGGGTTTCAGCCAATGTGTCAGTGCAAATCTCTGATTGCTAGACTGCTATTTGTAAACAAACCAGCCAAGGATCTGTCATTTAGTCAGCCGAGGAACTGTAACACTATTGCCAATATATTACAGATCCCTAGCTAGCATAGCTTAGCTAGCAGGGGGAGGATGGGGCGGCCAGCTAAGCTAAGAGTTGAGCGAGGAGGAGGAGAGCAATGTCCAGGAGCAAGAACCACTGTTATTGCTGAGGAAAAGACGCTGGTCAGATCCATGCACACAGACACGCGCAGCCACAACTCTCTACAACACCTATTGACACTCACAAATAAATCCTTACACAAATCAACTAACACCTCCTGAAGGGCCCCCGAGGGGCTACAAGCTCCAGAGGCTGAAGATTTAATTGAGTCAGTTTGAGCAGGATGAGCAGGGAGGGGGGGGAGCTGGGTAGGGAATCTGTCATTACATGGTGGGGGGAGGGGGTCATCTCCCATTACCTGGTTGGGGATGGGGGTCAACTATCATTACCTGGTGGGGGGAGGGAGGGGTCAACTGTCATTACCTGGTGGGGGAAGGGGGTCATCTGTCATTACCTGGTGGTGGGAAGGGGGGTCATCTGTCATTACCTGGTGGGGGGAAGGGGCGTCATTTGTCTTTACCTGGTGGAGGAGCATGTGGCATTACCAGGAGGAGAAGTAATCTGTCTTTACAGGAGGAAAGGGTCATTTGTGATTATCTGAATTGGGGGCTCTTGAATGAGGGGGCCACATGTCATTACCAGGAACCTTTTCCCAATATCCTGCACCTCCACTTGACTGCAGCCTTGCCATGAGAGAGGCAACTCAGTACTGTTTAATAATGTATAAAAAAAAAAGGTGTGATATCCCCAGTGGTTTATAAATTCTGATCAGCCCCACGCCAAGCCCAGTAGAGTAACCTCCTTCCGCCCCTGCTCAGCCCTGCACAGTCCTGCATGTGCACACAGAATGGGGGCAGCAGGCCACACTCTGAGCTGCTGGGTGAAAGTGGTGAACCTGGAAGTCAGAGGGTCTGCCCAGGATAGGCCCTCTAAGTTTCCTCTTTTACATACCCACCATTTTTACCTGGCATTTCAGAGTTTGGCCTGGCTGCCCCCATCTTGTGTGCCACCATAAAGCTACCATATCTTGGCGCACGGTAGAAGCAGTCGGGGACCCCAGGACAACTTTTGCATTGGGGCTCACAAGTATGGAGTTAGTTTACCTTTCAGCTTCAGGTCTGGTCTTACTGAGTGCATGTGTTTCCCTGGATAAAGAAAAGTCACAGCTTGGTAAAAATTCATTATATTTCCCTTTACTTTTGTTACAGAGGCTAATATATTGTACCCTAGTTGGTCATTTCACCTAGAAATATATATAGTATTCCCAAATATTAGAATACCTTCTAAATATAATACACAAGAAAATCTTTATATGACAACAAGGGTCATTGTTAAGTTTTTTTTTTTTTAAAGTGCAAGTTTTAATTTTGATTTAAATCATTCACCTATCTATAGCACAGAATAGTTTGAAAAAAAAGATGGCGCTGCTGATTTTGTATGTCCTGTGATAGTTACACAAATGTTTATTAAAACACAAAAAATAAACTGAAATCATTATTAGCACACACAAACACAACATAAATTTAAAGCGTAACTCCGCTTTTGTTGAGAAAAAAACATTTCCCTCTGGGTGATCTGTGTACATTACAAAAATTTTAACAAACTTTGTTGCAGATTCCTATCCTTTGGCATTCTGAAAAAATGCATGTGTATTTGTCTGTATCCATGTGGGAAAGTGAGTCTAATGGGTGTGGTTTCTTACTTGTAAACCAGCTCTGCACTTGCAGGGCTCTAATGGAGGAAGCTGCTGGGCCTGCATCTATTTAGACATTCAATCCTGATGAAGTATCTCACCAAAAAATACATTTTTGTTTCAGGGGATGCCTGAAATCTGACCTGTTTCTTAGGGCAGACTTCTAGGAAAATTGATGAGCAAATCCCACAAGCAGAAAGGGATGTTTCTGGGGGACATTCTGTGTAAGGAACACCTCCAGGTAGTCATATTGTATCACATTTTCAGAAAATTACAGAGCTGCAGATTGAAAAAGAAAGGTCATGTTTAATAACATTCAATTACAATATGACCTGGGACGCAATTGTATGCCCTATATTATTTTTTCTTTATTTTCAATTTTTTTGCCTACAAAAGTGAAGTTACCCTTTAAACATTTTACTAAAATATAAATATATAGAAAAAAAAATGCAATGGCTCTCATTTTGCTACCATACCTAAATTATGGTTTCCCAGCTGGCTGCTCTTTGTAAACAAACCAGCCAGGGATGCTGGGTGATGACATAAATATGAACCAAATATGAAAAGCTGGCCGGATCTGTCATTTTTGTGGCAGTAGTGTGATGATTCAGGATCATTGGTTGATTAATATTGGTATTATGTTAGGGAGAAGAGGAGAGAGGGATGTTTCTGTTGTCCTAGCCTGCATAAAGGGAGTGAGAATTTTAACCCTAGGACAGGAAGTCCTTTGATATTGGTTGGAAATAGGAGGAGTGTGTGAGAACCATTTTAAATCCTTAAAAAATCCAAATGTAATATTTTCCACTATGAAATTGATTATTGATTATAAAGTTAAAATCACATATCCAACAGGTAGTCCAATATGTAATATATTGTTTTTTTTTTTTTTTTTAATTATTATCTATAAATGGTATCTTGTATTAAAATTTGCATATTGTCAATATATTTTGTCTTGAATCCCCTAAAGGTACCTAAAATCTCATATATCAAGAATATATTAAGAGCCATCTAGTAAAGCTGTAGGTAGCAGAAATTGTACAGTTGCAAAAACTGCACATAGAGGTTTACATAAACCACTAATCAGCGCAGTTATGTTAAAATGATAAGGAAAATTGTAGATGCCCATTAGAAAAAGAGAAAACAAATCCTTAATCCTAATATATAGTAATTTTTGCAGTTAAGGTGAGTATTGGCCCTGGAACAAAATGCAAGTCTTATCCTTTTGTTCAGCAGTGGTTGGAGTTCTAAGTAGCAGTATGACTATGGACGACCTCAATGAGAGTAACTCACCCACTTCCACCTAAATGCATGAGAGAAAGAGATGTAAATTAGCACTTTCCATTGTGTATAACAAGATATAGAAGACACAGAGACCACCAGTCCTAATGCTACTTCAATAGTACTCACCAAAAACTCAGGTCATCACCAGGAACAGTATCAGTCCTAACACTGCTAAAATTCTATTCAATCTAGGCCAGCGCATCACCAACAGGCAATCCAAATGCTGCTCCAATACTATTTACACAAGGAAATGGCTTTACGAAGAGACAGTCCTAACACTACCCCAATATAAATCAGCCAATGATAGAACATTGTAAGAAGATATTTATAATGCTGCTCCAAAACTATTTATCTAAAGATGGGTCACTACTAGAAGATAGGCCAAAGTTCACTCTAATCTAGAAATCAAGCCTGGCACTGGTGGATATTATAGCTCCCTTTGAGCAAGTTTTATGCTCACAGTAATCAAAGGAAATGAGATACTGTACACATGTCCCCTTTTTTGGAACGTGAAAGCAATACATGGACATTTCTGGAGCTAAAAGACTTTTTAGTTTATTTATGCATTTTTTGTGTGTGATTTTCACTTTTATATTTTTGAATGCACATGATTTATAGTGAATGTTTCAATTTATTAATTTACTTGATTACTTAATTTTACTGGGCTATCTTTATTCTTCTTCTTTTGAAGCCAATATAATAAATTGTAGGCTCTATGGTCTCATATGAAAGATGACAATATAAGGCATCCATGAGAGTAAATCAACCACTACCATCACAGTTACATCACATCGACAGTTGAATGTAAATAAATCATCAGGGGATTTGACTAATATCATTGATCAAATATGGTCATGACAATTTTTGGTCTAATATGGGGTTTAAGGGGGTACTACATGTAAAAATAAAAAGAAAAGGAAAGCATTGGATTATCCCCAGAATTCATACCAAACTCTTTTTTAAGTATGCGCTGGATGGGGGGCGGTGAGCATGCTTGGTGCACTTGTCATCAAAGGGTTTGTCTTAGATGTGACAAAAACAGGGAGGCAATGTTCTGGAAGGATCTTTTGCTTGCTTTTGCATCCTTGTTAGCACTTCCCCTCTTGAGCTTTCCTAAGGGCTCTGCGAGAAGGCTTGAAAGTCTAGAAATTGAGCCTGGGACTGGTGGATATCATAGCTACCTTTGAGCAGGTTTTATGCTCATAGTCACCAAAAGAAAAGAGATACACTAGAACATCTTATTTTGTGGCTGCTGTGTTCCACAAGAAGATCTGTGCAATGCTTCTGGGTGCCAAAAGTCACCCAGTGGCTTCTAGTCAAGGAGCTGTAGGAGCCCTGTGTGAACTTTTGGTATTGTGGCACTTTTTTTTGTCCTAACAAGTTCAAGTAAAATTTTGAAAACTGCATTTAGGTGTGGACCTTTTTCCTTAGAGTAATGTATCCTGAGTAATAGGAATGTCCTATAGATCCATTTAAGTAGAAGCAGAGACCTGAGAACATCAGATCATTTGCTTCTAAACTCCCGCTTAGCAGAGGCTCAGTACCTCCTGTTACCCAAGTGCTGACACAACGTTGAAATATAATAGCTGCGAGGTAGGGGTCATCACACATGAAGCATTGAAGCACTTTGAAACATTGTTACATTATGAAGAATGAAGAATGGTATAACTGCTTTAATGTTAGTGAACAACAATTGTTAAACTTAATTATTTAAATGAGGAAAATTAAAGAAAAAATAATAGAAGGTAAGATACATAACCTAAAGAACAATTGAATCCTATTAATGAAACAGCGAATACAAAGAAAAAATGCAACACATACAGGAATACATTACAAAACCTGACAAAGATACTCAAAAGAAAAAACTAAAAAATATCATAGAGACTCTAATGATTATAAACAGGGACAGGTCTACAAATGGCAGGAAGATAGGAGGATTCAAATGTAGATTCCAGAGCCTCATAGGAAGAAAGGGATTAGGGTTGAGAGTGACTATACAAACACCTAACACACCCCAAACCCCAGCCACTAACCAGAGAACACCTGATAATTACAGAGAGACACATACACAATATAAACAAGGCACACAACCTAATGGACCACATTTACAATATAGAGAACCAAGAATACTGACATTCAATCTCCCCACATATAATAGATTTGATCCTATTAGGACTCCACATCACCAGGCTTTAGAGGATCACCCACATAAAATATGTATGAACCTCCAAGAAATACCTATGACCTGGGGGGGGGGGGGGGGTTTGGAGAGGGGTCATGGAAGACCCCCATGAAGGGGGAACAATGGATACAAAGGGAGGGGAGGCCCATGAAGACCCCCCCAGTTATAAAGCCAACAACTGGAGACCCAGAACACCATACTCCTACAACCAACCCCCAAATCAATGTCAACGAGAGGAAGGAAGAACAAATATAGAGGATGAAGAAGCAAGGGGAAAAAGAAAGAGAGAAACTTAAATATAGGTATTTTCAACCTAAGTGATATTAATTTAACCTCAGAGAAGTTAGAGGTCCTAGAACTGGGTCTAAAATATGCCCCACTCAAAGATATCAATACATTTAAAACTTTTATAGATTTACATTCATTAGAAAACTCAATATTAAAAAACTTTTTGCTACAAAAAATACACCCCAGTCCATGGAAGAAACACAATATGAACATAGTGTCTTAAAGAATTACTCCACCTTTAATTAAAAGCCTAGCAACAACCAATGCCTTAATGCCTTTAAAATGATGGTGGAGGAAGAGATAGAAATTATTAAATCGGACCCTATAAAAGGCATTAAACATATTAAAAAATTAAAACACTAGAGAAATAGAAGAATATAATAGTGAGACCAGCAGAGAAAGGAGAGGGGGTAGTTATTCTGAATAAAAGTAACTATACAAAAGAATTGAACAGATTAATAGCAGATAAGGAAACTTATGAAAAATTAAAAGGAGACCTGTTAAACCACCCTAGAGCTAAACTAACAAAAATGATTAAGAAAGCACAGAAAGAGGGTATAAAAGATAAAAAGGAAGCTAAATACTTGATTCTAGAGGCTCCTAAAACACATATTATTTATTAGGTCCCCAAAATTCACAAAAATAAACAAAACCCCCCAGGAAGACCTATTATTAATGGGGCAGATTCATTATTTTCCAGTGTCGGAGAATACCTGGTCCATTATCTACAGCCTCTAGCCCAAAAATACCCATCTTATATTAAGAAAAGTAGAGATATAATGAATCACATCAAATATATAACACTAAGCGCCGGTTCACACTGGCGCGACGCTACTTTCAGGGGCGACCTCCGAGATCGCGGTGCGAGCAGCGCGCCGCGACCTCGGAGCAGCCGCCACAGACTTCATAACATTGAAGTCTATGGCGGTCGCCTCCTGGTCGCCCCAAAGAAGCTCCGGACCCTTTTTCTAGGTCGGAGCGACTTGTGTTGCTCCTATTAGAACGGGTCCGTAGCTTCCCTATGGGAGGCGACCTGTGAGGCGACCAGGTCGCCTCACAGGTCGCCCTAGTGTGAACCGGGGTTAAAACCACATTACATACTGGCAAGTAAAGATGTTGAGTCACTTTATACTAACATTAAACAGAAGGATGCTTAACAGCAGTAGAATGGGCATTGAAGATTGAAACAAAACTAAAACACAAACAAATAGATTTCATGTTGCAACTTCTTGAGTTAGCGATGAGTGGGAACTATTTCTGGTATGCTAAAAACTTCTATAAGCATAAAAAGGACATAGCCATGGACACCAAATATGCACACACAGTTACAATATCTCCTTCACAGCCAATTTGAATGAAACCAAAGTGCAATATTTAGATCTGGAAATATACAAACATCAAGGAAAATTGTATACAAGGACATTTTTTAAAGATAAAGATAGAAATAGCTATCTACCTACTAAAAGTGGACAACTCCCTAAGTGGATAGGAGCAATACCAAAGGGACAACTAATGTGGATTAAAAGGAACTGTGATTTAGAGGAGCAATCTAATAAACTTATTGATAGATTTAGGGAAAAGGGTTATAGATCACAACAATTACAGAAAACCAAACAACAGGTGAAGAACATGAGTAGAGAGGATTTATTGAAACCAAAAAGAAAAAATAAAGAAGAATTTGAAATAACATTTTGTACTTAAAATAATAGACAATATAAGTCCATTGAAAAAATATTTACAAAACATTGGCCAATTTTGCGAAGGGATCCTAATTTTTCAAAAATTGTACCCAAAGGCCCTAAATGTATTTATAGAAGACCACTGACACTTAGGGATACAGTAGTAAAGAGCACAGTAGACCCCCCCCCATCTAAAACATATACATTTTGGACCAGGTGGGCTTCTACAGATGTAGAAAATATATCACCTGTAGAACATGCCCAACAGCTAAAAGAAAAAATGACACATTTTAAATCCAATACCACAGAAGAAACATTTGAGATTAACCGGTTCATTACATGTAGCAGTACACATGTCACGTATCCATTGTAATGTGAATATGGCCTGCAATATATGGATAGAACAACTAGGGAACTCAAAGTCAGATTGAGAGAACATGTTAACAATGTCAAAAAGGGTTTTAAAAACCATAGCTTATCAGATCATTTTAGAAAATATCACAACAGGGAACCAACTAAAATGACCTTCTGTGGCATAGACAAAATAGAAAGATACTGGAGAGGTACACACATAATGAGAGCTGTGTCACAGAATGAAACTAAATGGATACATTGTTTATGTACTTCTACACCTCTGAGGCTCAATGTGGAGTTGGGCATAAACTGCTTCATCAATAATTATTAAATAATTAAGCTTAAACACATTTATGACAGTTTAGCTATATTGAGGTGCTCTTGGTTTACATGTTTTTTTGAATTTATCTTGTCCTTGTATGAATTCATGGTTATACAGTGGGGATCGAAAGTTTGGGCACCCCAGGTAAAAATGTGTATTAATGTGCATAAAGAAGCCAAGGAAAGATGGAAAAATCTCCAAAAGGCATCAAATTACAGATTAGACATTCATATAATATGTCAACAAAAGTTAGATTTTATTTCCATCATTTACACTTTCAAAATAACAGAAAACAAAAAAATGGTGTCTGCAAAAGTTTGGGCACCCTGCAGAGTTAATATCTTGTACTGCCCCCTTTTGCAAGTATCACAGCTTGTAAACACTTTTTGTAGCCAGCCAAGAGTCTTTCAATTCTTGTTTGCGGTATCTTTGCCCATTATTCCTTACAAAAGTCTTCCAGTTCTTTGAGATTTCTGGGCTGTCTGTCACGCACTGCTCTTTTAAGGTCTATCCATAGATTTTCAATTATGTTGAGGTCAGGAGATTGTGAAGGCCATGGCAAAACCTTCAGTTACGCCTATTGATGTAATCCCCGTAGATTTTGAGGTGTGTTTAGGATCATTATCCATTTGTAGAAGCCATCCTCTCTTTAACTTCAGCTTTTTCACAGATGGCATCAAGTTACCATCCAAAATTTGCTGAAAATGTATTGAATCAATTTTTCCTTCTACTCGTGAGATGTTCCCTGTGCCACTGGCTGCAATACAACCCCAAAGCATGATTGATCCACCCCCATGCTTAACAGTTGGACAGAGGTTCTTTTCATTAAATTCTGTTCCCCTTCTTCTCCAAACGTACCTTTGCTCATTCCGGCCAAAAAGTTCAATTTTAACCTCAGCAGTCCACAGAACATGTTTCCAAAATGCATCAGGCTTGTCTATATGTTCATTTGCAAAGTTCAAATGCTGATTTTTGTGGTGAGAACATAGAAGAGGTTTTCTTCTGATGACTCTTCCATGAAGACCATATTTGTACAAGTATCTCTTTATAGTAGAATAGTGTACCACAACTCCAGTGTCTGTCAGATCTTTCTGGAGGGATCGTGCAGTCAAAAGTGGGTTTTGAATTGTTTATCTCACAATCCTGCAAGCTGTTCTGTCTGATATTTTTCTTGGTCTTCCAGATCTTGCTTTAACTTCCACTGTTCCTGATGACTGCCATTTCTTAATTACATTCCGAACAGAGGATATTGACATCTGAAAACGCTTTGCTATCTTCCTATAGCCTCCTCCAGCTTTGTGAGCGTCAACTATTTTCAGTTTCAGTTTTATAGACAACTGCTTAGAAGATCCCATGGTGCTGATTGTTGGGGCAAGGCCAGATGAGTCTGGGCATTTAAAACCTTTGAGATTGACATCACCTGGTCTTCCCAGACGATGATTGAGAACAATCCATGACACTGGCAGGTCTCAGCCTTGCAAAGCGGGCAGTGCATGCTATAAATTCTGCAGGGTTCCAAAACATTTGCAGACGCCATTTTTTTTGTTTTCTGTAATTTTGAAAGTGTCAATGATGGAAATAAAATCTAACTTTTGTTGACATATTATAAGAATGTCTAATCTGTAATTTGATGCCTTTTGGAGATTTTTCCATCTTTCCTCGGCTTCTTTATGCACATTAATACAAATTTTTACCTTAGGTGCCCAAACTTTTGATCCCCACTGTATATATTTTTTTAACATACATATAGGTTCACCAAAAAAAAATGTTTTATAAAAAAAAAAACTGTTTGAATAACTGTTTATTCATTAATTTTGGATGATCCCTCTCTATAAGCCAAAGGTGGTTTTATTTGTATTATTGTGTATCTTCTATCACATACAAAATTGCAATTAGGATGTAAGCCATTATAATTCATGGACACTGAGTTTTATAGAAGGTTAATTGTTGCTCTGTTTCCAATGTGTAAGGGAAGGTAAGGGATACAGGATTCTGATAGTTGATTGCATCTTGTTCCGTAATACTGCTGGATATTGAACAGAAATATTAATCTAATACTATTTTGGGTGTATTGGGTGCACCAATATGAACCCTTCGGCAGAACTTCTGTTACACTCAGAAGAAGAAAGAATAATGTAAGATAAGGCTAGGTGTACTAAGATGGAGAACGGAGGTGTCACTTCCTATCTACACAGGAAATTACCTACCTGGAAACTAGTCTCCATAGGTGGAGTAGGAGGACAACTGAGAGTAGTACAATTAGCAGGCATATATTAACATAGATCAATCACTGACCGATTTAACTTCTGAAGATGCCCAGTGGGAGGGGCGAAACATGTCAAGTGCGGCCAGTCAGTGACTAGTATCTGCCACACGAGAACACGCAAAGACAGATTTTGGATTCACTTCTGCTTTTATTAATCGTTTTTATGCAAGTGCAATTGCATTTTATTCTTTAATAAAAGTCAACAGTTTTATACTATGAATGTTCTCTGGCCCTTTTCATGGTGATACCTATGCTGGTTCAGATTTGGAGAGTGAAATGGAGGAGAGGTGGTGGTGATAAGGAGTGATTATACGGTCATATGCCTGATTTGGATACCACTAACAGCCAAGCACCAATACGTGGAAGGAGCGGAGGAAGGAACATATATAATCAAAGCCTGTTTAATGCATACAGCTGGTGAGTGGGGGCACATAGGAGGGGAGCACGCCACTTTGGATTCACTTTGCCGCAAGACTCACCTAAAGTTTATGGACTTTTTTCATGTTTATGGACTATTTGATTTCATACTGCACTAAGCCACTTTTATTACTAGCACTTTTTAACACTACATAACATGATATTGCTGCGCTAAAATATGTATAACATCATAAAAAATCATAAAAAGCGAAAAGCAGCCAACACAAATCTTAGAAATAGAAAGATCAACGGCAATGAATACAAAATGTGGCGCTAATCTTGTTACTGTCTGCACAGAACGTCCTTAACAGTTGCGGATGGCATGCAACAGTTCTTATATCTTCCACATGAATGCACAATGGAAACTTCAAAAAGAAAGAAGTGAAGATCCTCAGCGAGGGAAACCGCCACCAGGCACCCGCACACACTGATCCTTACCAGATCCCAATGACCCTCATCACAAAGGTCAGAAGCGCATAATACACAAGCCCTGGGAAGCCGGGATCCTTCACTCCTCCTCACTTGATCGTACCAATAAAGCAGGCAGTCATCCAATCCTTACGGGGTCCCCATAGGAGTAAACAAAACACCACCTCATAGTGTATACTGTTTAAAAGTTTATTAGCCCCAAAGGATAAAATTAGACTTACTAGACAGCCGCTAATAGAGAGCGTTGCAAAATCCAAGGCTGGTGGGATGCGGGAGCACCCAACCATAGGAAGGTGGATTTTGCAACGCTCTCTATTAGCGGCTGTCTAGTAAGTCTAATTTTATCCTTTGGGGCTAATAAACTTTTAAACAGTATACACTATGAGGTGGTGTTTTGTTTCCTCCTATGGGGACCCCGTAAGGATTGGATGACGATCAAGTGAGGAGGAGTGAAGGATCCCGGCTTCCCAGGGCTTGTGTATTATGCGCTTCTGACCTTTGTGATGAGGGTCATTGGGATCTGGTAAGGATCAGTGTGTGCGGGTGCCCGGTGGTGGTTTCCCTCGCTGAGGATCTTCACTTCTTTCTTTTTGAAGTTTCCCTTGTGCATTCATGTGGAAGATATAAGAACTGTTGCATGCCATCCGCAACTGTTAAGGACGTTCTGTGCAGACAGTAACAAGATTAGCGCCACATTTTGTATTCACTTTTTAACACTGTTCGCACTTTATCTTTAGCACTTTACTAAATGTTTATTGTGTATCACAATAGATGAATGTTTTACTCATTATTTGAATGCACTTTATTAGGGCAGCACAGATATATTATTACAATAACGTTTTCTTAACTGTGTTTTTTTTTATTAACCAAAATGCACAATGACTACATTGGTTATTTTTACTTTCTTGACCATTAAAACAGGAAATATCTTACAAATGGTAACTATCTTGTTTTGGATACTCTGGAGGGACCAAGGAACACAGTCCAACATTGATCTAAAATGATTATGCTATATCTTGTATGTACCATTAGGTATTCTGTACAATTTATTTTACAATTTATTTCCAAAGCATACCTGGTTGTAACCTGATAAACCAAATGTACTGCGATATATAAACACATATTTTTGTTTAAACTGTGCTGATGGGAAAGTTCATTAGTCTTTTTTCTCAGATAAACATTTATTTACAACTTTGGTATAAGAATCAATAGATGTTACTGTCTTGCACTTTTAGGGCTTTTATTACTTTATAGAAAATAATTTATCATTCTAAATGAGATTAATGACTTTTTGTAATACCAAGGAAATATGTTCTTCTTTGAGAAAAAACAGCTATTAAACATTCAAGAAATATATTTATCCATCAGATAAATAAATTATTTACCACTTAAAGCGTGACCATTGTGACTGAATAGCTGCTTGGTGTAATAATTAGTAGTCCTTTTCATTTAATTTTTTTTACTGGGCTTGTGTGTGCCCCCTAGCACTTGTGTGAGCACAGTAACTGTGCTCACAGTCTTTAGACAGTGCAGATCACAGAAAAAAGGTACAGAGCTAATGAAAGTAGCTCTGTACCACATGATTGTTGTGAACAATCACAGAGATTACAACTGTAATCAATGTCTGTGATTGTACTTGTAAATACAAGTGCTAATCAAAGGCATCGCAAATGTAAACAATGGCTGCAATGAGCAACCAACTCTTCCTTCAAGTCTCAAGCCTAGTACACACGCAACGAATTTCCGCCGACCGGTCATCCATCTTTTGTCCAGAGTGGTGTTTTGTTGGTTGGAATGTGCCTAGACTGCACATGAATTTTCCCGCACGACAAAATTCTACTTCAGAAGTGATGTCATGTGTTGGTTTGCTTTCTTTGTGTTCTTTCTTCTCTGAGCATGCCCAGTCTTGCTCATAATATTTTTCCCTGTCGAAATCTGTACTAAATGCACGAAAATCGGACGTGTTTTGACGGTGGACAAAAATTTTATAGCCCGCACACCAGATTTTTTTCGGCCAAAAAGTTGGAGTCGGTTGTCGGAAGCATCATACTAACAAGCTGAAAATCGGCGGATCGGTTGTCGGACGAAAAATTCCAGGCCGAATTTCGACGCGTGTGTACGAGGCTTAACACACAATGCCATCGGGAGGAAGAGGAGAGCTGGGTCCTAGTTACAGTCAGTGTTAGTGTACAATCCTTGCCTGATCTCAGTGTGCCGGCCTCACCACAATGCCCCGACCTGATTACGGTGCCCCTAACTGATCAAAATGCCCCTGCTATTGAACTGGATTATAGTGAATGGTAAACCTTCCTGCAACCGTCATAAAATTCTTACTAAATTTCACAATACCTGGGACCCCTGTATTAACCACTACTTTCCCCCCTTCCTGCCCAGGCCAATTTTTCAGCTTTCAGCACTGTCACACTTTGAATAGAAATTGTGCGGTCATGCAACCCTTTATCCATATGAAATGTTTTCACCCAAATAGAGATTTCTCTTGATGGTATTTATTTACCATTGGGTTTTTTATTTTTTTATTTTTTGCTAAATAAGTGAAAAAACACATACAATTTTGAAAAGATACGGTTTTCCTAACTTCTGAAGAATTTTGCAAATTAATTTTGCAAATAAAAATTATTTCTTTATCGATATAGGCTAAAATATATACTGCTACATTTCTTTGGTAAAAATAACCCAAATCAGTGTATATTATTGAGTCAGGTAGGAAAGTTATATAGTCCACACACTATGGTATATACAGTATATCTGAAAATCAATCAATCCTGATGAACTGACATTTCATTTTTTGAGGCCTGAAAATGCCAGGACAGTGCAAATATTCCCCAAATGACCCCTTTCTGGAAAGTAGACAGTCCAAGGTATCTAGTAAGAGGCATGGTAAGTTTTTTCAAGTTGTAATTTTTTGACACAGTTTTTTGGAAAATGTAGAAAGTAGAAAAAAATTTTCCTGACAGACTCCATGACAGCCTACGTGTGGGGTTAACCCCGCCTCCTATCCAAGGTTATAGGACCTCCCTCCTATAAATGTCAGTCTTTGGATTGAGACCGTGTTCTTTGTTTTGTCCTCCTCCAAGGAACCTACTGGAATACCTTGGAATGCTTGCTCCAGTATGGATTTAGGTGTCTGTGCTGCCCAGGACCCGGCCATGGGCGGGTGAGTGGCAATGGTATCCACTGGCTCTGTGTGTTTTGCAGAAAGGTGTAAGCCCTGGCAGGGTTGGAAGTTCTGCCCCTGCTCCATGCCAGTCTTCTATGTTTATTATTGTCTCTGTTTTCCCTGGCTCTAGTGTTCTTGTGCCCTCATGGCAGCTGGAATGCTCTTGCATTCCATGCCACCGCTAATTCCTGCTCCGTCGGCCAGAGCTGCCAGAGCGCATGTGCGAAACCGAGCCTCAAACTCACCCAAGGTCCCACAGTTGCCGCAGGCAGAACAGAGGCTTGGCTCGTACATGTGCAGTCGCTCGGTCCGACAATCTCAGCTGTCACTGGCGATGACATCACTCCAGCAGGGAATTTAAACCTGCTGTCAGCCCCAGTCCCCTTGGGGAGTTCTGTGGGCACTGTGACAGCTTCCCCAAGCCTGGTAGGTGAAGGGGTAGCATGGGGGGGCTAGCTGTGGTTTTTCCTGACCCTCTGTTGCCCTTTTTCCTCCCCAGTCCTCGGCTACTGACCCTGGTGAGAATGGACCGTACATCACTGCCCTCTTGTGGCCAGCCCTCCCATAACAGGTGGGTGCTGGTTCAGGCCTGGGTGGGTGGTCGTCTCCCCGTATGCTGCTAATATTGTTTTTCCCCTATTATTCTCTTTCTTCACAAAGCTCTTCCAGGTCTGGTACGCATCAGGATAGGTACCCTGCCAGGCCTCAACAACACTCATCATCTAGATCCAGACACCATGAGTCTCTGGGAGCAGGCATCAGAGGAGATGCTCCAATTTCTCCTCCAGACACTGCACCCACCACCACTGTAGCAACCCGGCCCAGAGAGCCTGTTTGGGATGCAGGACACGTGTCCCAGAGGACAAGTCCCTTTGCGAGCCATGCTTTGATTGTGCAGCCGGTGAGAGGGAGGCTGATGACCAGAAGATGGAGCCTCTGGTAAGACAATTGGTACAGCAGTCCCTGAAAGAATGGGATGCTACCGCCACAAGAAGCCAATCTACAGCCAGCTCTCCCACTGGTGATGCCCAGGAGGATCAGGGCCCCTCAGCCGAGCTACACTTTCTGGAGGTCATCAGAGAGTGACTCCAAAGGGGATGAAGCCACAGGGGGCTTAGACTTTGGTTCAATTTCACCTCTGATCAAATCTATCAAGGAGGCCCTGAAGTGAGAAGACCCCGGGACACCCCAGGTGAAACAACAAAAATTCTTCAAACGCCTGGGAATGGAACGCCCCAACTTCTCGTTTCTCACGGAACTGAAGGACATCATTATGACTAAGCTAGCAAAGCTTTATCTGTTCAAAGTGAAAGACTTGAAACACCTAGAATCGGCCCCCTTAGTGGATGCCGCAGTGACGAGGTTGGCAAAACATGTCACCCTTCCCCTCGACGACGTTGTCTCTTCAAGGATTGCTTAGACAGGATGATAGATTTGGACCTCAAAAGGATCTATGTCACGGCTGGCGCAGCCTGTAAACCCACCTTGGCACTGGCATGTCCAAGGCTATGGAGGCTTGGGTGTCCAACATTGAGTCCAAGCTTAGGGGTATCTCGGACGAGGTAGCTGAAAATTCTCCCCTACAGGAACTGAAGTTGGCATCAGTCTTCTTGGGGGAAGCCTCTATTGACATCCTTCACTTCCTGGCCAGAGCCATGCTCTCATCTGTAATGGCTAAATGAGCCCCGTAGCTGTGCCCATGGCTCGCCGATCCAGCTTTCAAACAAGTCTGGTGTAGGATTCCCTTTGAGGGATCTTATCTGTTCAGGAACAAAGTTTCATCAAAAATGATTTTATCAAAGGTAAAATGCCTGGCATTTACCTTTGATAAAATCATTTTTGATGAAATGCGTCAGAACCTTTGCCTCATGTAGCCAGGACTATGCCAAAGACTGCTGGATTCACGTCTCTGTCATTCACTACCTAATATTCCTGGATGTTTGTAAGTGTATTTTTTACTTTTAATACATTTATTTTAAGTAGAATTACACTATGTTTGCTTTGTCTGGGATTATCCTTTCCATGCAATCTGGGGAGAGAGGAGATTTACTACATCTGGCCTGTGCTGTCTATTATAGGATTGTCTATAGGATTTTCATTTTGAGGACACCTGGTGGTTGCCTGTTGCAATTGCAGTTCAATTTCTCACTGGAACAATCAGAAAGGCTTGCCTTTGTTAATAAAGTGCTTTTGATCAACATAAAGTTTTCACCTTGGTTACCACATAACGATTTTACCTCAGATACAGAAGCCATTTTAGTTCTGATGCAGACAAGTGAAGATCTCTATATTTGCCACTAGATACACAAATGCCTGTAAGTCTATTTATTATTTCCCAAAGTTCATTTTACACTTGGACTGCACTGTTGTGTGTTTGATATATCATTTTAATATAAGCTTTCTGCATAGTAATGTTTAATGTTGTGCTTATTAGCAAAGTGTCACATGTAATACATAATTGTAATTCTAAGTCTCTCTGATTGTATTGCAGTTTACAGAACTATTGATAGAAGTAAATTCAGTTTTGGAATAAAACATAATGCTATTTCTGTCTGTTTTGTTAACTGGCTGTCAGCTAAGGGATAGTAGGACAGCACAGTAAAAGACATACGTATAACAGGCAAAGTCAGAAGAGCTACATTTGAAGTTAAGGCATCCCCTTTAAATTCATCACCATGAATTCAGATAAGAGTATTAAAATTACTCCTTTAACCATGAGAGCCAGATCTCAGGTTTCCGGCTCCAGAGATTCTGTGTGCTCCAGCAGATCATCAGTGAGTTCTGCAGCGCTCAGAGCAAGAGCAAAGGCAGAAGCAGCGCGAGCAGAAGTCTCTTATGCAGAGTCAAAGGGCAGCAGTAGCCACATCCACAGATGCTGCAGTATATGAAGATGCAGCTGTTTTAAAAGAGGACTCGCTTCAAGAGTTTGCAGAGATAGTTACTCATGATCCAGTACAAAGGACTGATGAGTATGTTCACAATCATGCTCTGGAACAAAATATAACAGAGTTTGTTCCTATCTCCAGCACAACTTCAAAGCTTCAATCCACTCCAAATATGCCTGAATTGCACACCTATACTGACAATGTCCCAACACCAAGGGTGCGCATCCAAGAAAGCAGAGATTATGCAAATATACAACATCCATCCCATAACATGGATTATCGTGCATCCTCTTTCAGAGATGGCACATTAGGAACTTCAGAGACCACTGATCTAGCAAAGCACCTTATTCGTCGAGAGTTAGTGAGTACAGGGCTACTAACATTTGATGATCACCCAGAAAACTATTGGGCATGGAAGACATCATTCCAGGGCATAACCAGAGATCTCAATCTTACATCCAGAGAAGAGCTTGATTTGCTGACAAAGTGGCTTGGGCCAGAGTCATCTCAACAGGCCAAAAGAATCAGATCGGTGCATGTTAAAAATCCAATTGCTGGAGTTAAAATGGTATGGCAGAGATTAGAAGACTTTTATGGCAGCCCTGAAGTCATTGAAAACGCTCTGTTAAAGAAACTAGAAAATTTCCCTAGAATCTCTAACAAAGACAATCTAAAGTTAAGAGAACTTGGTGACATGTTGTTGGAAGTAGATGCAGCGAAGTCTGGAGGCTACTTGCCGGGACTGGCATACCTGGACACAGCTCGTGGGATTAAACCAATAATTGAAAAGCTCCCATATAGTCTGCAAGAAAAGTGGATTTCCCAAGGCTCCAAGTATAAAGAAGATCATCATGTCTCTTTCCCACCATTCAGTTTCTTTACTGGATTTATTGTCAACCAAGCCAAGACTAGAAATGATCCGAGCTTCATATTCTCAACATGCAGCAACCAAATTACAGCAAATACAGAGAAGACAGGAGCAAGGTACAGCAACAGACCATCAGTGTCAGTCAGAAAGACGTAGGTGTCATCCACTAATTCGACTCCACAAGTAAGCAGCCATGCAAACAAATCCATGGAACCGGACAGTCCATGTCCAATTCATAATAAACCACCCCCACTGTCAAAGTGCCGTGGGTTCAGAAGCAAGCACATTGATTAACGTAAAGCTTACCTGAAAGAAAATGGTATCTGCTTTAGATGCTGTGCGTCCAACAAACATTTTGCTAAAGATTGCAAAGCTAACATAAGATGCAGAGAATGTAACAGTGACCAGCATATCTCAGCATTGCATCCAGATCAAGCCCCCGGGGCAGCAGAGACTCTTATAACTGGAAAAGAGCAAGACGGGGAGAAAGCTGAAGCTACCCCATCCACTATTGTATCCAAGACAACAGAGGTATGCGCGCAAGGGACAAGGCTCAGATCATGTTCCAAAATTTGTTTAGTGACTGTGTATCCCTCTAACAATCCTGAGTGTGCAGTGAAAATGTATGCAGTGTTAGATGATCAAATTAATCAGTCATTAGCCAAATCAGAGTTCTTTGATATGTTTAACATTAGTGGTGAAACACTGTCCTACACTCTAAAAACATGCTCAGGCGTTATGGAAAAAACAGGGCGTAGGGCGTCCAACTTCGCTGTTCAGTCTATTGATAGGCAAATACACATAGAACTTCCCACACTCATTGAATGTGACATGATTCCTAATGACAGGTCAGAAATTCCAACACCTGATGTTACACAGCATTTCTCTCATCTGAAATCCTTAACAGACAAGATCCAAGAACTTGACCCAAATGCCCAAATTCTTCTCTTGCTAGGAAGGGATATCCTAAGGGTTCACAAGGTACGTGAGCAGATTAATGGGCCCCATAACACACCTTATGCACAATGTTTAGATTTAGGTTGGGTTATAGTTGGGGAAATTTGCTTAAGAGGAATTCATAGATCAGTAGCTGTAAACTCTTTTAAGACAAATGTGCTGCCTAGTGGACGCACTTCTCTATTCTGCCCTTGCACTAGCTATATGCAGGTTAAAGATATTTTTGATGCTAGCAAACAACAGCCACGCACCCTCTCACTATGCTATTTAGGAACTGCAACTAACAGTGTAGACAGTTTAGGTGATAACATGTTTGTTAGAACTTTAAATGATGAAAAATCTGCTATGTCTATTGAAGATAGAATGTTCCTTGATATAGTTGAAAAGGAGATGTTTGTTGATGAAGAAAATTACTCGGTAGCACCCCTACCATTTCTCTGGCCACGTCCTAGACTGCCAAACAATATAAAGCAAGCACGAAAAAGATTCCTGGCTCTACAATGTTCTCTTGAAAAAAAACCTGAGTTAAAAGAACATTTTGTGAGGTTAATGCAGAAGATCTTTAACAATGACCAAGCAGAACCTGCCCCACCATTGGAAACAGGTGAGGAATGCTGGTACCTACCAATCGTTGGCGTCTATCACCCTCATAAACCAGAGCAGATCAGGGTAGTTTATGATTCAAGTGCTCAGTATCAAGGCATCTCATTGAATGACACACTTCTCAGTGGACCCAATTTGAATAATACACTGTTAGGTGTCATTCTGCGTTTCCGCTAAGAGCAAGTTGCAATTATTACTGATGTACAGCATATGTTTTACTGTTTCACAGTTAGAGAAGATCATCGCAACTTCTTAAGGTTTCTTTGGTTTTGAGACAACGACTGTAACAAAGAAATTACAGATTTCAGAATGAAAGTGCATGTCTTTGGAAACAGCCCTTCTCCTGCCATGGCCATTTATGGTCTAAGACAAATAGCTAAACAGGGAGAGTGTGAGTATGGTGAAGATGTAAAAGAGTTTATCTTAAGAAATTTTTACATAGATGATGGACTCACTTCCTTGCCTACTGAAGCTGAAGCAGTCAGTTTTCTGCAAAGGGCCAGGGAGATGCTTGCAGAATCAAATCTAAAGCTACACAAAGTGGCGTCCAAAAGAAGTTCAGTTATGGAAGCATTTCCAGCAGATGACAGAGCTAAAGATCTAAAGGATCTTGTTTTAGGTGTTGACCCTCTGCCACTTCAACGGAGCTTAGGAGTGAGTTGGAATCTACAGACTGACAGTTTTACCTTTCAAGTATCCAGAGAAGTAGGGCCATTCGCGCGAAGAGGTATCCTGGCCACAGTATGACCCACTTGGATTTGCAGCCCCAGTCACTATACAAGGCAAAGTCTTAGTTAGGGAGCTCTCAGTAGATCAGTGTGACTGGGATTTCCCACTCTCACCAGATTGAGAAGCTCAGTGGATGACATGGACAGAAGAGTTGACCAAATTGGAAGATCTCAGTATTCCCAGATCATATGCCCCAGTGTCACTGTCTTCCACAGTGCGAAGGGATACATGTTTTTTCTAATGCTTCCACTGTAGCTCCTCCATTCTCACATGTAGGGCTTGAGGTTTTCGGGCCTTGGAATGTATTGTCTCATTATACTAGAGGACACCCTGCCGAGAGTAAGAGATGGGCTATAATGTTCACTTGTTTAAATACTAGAGGAGTTCATTTGGAGGTGATTGAATCCATGTAATCTTCAAGTTTTATTAATGCCTTGAGAAGATTTTTGTCTCTTCATGGACCAGTCATGCAATTCCGATCGGACCAAGGGACAAACTTTGTAGGAGCCTGCAAAGAACTACAAATTAAGATCCGGAGATCCAAAAGTACCTACTGGGTCAGGGATGCACTTGGACCTTTAATGCTCCCCACTCATCTCATATGGGAGGAGTGTTGGAGAGAATGATTGGTATTGCTAGGCGTATTCTAGACTCAATGTTGATGCAAAATACATTGACATTTGACTGTCACATGATGTGCTTTCTACCCTGATGGCTGAAGTTACAGCTATAATGAACTCTAAACCATTGGTTTCCGTTACAACAGACCCTGAGAGACCTGAAATTATTTTGCCAGCAATGCTCTTGACTCAAAAAACTTGTACAATATCAGCTCCTCCTGGTGAGTTCACCCTAAAAGATCTTTACAAGTGTCAGTGGAAGCAAGTTCAGAACCTTGCTGACACATTTTGGAAATGTTAGAGGCAAGAGTATTTATAGTCACTCCAAACTAGAAGAAAGTGGAAAGAGGAGAAACCAAATGTTGAAGAAGGAGATCTTGTGTTGTTGAAAAACCCTCAAGCAAAGCACAATGATTGGCCAATGGGTCTTGTCATGAAGACCATTTCCAGCGGTGACGGTAGAATTTGCAAAATAGAGGTCAAGATCATTAGAAAAGGAATTGCTAAAGTATATCTCAGGCCTGTCTCAGATTTGATTGTTCTTGTCCAAAAGATAGAGTCACCTGTTGGAATAGTACAGTAATTCATAGATTATATAGTAGTGGTATATATTTATACCAGGCGGGGAGTGTGCGGTCTATTATAGGATTGTCTATAGGATTTTTATTTTGAGGACACCTGGTGGTTGCCTGTTGCAATTGCAGTTCAATTTCTCACTGGAAGAATCAGAAAGGCTTGCCTTTGTTAATAAAGTTCTTTTGAACAACATAAAGTTTTCACCTTGGTTACCACATAACGATTTTACCTCAGATACAGAAGCCATTTTAGTTCTGATGCAGACAAGTGAAGATCTCTATATTTGCCCCTAGATACACAAATGCCTGTAAGTCTATTTATTATTTCCCAAAGTTCATTTTACACTTGGACTGCACTGTTGTGTGTTTGATATATCATTTTAATATAAGCTTCCTGCATAGTAATGTTTAATGTTGTGCTTATTAGCAAAGTGTCACATGTAATACATAATTGTAATTCTAAGTCTCTCTGATTGTATTGCAGTTTATAGAACTATTGATAGAAGTAAATTCAGTTTTGGAATAAAACACAATGCTATTTCTGTCTGTTTTGTTAACTGGCTGTCAGCTAAGGGATAGTAGGACAGCACAGTAAAAGACATACGTATAACAGGCAAAGTCAGAAGAGCTACATTTGAAGTTAAGGCATCCCCTTTAAATTTATCAGCAGCAGCACATGGCCCTTTGACTGCAAACGTGAAAATCCGCTACTGCAGTTTGAAGACCTTCAGGATATCTTATGAGCCTATCTGACCCTTTTGTCATATGACAAGTTGGGTCCATTTGTTCCAGTGAGCATAATCATATGTCTTTCCTCTTGGTGTTGGGATCTGTTGTCCTACGTGGATCATGCACATCACCCTGGAATTGATTTTTACGTTTTTGCATTTGGGACTTTTATGATATTTTAGTCACATTGTTCACTTTAATCATTGTACTTCTTTATTGAGTATTTTTTTAGCGCTGTATGTTATTCTATATATTGTATTTTTCAACACATGTCAGTTGAGTGTGTTAGCTGCTTCACGTTTTTGAGTTAGCGCAGTTTATTTATTTCTCTTCCTTGTAGACCCTCTACCAAATTTGTTCACACTCTCTTGCCTCACTTAGAAGAGAAAAGATGAATCTTGCAGCCCATTCGACAAGGAACATATCGATGTCCTGGGCGGCCTTGCATCATGTGGCTCTGGGGGTAATCTGTAGAGCAGCCACTTGGTCACTTTCAACACCTTTATGACCCATTACTGCGTGGAGCCGGCATCCTTGTCCTCCGTTAATTTTGGTCTGACTGTTTTGTCGGTTGACAATCTGAATTAAAATTTTCTTTGTTCAAGCATTCCCACCCGTGTGGCGTTGGCTAGTTATTTCCCACATGTAGGCTGCCATGGAGTCTGTCAGGAAAACAGAAAATTTCCTATTAAATTCTTATCGTAATTTTCCTTTCCTGATGAACTCAATGGCAGCAGGAGTTCCCACCCTCTGGTCTTGTATTCAGCTAAGATATTGAACACGGTCTCGATCCAAAGGCTACATTTATGGGAGGGGGTCCTATAACCTTGGAGAGGAGGCGGGGTTAACCCCACACGTAGGCTGCCATGGAGTCCATCAGGAAAGGAAAATTATGGCAAGCATTTGATAGGAAATTTTCAGTTTTTTTCACATTTTGTTCTTTACATACTGTCACCAGTGCAGTACAGCATCATCACATAACTGTTGTGGCAGTGATCAGGGACACTGATTGGTGACAGCATGTAAATAAAAAAACAGTTTTTAATAATATTTTTCAATATTTTAAACTTTTTTTTTTTTTTTTTTTTTACAATTATTTTTTTACATACTGTGACCAGAACAATGCAGCCTTATCATAGTAACACTGTACTACTCTGGGGGATGATCAGGAATTTTTTTACAGAATATGATTGCTTATAACAGGGAATTTCACTGTTAAAAGCAACCATTTTTTTCTGAATGAAAGCTACAGTATTTATTCAGTGTTTACTTTTGTGATTAGTTGTGATTGGCCACAGCTAATCACATGATACAGATGGGCTCTCATTAGCCCTGTCTGTACCATGTGATCACTGTGACCAATCAAAGAGATCAACACAATAGTACACAAGGAATTACATGAATTGAAGCTGTCTATTGTGTACAATTTAATTAAGAAAGACGGGTGTGCTTACCAGACATGGGAGTAAGTCACACATGTGCAAGTCACAAGCAAGTCTCAAGTCGTAACCTTCAAGTCACAAGCAAGTCCCAAGTTACTGTGGCGAAAAGCAAGCAAGTCAAGTCAAGTCACTGCTAGAAGTCAAGCAAGTCAAGTCAAGTCATTTATTTTGGTCAAGTCACAAATCAAGTCAAAATAGTGATCTACCCCAATTTTCACCTTTAAATCAGTTAAAAGTCAGTGGTCAGGAAAGGTTTTGTTTTATTTTCAACATTAACAAAACTGCAGTGCTTAGTGTTTTTTTCTTGGCATATTAAAGAAACATTTTGAATGCCCAAACAGAGGGAGAGAGAGAAGCACACAGAGGATGTACATGGCAGGTATGTGATGGCATAGACAGAGGATGTACATGGCAGGTATGTGATGGCATAGACAGAGGATGTACATGGCAGGTATGTGATGGCATAGACAGAGGATGTACATGGCAGGTATGTGATGGCATAGACAGAGGATGTACATGGCAGGTATGTGATGGCATAGACAGAGGATGTACATGGCAGGTATGTGATGGCATAGACAGAGGATGTACATGGCAAGTATAGGATGGCACACAGAGGATTTACATGGCACACAGAGGATGGTACACGCAGAGGATGGCACACACAGAGAGGATGTATATGGCAGGAAAAGGATGGCACACAGAGGATGGCACACAGAGGGTGTACATGGCACACAGAGGATGGCACATAGAGGATGTACATGGCACACAGAAGATAGTAATGTGTGATTAGGGCATGTATAAAATTAAATTAATTGTACTCACTTTTCTTCATTCAAATAAGAAAGACTCTTTCACAGTCACAGAGAATGATTCTCAGTGGGGTGCGTGCTGCTGGGTAATGGCCGCCTGGAGAAGGTGCTGGAGGGATCACAATCACCCACGAGAAAAAAAATGCAAATTATCGATAAGGCGATATTTATTGGTACAACGAGAGAGAGAGAGAGAGAAGCACACAGAGGATGTACATGGCAGGTATGGGATGACACAGAAGATGTACATGGCAGGTATGGGATGACACAAAGGATGTACATGGCAGGTATGTGATGGCATAGACCGAGGATGTACATGGCAAGTATAGGATGGCACACAGAGGATGTACATGGCACACAGAGGATGGCACACAGAGGATGTGCATGGCACACAGAGGATGGCACACAGAGGATGTACATGGCACACAGAGGATGTACATGGCAGGTATAGGATGGCACACAGAGGATGTACATGGCACACAGAGGATGTACATGGCACACAGAGGATGTACATGGCACACAGAGGATGTATATGGCACACAGAGGATGTATATGGCACACAGAGGATGGCACATAGAGGATGTACATGGCACACAGAGGATGACACACAGAGGATGTACATGACACACAGAGGATGGCACACAGAGGATGGCACATGCAGAGGATGGGATGACACAGAGGATGTACATGGCAGGTATGTGATGGCATAGACCGAGGATGTACATGGCAAGTATAGGATGGCACACAGAGGATGTACATGGCACACAGAGGATGGCACACAGAGGATGTACATGGCACACAGAGGATGGCACACAGAGGATGTACATGGCACACAGAGGATGTACATGGCAGGTATAGGATGGCACACAGAGGATGTACATGGCACACAGAGGATGGCACACAGAGGATGTACATGGCACACAGAGGATGTACATGGCACACAGAGGATGGCACACAGAGGATGGCACACAGAGGATGTACATGACACACAGAGGATGGCACACAGAGGATGGCACACAGAGGATGGCACTCGCAGAGGATGGGATGACACAGAGGATGTACATGGCAGGTATGTGATGGCATAGACCGAGGATGTACATGGCAAGTATAGGATGGCACACAGAGGATGTACATGACACACAGAGGATGGCACACAGATGATGTACATGACACACAGAGGAGGGCACACAGATGATGTACATGGCACACAGAGGATGTACATGGCACACAGAGGATGTATATGGCACACAGAGGATGTACATGACACACAGAGGATGGCACACAGAGGATGTACATGGCACACAGAGGATGGCACACAGAGGATGTACATGGCACACAGAGGATGGCACACAGAGGATGTACATGACACACAGAGGATGGCACACGCAGAGGATGGCACGCAGAGGATGGCACGCAGAGGATGGCATGCAGGATATACATGGCACACAGAGGATGGCACATAGAGGATTTACATGGCACACAGCGGATGGTACACACAGCGGATGGCACACACATCAAACACACATGCCTTTACATATACATTTATCACTTTATGCTGATTTTACTGATAATATCCTGTTAGGCTCAGTGTTAATGCTGAGTAGGTTACTACTGGCTTTGTAACAAATCAGAATTTTGACCAGATGATTCCGTACTGCAGAGCTTCGCCAGGACTCACACACTCAGTTCCAGCTCTCTGAGGGGGAGGGGTGGGGGAGTGGGACAAGAGCTGGACTTCCTGCTGGATCTGGTGGCCCCTGTCATGGAGGGAAAGGAAAGTCCCTGTCAAGAAATCTAAACCTAAACCTAGTCACCCACCATAACACATGAAATCTGCCTGGATAAGAAGGAGGTTGCCAAGGCTGTCATTGCTGAGGACCTGAAGGACTGGCTGGATGCAATGATTGCCTGAGGACAACACCACACAAATAGGACTCTTAGTTCAGGGCACACCGACTGCACCCAGGAAGGAAGGAAGGCTGTCCATCTACCAGCATACAGCTGTCCTGACCTTCACATACACATTGGTTTGCTTTACATAAAGAAAAAAAAGGGACTTTCTCCATGTTGTTACTACATTGTCTGCTAAAATCATAGGTTGGTGCCAAAAAAAAGAAAAAAGCATGAGGCTTTCTAAACCCCTTAACACAGAAGTACCTTACCTTGAACAGTCTGACACCCGAGAGGTCTCTCCCCAGGGGACAAAGCTGTCACTACTGAGGCTAGATGCTATGGTTACCCGGGGAGAGTAATGCAAGAAATGGGACTTGTAGTCCATAGTACGCTGACTACATGATCCTGGGGGGGGGGTTACCAGCATACTGCCCAAACCTCACAGTGGCATTAGCATGAGAAAGGGATGGCACACGCAGACAGTGTGAATAAAGCAGCTGCAGCAGTCTGAGTGATTACTTACCTTTCACGGGCCGGCCGCACAGCACATGAGGGAGGAGGTGGGTGGAGCCAGTCTTCTTGGCGCGGAGGAGAGGAGGACGAGCCGAAGAGGAGGATCCTCCTCCGCTGTGCATGATGGGTTCGACCAGTGCAGCAGAGACCCGGAGACAGTCGAGGGCGGCACACCAAAGCAGCGGGGGTCAAGTCAGTGCAAGTCATAGGTCACAAGTCAAAGTCAAGTAGCAAGTCATAGGTCGCAAGTCAAAGTCAAGTCGAGTCATTTAATGAATTCTGTCAAGCAAGTCGCAAGTCCTCAAACAGGTGACTCGAGTCTGACTCGAGTCAAGTCATGTAACTCGAGTCCCCCACCTCTGGTGCTTACCCAGTGGATCAACCATATAAATAAATAAAAATCAAGAAATGGCATAAACATGATACAAACATGACTCAAAAAAATGCAAAAATATATAAAATGCAATTATATAATGTGCAAAAGAGTTCTAAGTATATACAGTATAACAAAGTCTCAAATAATGCAAAATAATATAAATAACAAGATGTCCAATATAGAAGGGCAGAAAATATCACAAAAATCACAAAAATAAAATAGATTTAAAAAATAATAAACTATTTATGTAACATAGTCCCACAAAATAATGTTAAAAAAGTCCCAATAATAATAAATGAAATTCAGTAATAAAAAGTGTTTACAGTGCCAAAAACATTTGTTTACAATTGTGATGTGGTCTGCTCTGATTGGTCACAGTGATCACATGGTACTGACAGCGAGCTGGTACACTGTCATCTGCTGTGTCTGGTGGACACAGCAGATGATAGATTGCACTGCAGAGTAACCAGTGGGGTGCACGCAAGATGCGTTCTGGGGAGGACTTCATATTACGCCCACCCGAAAGGGCTAATGTCCCACCTGGCCACCAGTTGACTATAGGCCGCATGGGTGTGAAGTACATTTCCCCTGAGGGACACTCTATTTTTATTTTATTTTCCTTTCTCCTTTTTTAAACCTCTCTTTTTTCTGTTGGATTTGATCCGATTCTATCTGTGTGGACATTGATTTTTCTTGGTGCCTTTGTTGCACTTTTCTGAGGATAGGGGCACCTATATAATAATCAAAGAATTGCCCTTTTAGGCCTTGATATGTTCTGGTTCACACCTTGCTAATACTGTAAGAAGGGTGTTTTAGGTGTCATGATGTTTGAACTAATCGTTGGGTTTGCTTCATAAGAACAACAGTTGACACTGACAACAATGCAATGTACCTTTTCCTTGCTTTTAGGAGATGTTCACTTTTGTTCACTTGTATGTTATTTGTTCCCTTTGTGGAAACAACATTATGATGCACTAGAATTGTTTTGCTCAAAAACCTTTAATGAACAGATTGAAATATACAAATTGAAATATGTTCACTGTACCCCTGTTTGATCACAGCCCTCATACATGATCACAGTGCCTCCACCTGGTAACAACCAGAGCCTGATTACAGCCAGTGCTTGATTAAAGCCAATGCAAGATTACAGTCAGTTCTTGATTACAACCAGTACCAGATTACAGCCAGCTCCAGATTACCGCCAGCACTTTATTTCAGCCAGTGCCAGATTACAGCCAGCACCAGGTTACACATAGTTATTGATTACAGTGAGGATCATATTACAGACAGCACCTGATCAAAGCCAGTGTTTCTAATTTGCTGTTCACAGCCAGTTCCAGTGTTTCCAATTTGCTGATCACAAATAGCATCAGTTTTTCCAGTGTTGCTGATTAAAGCTGGTGCCAATGTTCCCAGTGTTGCTAATCGCTGCAAGTGCCAGTGTTTTCCTTTTCATCTTTGGGTGTCTGCTTTCCAAAATGTGATCATTTTTTTTTTTTTTTTTACTTTACTTGAGAATCTTTAAAAATGTGATAAATAGTAAGCAGATCAAATTCATATTTAAATCTCTTTAAAGTCTGATTATGCTCCTTGTATTTTGGGGCATATTTCTGAGTATGCCCATGCTGTGCTTAAGAAAGAATATCTATTTAAAATGATTTCTGTGAAAAAATCAAATTTAATTTACTTAATTTTACAAAAAAGAATGTAAAAATTGAGATCTTAAAAATACTCACCATGCCTTTTACCAAATACTGTTTATGGTGACCTGGTGATAAGCAGTCATACCATCAGGGTTTATAAATTTCAATATATATATATATATATATATATATATATATATATATATATATATATATATATATATATATATATATATACCATAGTTTGTTGACTCTATAGCTTTCAAAAAGACAAAATTACTTACATTTTTAAAATCAAAAAGAAAGACTATTTAATTCTTACGTTTTATAACGGAAAGTAAGGGAAACATTTTTTTTTATATTTTCCATTTTCCTTACTAAAAAAATAAGAAATCAGTGGATTACCACTAAAAGAAAGCTTTATTTGTCTCAAAAGATTGTGTGCAGTTTATTTTGGTACAGTGCTGCATGACCAGCACTGAAAAATTAAAATTGGCATTGAGGTGGTTAAAGACCTTTTCTTGGTTTTACATTGGTTGGTATATGAAAGCAATACATTTTATGGCAAATGTTACCTAATTAGCACAAAGGTAATTACTTGGACAAAAAAGGCATAAGCCACCATAGGCAAAAACAGTGTCTGGCCCCATTGGTGAACTAATCGTCCATTAATATAGTTAATAAAATAGCTTTTGCCATTCATTGTTTGAACTGCACTGCTGTCTCCAAGTAAAATGCATAAAGCACTCTGACATAGTCAGAATTATGTCCTAGATCAGTTGTCTCCAAACTGCGGCCCACAGGTCAGATAAGGCCCTTTTCTAGGGCAATATTCTGTCCACTGATATGAGATACTATTCTTCACTGACACCAATTGTGGGTCATAATTCCTGCCATGGACACCAACAGTGGGGCACTATTTCTCCAACTGGCACCAATGATGGGGCACTATTCCTTTCAGTAACATCAACAGTGGGGTATACTTTCTACAATGACACCAATAATGAAGCACTATTCCTCCCACTAAAACCAATGATGTGGCACAATTCTCCCTCTTACTGACCACAGGTGTCATGTAATTTATTTACTCCCTTTGGCCACCAAAATTGAGGCATTATTTATTCAGACATTTACTTTCACCACTGCTTTTATTGTTGTTTCTCTTCCTTCTATAGAGATGTCCACTTGTTTTCTGTCCCCGTGACCCAACAGGAAAGCAGGAATTGAAGAAGAATCAAAAAATTTTACTAACTTTCCTTTTATTGCTGCTGGTGTCTCTTTCAGAGAGATGCCCCTCAATTCTGATCTCTTTTACTGTACATTACCTAAGGATTCACAGTAGTGATACTGATGAAGGTGTAAGTGCCATCTTTATTCCAAGATTTAGCTTTTGGCTCACTGAGGAACAGACAACTTCCAAGCAGTGGGAGATCAAGCTTAGGAACTGGATTTGCTTTAGAGCCAGGTTAGGCAAAATTAGTCCTGGAAATAACACTGCATGTGTCTAAATGGCATTAAACACCAGGCATCATGCCCATAATTTTTTACAGCATAAAATATAAATTGTTACATGTATAGTATTTACATTTTAACTTTCGGTCCAATTTAGTTATTCCTATAGGAACTGTATTTATCATACTATTCATCATACTTTTTGTTTTAATATTCCCTCCTAAAATAAAATTTCTTTACATTTAATCAGAAATGGACCTTAAAAAAACAGTCAAATGACTAAAACATATACCTTCCACTTCCACTCAAAATAAGTTATTGAATGCTTATAATAGTCTTTTCAACTAGTTAGAATGTTATTCACAGGGATAATTAAAGTATCACTTCAAAATTCTATTGGGAACAATTTTCTATTAAAAATGTGATCAATACTTGGCAACAGAGAATACTCTGAAGATCAGAAGGCAAATAGTAAGCAATAAATAGCATAAAAATTAGAAAGACCCAGTGGCAAAATCTTATGAGCAGTATTTAAGCAAATTTAAAAAAACTATACAATTGTGCATCAACAATGGATTTATTAAGACGGAATATTGAGTCAAATTAACATAGCTATATTATCTTGTCTTTTATATGGACTAAAATATAAACTAGTTCTTAAAAACGCTTGGTTTTTTATCATACAAATCTTGCTGATTATTAAATATCAATTTATATCACATATTGTATATACTGTACATACGTATGTATGTAAAAGGTATGATCGCTGTACAAAGAGTCAGACATTTAGCACTGTATTTGCATTTGCAAAAAATACTTAATATATATTTAGCCCCCATTCACACCGCAGCATGATTTCAGAGCTGCACATCAGTGCATTTTGCACTGCTGATTTTATTGCGACTTGCGACTTTCTTTAACAGAAGTCTATGCAAGTTGCAATGATATTGGTAAAAAGTAGTGCAGGAAACGTTTTCATAATTTCTGCAACATGAGTTGCGGTGATATCATTTGTTCCACTGTTGGCAAGATGCACCAGTGTGAACGAGGGCTTAATGTCGGGTGCTGAATTATTTGGGTTAGTTGTCTATGCCAAAATACTCCATATGGAAAACATTTATATCAATTATGATATTTTATAATAGGCTCAAAAAATCTATGTATATTTATAGTATATACAGTATATGTATATTAATAATGGAAATACACTGCGTATAAACCAAGTTGCAATTTATCAACTCAATCCTAGCTTTATGATCTTAACTTGAATACAAACAGGTTTGTGTAAAACTTGATTCCTATAGCAATTAAATAGAAAAATTAAGATCTTATATTCTTAGGCCTAGATTTGTTGGAAGACCTCATAATTATTGTAAAAACACTTTCAAAACATAATTTGTAGCAAACTACAGCAAATATTGCCGAAAAAACCAAACAATAACCTTGGATGTTCAGTGACCACTGTATTGCAAAATATGTATTTGGCACTGAAGATTGTCTCTGGTGATTGGCCACAGGTATAATGGTTCAATGTCAAACAAAGCCAAAGAACATTCCCTTCTCAATTTACCGACCAGCCTGCAACCAAACGGATTATCCTGTCTAACAGTATGCATTAAAAACAGGGGTTTACTTTGCACACATTTGCAAATACATGCATAAGCTGCAGACACCCAAGTATTATCTGCAGTCCTAACCCTTGATTTTGAGAGCCTCAATAGTAGAAGCACATGCATTACAATGGACAGGCATAGGGCAGGTGAGCCTGGAGGGAGCCAACCCTCCTTGAAGGCACAGGGGTACACTGGACACCCAGCACATAGCATGTCCAGTGCACCCCTCCCCAGTATGCCAACAGTACAAACAAACGGTCACTGCCATCACATATAACTGCATTCTGCAGCAAGGAGCACATGGAAGGGTGACTCATGTCAAGCAGAATCAAAGAAAATTCCCAGCTCAATTTACCGACCAGTCTGTAACAACCAGATTATCCTGTCTAACAGTATGTGTTAAAAACAAGGGCCTAGTTTGCACAAATTTGCAAATACATGAGTAGGCTGCAGAGTACTTCATGGCACCCCAATTTTATCTGGTTATAATGGAGGAAGGAGAGCACTTCCTGGAACATTGGACTTGGTTTCCTCACTGACAACGTGCTTTTTGCTGTCACAAGCGGTTCTTATGGTGGACGGTTTTCATCCAATGTAGCATGGATGCAGATAACCTCTTTGATTTTATATTTGTGTTACTTTCTATATCTCTTGCCAATTTAATCCTAATAAACTCATTGATGCTGAACGTAGCTTGTGCCCTCTTGTATTCCTTCCTAGGGCATTAGCATTTGTGTGCACCACAATTTCAATTGTTGTTTACTCACAAAAGCTGTAGGCATCCAGTAAAATCCAGACTCAGGATTGAAGGTTCCATCCCACCTAGGAAATTTTTGAACCTTCAAGCTCCAGGTCCCAATCCAGGTTTACAGAATCCATAAAAATACAAATGCACAGCTTTCTCTGCTCAGAAGAGATAGTGTAGAACCTCACATTAATCCCTAATGCAAATCTTGTGTCATTTTTTCCAAACTTTCACAGTTGCAAGTCCTCCCACTGTCACTATGTATATATATATATATACACAGTATCTCACAAAAGTGAGTACACCCCTCACATTTATGTAAATATTTTATTCAAACCTTTTCATGTGACAACACTGAAGAAATGACACATTGCTACAATGTAAAGTTGTAAGTGTACAACTTGTATAACAATGTAACTTTGCTGTCCCCTCAAAATAACTCAAAACACAGCCATTAATGTCTAAACCGCTGGCAACAAAAGTGAGTACACCCCTAAGTGAAAATGTCCAAAGGGGCCCAATTAGCAATTTTCCCTCCCCGGTGTCATGTGACTTGTTAGTGTTACAAGGTCTAAGGGGTGAATGGGGAGCAGGAGTGTTTAATTTGGTGTTATCGCTCTCGCTCTCTCATACTGGTCACTGGAAGTTCAACATGGCACCTAATGGCAAAGAACTCTCTGTGGATCTGAAAAATAGAATTGTTGCTCTATATAAGGATGGCATAGGCTATAAAAAGATTGCCAAGACACTGAAACTGAGCTGCAGCACGGTGGCCAAGACCATACGAGCACATGTTCCACTCAGAACAGGCCTCGCTATGGTCAACCAAAGAAGTTGAGAGCACGTGCTCAGCATCATATCCAGAGGTTGTCTTTGGGAAATAGACATATGAGTGCTGCCAGCATTGCTGCAGAGGTTGAAGGGGTGGAGGGCCAGCCTGTCAGTGCTCAGACCATACGCTGCACACTGCATCAAATTGGTCTACATGGCTGTCGTCCCAGAAGAAAGCCTCTTCTAAAGATGATGCACAAGAAAACCCGCATAAAGGTTGCAGAAGACAAGCAGACTAATCACATAGATTACTGGAACCATGTCTTGTGGTCTGATGAGACCAAGATAAACTTATTTGGTAAAGATGGTGTCAAGCGTGTGTGACTGCAACCAGATGAGGAGTACAAAGACAAGTGTGTCTTGCCTACAGTCAAGCATGGTGGTGGGAGTGTCATGGTCTGGGGCTGCATGAGTACTGCAGTTCATTGAGGGAACCATGAATGCCAATGTGTACTGTGACATACTGAAGCAGAGCATTATCCCTTCCCTCCGGAGACCGACTGCAGGGCAGTATTCCAACATGATAACGACCCCAAACACACCTCCAAGATGAGCAATGCCTTGCTAAAGAAGCTGAGAGTAAAGGTGATGGACTGGCCAAGCATGTCTTTAGACCTAAACCCTATTGAGCATATGTGGGGCATCCTCAAACGGAAGGTGGTGGAGTGAAAGGTCTCTAACATCCACCAGCTCTTTGATGCCGTCATGGAGGCGTGGAAGAGGACTTCAGTGGCAACCTGTGAAGCTCTTGTGAACTCCATGCCCAAGAGGGATAGGGCAGTGCTGGAAAAATAATGGTGGCCACACAAAATATTGACACTTTGGGCTCAATTTAGACATTTTCACTTAGGGGTGTACACACTTTTGTTGCCAGTGGTTTAGACATTAATGGCTGTGTGTTGAGTTATTTTGAGGGGACAGCAAATTTACACTGTAATGCAAACTGTACACTCACTACTTTACATTGTAGCAAAGTGTAATTTCTTCAGTGTTGTCACATCAAAAAATATTTACAAAAATGTGAGGGGTGTACTCACTTTTGTGAGATACTGTGTATGTATATAACAGCATAGCACATTCAATACAACTTGGCATTAAATTTTGTACAGTGTTATCAGTTTGCCCAGACAGCTCAGTCTATGCTTTATTCTTTTGTTTCATTCAAATTCCATGTAATAAAAGTGCAATTTGGTTTGATTCATTGAATTTTATGGAGCCAAACCAAAGCATAATGAAATTTCTTTTCTACCTCTGAGCACCACAAAAGTAGTTAAATTATTAACTTTATTTAATTGAAGTGTTAATATTTAATGAGTTTTTGTTTTTCACCTTCTTCTCGTTTTTGTCTCCATCTCTTTTTTTGTACAGGTGAGAACAGCTTAAGGAAAAAGCTGTCTAATAAAAAGGAACAAATCAAGGGCTAGAAAGCATATACAACAAAATATTTATACAAGGCAGCTATGTTGTCATAATGCTTTTGCCACAAAAGTAACCCATTTAAACAAGCAATGCCAAAACAAAAAGAATATGAGATCTAATTTAGCACATCGATCAAAAAGTGAACATAAGCTAATGACGCTGTTGAATCGGGTCATAAATTTATTGCTTTTTAAAAGCAATCAACAAGCTATCAAGCAATAAAGTGTATGGGGTAAGTGCTTCTCCTAAGACAGAGC
This sequence comes from Pelophylax lessonae, assembly GCF_965119305.1. Lineage (NCBI taxonomy): Eukaryota > Metazoa > Chordata > Amphibia > Anura > Ranidae > Pelophylax > Pelophylax lessonae. The sequence goes on from NC_138772.1 coordinate 368,882,274, forward strand.
TGTCACTGACAATGATATACTGCAATGGTAAAAAATAAAAAATGATTTCTTTCATGTTACAGGTATTAGTTGCTAAAAGCCCTGTGTGTCATTTTATGCTTACAGCTAATATTCTGGCTAAGAAAATTTATTATTTCTGTAAATGTGTAAGTGCTTTAATTGACTTGTTCAGTAATTCAGTGTAAACAGAAATGAATATGTGTAAAATGCAGTAATTAAAAGTAGTCAATCACAATATAGTTTACTATTGTGGATGAGCTTCGTGTTCGGGTCAACCATAAGTTTGACCTGAACCTGAGCTGTTTGCAGTTTGCTGAATGGAAAAACTAACAGATTTTGCAATTTTGCCCACCTAAGCCTCCAGCTACTGCAACCAGAGGACGTTCACTTGTTGGCAAGCTACAAATTGTAAACATGCCAGAGGGTATCCCAGATGACATTAATAATGAAATATGGCCATGACAGGTTCTCCAGTGCTGCTGTTCTCATTCCAGCAATGCTGAGAAATCTTTAGTTGTAGCTGGAGAGGATTTTCATGCACGGGTCATGGGGTTTGAATTGGCAGGGCCTTAGGGCATTGATCATTGTGATTGATGATGGATCTACATTCTTGAATGGCATTATTGATATTGTATTTACATTGCAGGACTTTTATAAAAGTAACGTTCCCCCTTATTTTTCTTCCCACCCATCCTCCTTATCTGTTATGATGTGTTCTCTTCAAAAAATACACTCACCTATCTGGGAGATCCAACGTTGCCCTGCAATAATCCACTGTTCAGCTTCCGTGTCCTGCTCCACCATCTTGTTTCTCCTCAGCCAGCTGCATCTTTCGGATTCAGGCAGCCTGGCCCCAATGACACAAAAGTCTCTGCCCCCTAGTTGCTGTGTAAATGGGCTACTGCAGCCTCCTGGAATATGTGATTGTGTCTCCCAAGAGGCTGCTAGAGCTTGTCACTTCGTTCTGGCCTATTATACGGACAAAAAAATGGAAAAACACTGCTCTTAAATCAAAAAGGTAGAAATATGCAGTCAGCACTAGAAGTCAAAATACAAAAACTCCAAAACACATCATATACACATTGGTGCAGCACTAAAAAATGATAATCTAAATATAAGTCATTCATTGAAATAACAATACAAAGTCGATAGAAAAAAGGAAGTGAAATGAATCTTTATCCAAATCCCGTGTGGTAATAGGTACAGAGAAAGTGATAACGATCAAAGAAACTCCACACCCACAGTGTTTTTTACAAACTGCTTACCAGATGTAATTGACCATTCAGTGACAGGTGGTCAGGTTGGGTGTGAGGAAAGTAAGGTCACCCTCAAACCGTGAACATGATCTCTTCACTTATACTCCTCCAGCGAAATTCATATATAAAAACAAAGGAACACTTCCATAGTGTAATATGTATAAACTCATTTATTGGTAGAAATAAGAGGGTTGCACTTACAAGACATCCAGATAAAACAGCGTATGGGATCCAAAATACAAGTTACGAGAGCCTCCGGGCTCTCTCTTAAACTGACCAATCAGAGATTTATTTACATGATGACGTCACCGTCGTAGGCCCCACCCTATGCATTTGATCACAAAGAACGTTGTCTGGGGATAGGCCCGAGATAGCACAACATCACTTGTAAAAGCTTTATTTAAAGCCGTGACTCCATTTTAACTACTGGCCGTCTATCACCCTAAATAAACAACATGCCAGCAAATGAATGCTATTATTAGAAAGGCCTTCAAGAGAGAAAACAGGACCCGCATAAAGGAATTGAAGACAGGCATTTAGTGAAAAAAAACAAATAACACTCAAAATTGTCCAGAAAGGGTCAGGAGAGAAAATCCACAGGAGCGCCGCATTGTAAACAAATCGTAATATTAAAACATAAATCCTGTTCTCCTATTATATGAGGTGGGGGCAAATATTAAATGTGTATTTCTAGGGTAAAGTTCCACTTAAGCACTTAGTCACTGCCCTATAGCCCTATTTTACTGCTACAGGGTGGGAGCTGTGTGCCTGATTACATATCTATCTATCTATCTATCTATCTATCTATCTATCTATCTATCTATCTATCTATCTATCTATCTATCTATCTATCTATCTATCTATCTATCTATCTATCTATCTATCTATCTATCTATCTATCTATCTATCTATCTATCTATCTATCTATCTATCTATCTATCTATCTATCTATCTATATTTATGTATATATATATATATATGTGTGTGTGTGATTCCAAACTTCTGACTTCGGGGGGGGGGGGGGGGGAAGCACACACCACCAGCAGGCATTTTCTCCTGTGAAAATTCACAGTAGAAGCCAATCTGCGGGTGTCGGGCACTCTATGTTCTCAACACCCACCGATAATTAGTAAACTACACAGAACTGGAATCTGCCTATGTAAACAAGGTAGATCTCAATTCTGACAGGGGGGGGGGGGGGATGCATAGATTATGTGTTTCTGCAAAGCAGGGCATAAAATCCATGTTTCTCCCTAGTGAAAGCAGCACACATATTAAACACAAACACTGGCTAGGCACACATTTAACCCTTTGATCGCCCTGGATGTTTAACCCCTTCCCAACCAGTGTCATTAGTACAGTCGCACGCCACCAAATGATTAGATGAAGAAGAAGTTCTTTATTAACATATAAGGTGCAAGGTACAGCAGGGTAGGATATGTTTCACATGAATTCCACGTGCTTGTTCATTTCAGGTAGTGAACAAGCATGTGGAATTCATGTGAAACGTGTCTAACATATCCTACCCTGCTGTACCTTGCACCTTATATGTTAATAAAGAACTTCTTCATCCAATCAATTGGTGGTATGCGACCAATTTCTTCATTTATGCTTTTTGCGGTGGCGAGTCAAGGTTCAGCACTCACCCTGGATTTCAGACAGAGACTGGCCTGAGCGGTGTTGTTCCTCTTTATGTCATTAGTACAGTGACAGTGCCTATTTTTAGCACTGATCACTGTATTACTGTCCCTGGTTTCAGCAATGTGTCAAAAGTGTCAGTAAGTGTCCCGTTGACCGGCGCAATATCGCAGTCCCACTAAAAGTCGCTGATCACAGCCATTACTAGTATAAAAAATAAATAAATAAGAATTCCATAAATATATCCCTTCGTTTTTAGATGCTATAACATTTGCGTAAACCAATCAATATACGTTTATTAGGATTATTTTATCAAAAACATGCAGCAGGATACATATTGGCCTAAATTTATGAATATTAAATACATTTTAAATTGGATATGTTTTTTTAATGGATACCACCAAAAGTATTTGTGGGAAAAAAATGAAATACATTTTATTTGGGTACAGTGTCACACAACACCGCAATTTTCAGTTAAACTAACACAGTGCCATATCACAAAAAATGGCCTGATCATGAAGAGGGGTAAATCTTCTGGAAGTCAAGTGGTTAAGTAATTTGAAGTGACTATCAACATGATAAAGCCAAGGTAGAGAGAGATCAGTTTTCTTTTAGATTCCAACTACTAACTCATTGTGTGTAACTTAGTAGTGGTAAGGTGAGGTCTTTTTTTATAGCTTCCCACTTATCCCAGCTAAATTTAGATATCAAACTTTTGTTTATCATACTAATTTTTCTTTACAATATTACTTGTGTCACAATTGTATACACTATATTATTTTTTCTTTATTTGCTATTTTTTTCCCATTAAAGTGGACTTACCCTTTAACTTCTATATGCAGAAAGGTTGTCAGGACCTGGTTCACCTGTTGGTGTCACTGTTGCTCCCTAGGCAGAAAGCTGTAGTTCCAGTGTCCACCAACGGGTGTCTACCAGCAGCCAGCAGGTTTCAGTAATCAGCTCCACCTGGTCCCAGCTATTTGGAGGGTACTTAAAGGGTAACTGGGAAGGTAGGAAAAAAATTAGCAAAGAAAAAAAAAACAATATAGCATATACAATTACAACAACATCATATTGTAAATATTACCACTTCTTTTCAATTTGCAGGGTTGAAATTTTCTATAAAATGCAATGCAATATAGCTACCAGGAGGTGTTCTGTAAACATAATGTGTACAGAGCACCCCCAGAAACATAATTTCCTGCTTGTGTGATTGACTTTCTGGTTTTCCCAGAATTTGGCACTAAGATACAAGTCGGATTTTTGGCAATCCCTTGCAACAATATTGTCATTTTTGGAGTAATACTCCCAATGGGAAATCACATCTAAAGGAATGAAGACCCTGCACTTTTCCTCATTAGAGCCATGCTGGTGCAGTAGCTGATTGATAATTATTGAAAAATCACTCTCATTATATTCACTTTCCAAATGGACACAGACAAACAACCAGCACTTTCTTTAGAATAACTAAAGGTAGGAATCTGCAACAAAGTTTGTTAACATCCTTGCAATGCACATTGATCACCCAGAGGGGAAGTTTTTTTCTCTACAAAAGTGGGGTTACTCTTTTAGTCTCTCTCTTATACACCTAGCATCAGTGTCTTGATTTGTCTTGCTTGCTGCCAGATACTGTATGCAGGTTTATCCTTATCCTGCTCTTCATCTAGTCTTGTGTCCTGTACCCCACACCATTGTTGCTTAACTTCTGCTCCTCTTGTTCCTGTACTCAGTCCTGATTCCCTCCTTCTTCGCATTCTGGTATTCCCTGTTTCCTTTGTCCCTCATTTTGTATACTGTATATATTGTACATTTTGTATAAAGTTATTTTGTTAGGCTTCCTGTTACTTTGTTGGGCCCTTTGGTTATAGTGTAGGAATGTGGTTTACTTTTTTATGTTTACTGTTTGCTGGTCTGTGCATGTCTTTTTTTTTACTATTTATAAATTCACTTCACTATATATCTTTTGGTCCTAATTTTCTTGTGTACCTATGCAGATCTGGTCATCTCAGCTGTTGAAAACTGACAAAGGGGTTCTGTGAAAATGTGGAGCAGCCTTTCAAAGAGGCCACACTTTAACAGAGCTCCCGGGTTTCATGGAATAGCAGAGGTGCTTCATGTCCAGTAACCGCTCTGTCACATTGAGCATAACACCCTGCTCACCCACAGGATTTCCCCAAAATGTAAAGAGTGGCCGCTGCCGAAAAGCAATTTTCTTTCCCTTAGTGGGAGCCAGGCTGCAACACAAAGTTAAACTGCAACCGATCCTTGATGTGGTACCTAGTAAGGTGACAGGTTCTCTGGTAGCATGGGGGTCCGGTTTTATGGCCCCCCTCCCTAGCTGTCTTTTCTATCAGTCCCTGGCAGTGGATCAACATTGCAGAGCATTATGGCCTGATCACTAGGTACAAGAGTTAAGTAAGCACATATGAGGTCCGCGCTGTGTGCTATGCAGGACCCCATTCTGTTACCGAGTACACTGACTGATGGAGTGGGCATAGGCTCTGCATATCCCTCCTAATGCATCACAAGTGGCTCTTTGGAGGAACTCCACATATATGCTGCATACCAGTGGCTCATCTCTGAGTTTAGTTGAGCAGCCACATGGATGTTCCGGTTCGAGAAGTTCAGCCAAACTTCAAGAAAATTTTCAGGTTCGGGATCCAAACTCAATCCAAACTTGACCCCAAACCCCATTGAAGTCAATGAGGACCCGAACTTTTGGGCACTAAAAAGGCTGTAAAAATAGCCCTGGAAAGGGCTAGAGGGCTGCAAAAGGCATCAAAATGTAGGTAAATCCCCTGCAAACAAATGTGGATAGGGAAATGACTTAAAATAAAATAAAATAAATAAAAATTAACCAATATCAATTGGCAACTAGGGATGATCGAACGGTTCGGGTCGACCATCGATTCGACCCGAACATTGACTGTTCGAAAATTCGGCCGAATTTCAAACTTTTTGCTGAAAAAGTTTGGAATTCGGAAACCAGAACCAAAATGAAATGGGACAGGAACTGGGCTATAAAAGCCCGTGATTGGACCAGAACCATCAGAGAAAAGCCAATTGAGGGGGCAGGAGGATGCTAGGAATGTGATTGGAGTGACTAGGGGGTCCAGAGGCCAATCAGTAGTGAATACGCCCCCCAGTATATAACATAACCCCGCCAAATCTCTAGCATTGTAATACAGGGACGTGGAAGAGAGTGGAAGCAGTTCTGTTACTCCTGCTTCAAAGTATCATTTAGCAATTATTAGTGTGAGGAAAGGGATATCTAGTGTAGTTAGGGTACTATTTTCCACTATAGTTAGATTTAATAATCTAGTTTCTGTAGGGAAAGGGTTAAGTGTCAGGGGACTGTAGTGTAGTGTAGGGTTAACTGACTTTGACTGCTATGGCACGGTGACCAAACCCTTCCATGTCAGGGTGACCGCCATAGAAAGCCATAGAAAAAAAATAGTTTCTATTAGAATTGCAATAGGAGCAGGATAGTGGCTTCGCTCCTGTCACACCCGACTTTTTGTTGCAGGCGTTTTATTGGGCTTTTTTGTGGACGTGTTTGGAGGCAGACATGACATCTGAACTAGGGGTATATATACACACACACACATGTATGTATATATACACATACACATATATAGGTGTGAAAGTAGCAGAACCCTATGCCTGCGCTAATTAAATAATTAACAGGCATAGGACTTCGCTCCTATCACACCTATATGTGTGTATGTGTATATATACATACATGTGTGTGTGTGTATATATACCCCTACACAGAAGTTCAGATGTTATGCCTGCCTCCAAAGACGCCCAAAAAAACGCCTGCTACAAAAACGCCCAGGTGTGTTGTTACAGGCGTTTTTTTGGGCATTTTTTGGGCGTCTATGGAGGCAGGCATAACATCTGAACTTCTGTATAGGGGTATATATACACACACACTTATATGTATTTATACACATACACACATATAGGTGTGATAGGAGCGAAGTCCTATGCCTGTTAATTATTTAATTAGCGCAGGCATAGTGTTCTGCTACTTTCACACCTATATATGTGCATGTGTATATTTACATGCATGTGTGTGTGTGTATATATACCCCTACACAGAAGTTCAGATGTCATGCCTGCCTCCAAACACGTCCACAAAAAAGCCCTATAAACGCCTGCAACAAAAAGCCGGATGTAAAAATAGCGAAGCCACTATCCTGCTTCACTGCAATTCTAATACAAACAAACTTTTTTTTTCTGGTTCTGGACATGCTACAGAGCTGAAACTTCACTGGTACACCTTTTAGACCCCCCAGACACTAAATCCAAAGAAATCTCATTTTTTTTTCAATCATTTTTTTAAATAATTGGCTCTCTATCAAAAATGACAATTTTTGAGAACTTTTTTTGTGTGATTAATAGTCCCTGGGGCATGACCCAGAACCCTAGGCACTTTTTAGGGGCATTTATTGGGTTTTAGGGCTTCAAAATTGTGTTTTTTTGATTACCAAAGTTCGGGTCCCATTGATTTCAATGGGGTTCTGAAATCTGGGCCGAACTTTCGGACACCACCAGGCCGGGCTTGAGGCTCACTGGCGGCAACCACTCATCAGTCTGCTGTTCTATTCCCCTCCAAAATTAGTATTTCACTGCTGTAAATTGAAATTAATTATTTATACGCTGGATGCACAACTGTTTTTTCAGCCTAAAACATGACTTTTTTCAATGAAAACCCAAAATGCAGTTTTTAACTGCTGTACATTAACAGTATAATTTTATACTATGTATGGACACCAGATTTGGGTTGGGGACCCAGAACACAGATTTGGTCACCAAAATTCACAAATGCAGTATTGAACTGCTATATATTGGAAATAATTATTTAAACGCCGGATGCACAACTTTTTTTTCGGCCTAAAACATGGCTTTTTTCAATAAAACCCCAAAATGCAGTTTTTAACTGCTGTACATTAACAGTATATATTTATACTATGTATGGACACCAGATCTGGGGACACAGAACACAGATTTGGTCACCAAAATTCACAAATGCATTATTGAACTGCTATATATTGGAAATTAATTATTTAAACGCTGGATGCACAACTCCTTTTTTTGTTTTGTCTTTTGGTTAAACTTGATGAACATCTTTAAGGCAGACCATACACGGTGTAAATGTCTTTCCTGCAACCACGATTCCCCCATCAACATAGGCAGTGCTGACAGGGAAATCACCAATTGTCTTTTCACAGGAAGGAGGCTGGTGGGGTAAGCCATCCCCACCAGGAAAAGACAGTGCTATAGTCACTAGTGATAATCACAAGGGAAATTTGCAGGCTGGATCAACTTGTTACATTCAGCCTTCCCGTTAACGGTTCAAATTTTGGCCAGTTCCTGCTGAACACTCTAAAATATGGGCCTGTTGCTTCGAGTTTCAAGTCCCCCTACTCTGTATATTCATACTATTTCAGATTCCTAAACTAATGTTAATACAACTGTTTATTCTTCCCCCCAAGATTCATGATTGTTCATTTGTTTGACGTTAGCTACAGTGCATCTGACCTTTTTACTCGTCTTTCCTTTCCTTCTCCTTCCTTCTTTTATTTCCTTTCTCCTTTCTTTTACTCTTCCTTCCAAATAATAAATAGTGCTCTCAGTCTTCAATGTTTTTAAGAGAAACCAATTTTAGACTTTAGCTCAAAGTTTTGTGCAGCTTGTATAATTTATGCTTTCATGCTATTTCTATGATGTGCTGATGATACATAGCATCTGTTGTATTTGGGCTTACTCTCTTTTGTAAGAGCTCTGTCTGATTGTATTGTATATCTTTTTTTATACCTTACAATAAAAACCTATTAAACAAAACAAATAATCTAAAGAAAAGGGTGAATCAGATTTGAATAGATGGGCTAGATATGCCCACCAATTAGTATGCCATGCAAATTTAGAAAAGAGAACCTATTTCAATCCACACACTTAAGGAATTAGGGGGAGAAATTAGGAGCAGTCTTTGGAACACCAGAATGGGGCTCTCAAGCACAGTTTAATGGTAATTTGGGAATGTGTCCATTTCATATTCGTGTTTGTCTTAGAGCCCATTCAGACTAGCGCGACACGACTTTGAGGGGAAACCTGTGAAGTCGCCGGCACCGCTGTGCACCGCGACTTCGGCGTGACTTGCAGAGACTCCACATAATGGAAGTCTATGCAAGTTGCTCTGAGGTCGCCCCAAAGTAGTACAGGACCCTTTTTCTAAGTCGGAGCGACTTGTGTCACTCCTATTAGAACGGATGCTGTGCTAATCAATGGACCGCGACCGAGCGCGACTTGTCAGGTTGACAAGTCGCCTGACAAGTCGCGCTAATGTGAATGGGCTCTTAGGCTTTGACTACTGTTTTTTATGTTCAATACTATGTTAGAACATTCTTCATAATTTATCTGCTTAATAATTTCACTGTAAATAAATACTTTACTGGTTTGTTAGATTTAAAACCTTTTTTTACTATTTAGAAATTCAATACTGCTGTTTTATTCATACTTGTACTTACTGTACATGTATGAACTCTCTTTACCAATTCCCATCCCTAGCGATATTGGATCTCAAAGTATAAAGATAAACAGAACCCATAATTTACCTTTATTTTATCTTTAGTAGTTCTTTGTACACATCATTGGCACATATACAAAGGCTAGAGCTAAAAAATCTATTTACTATACTGTGCTATTGTGGCAAAACTGCATGGCGTTCTGTCTTCTAAACCATTACTAACTGTAGCTTACATGTTATTTTTTAAATTTTTAACTGCTTTTGGACTGCCCAATGCAGATATACTGTGGCAGGGCAGCCATTCTGTACCTGTACGTGATTTCCTGCACAGAGTCTGGGACACGTGCGCCACCGGCAACCCACTTTAGCTGTTTTGGACACAGCGGGAACCGATCAGCCGGTCCAGTGTAAGCGATGTCCACCGGGACCCGCCGATTGTTCTCAGGAGAGGCAGAACATCGGTCTGCCTATGTAAACAGGGCAGACCCCCATTCTGTAAGAGAGGAAGATGGAGATCTTGTGTTTCTGCTAAGCAGAAACATGGATCTCTGTCTTCCTCCAGTTAAGCCCCCTGCCCACACAGTTAGGATGCTCTCCATAGGAGCACACTTAACCCTTTGATTGTCCCTGATGTTAACCCTTAACCTGCCAGTGTCATTAGTACAGCAACAGTGCATTTTTTTTAGAATTGATCGCTGTATTAGTGTCACTGGTACCCAAAAAAGTGTCAAAAGTGTCAGTTAGGTGTCGCATTTGTCCACCGCAATGTCACAGTCCCACTAAAAACCACTGATTGCTGCCATTACTAGTAAAAAATTCCATAAAAATATCCCATAGTTTGTAGATGCTATACCTTTTGCACAAACCAAACAATATACACTTATTGGTATTTTTTTTCTTTTTACCAAAAATATGTAGCAGAATGCATATGTGCCTAAATTTATGAATAAATTAAATGTTTTAAAGTTTTTTATTGGGTATGTTTTATAGCATAAAGTAAAATATATTATTTTTTTTTAAAAATTGTCGGGTTCTTTTTTAAAGCGCAAAAAATAAAAAATGCAGAGGTGATGATCAAATACCACCAAAAGATAGCTCTATTTGTGGGAAAAAAGGAGATACATTTTATTTGGGTACAGCATCGCAATGTCCATGCAATTGTCAGTTAAAATATCTCAGTGCCGTATCACAAAAAATGACCTGGCCATGAAGGGGGGGAACCTTCCGGGGCTAAAGTGGTTAAATGAGCCCTAAAATGTTTTGTTTAACTTAGAGATAAAGCTAATTACCATCAGAATACTTCAAACACAAGTTGCTGAAATCAATGCAATTTAAATAAAGTTTCTTCTCATTACAAGTATAACATCAGCACCATGATTAGTGACACTGCTAAAATTAAAATTCACATTTTGAAACAGTGAACCTGCGATTGAATCATAATTGTGCAATTAATACATTTTTGGGGGGAATAGGAAGGTAAAAAAATACGCTTTTACTGAAGTGTGATACAAGTATGAATTTACAGCAGTTCTATGTGGCAGTTTTTGAGAAAATGTGGGCTTTCTTAGAAATAATTATATATACTTTTTTTGATAAGCTAAGCTAAAGGAAAGTTTAAATCTGAAGGATACTGGCGTTGTGATGTTCTTTGGTTATTGTTTTGTTTGGAACTGTAAAATCCAGATGGAAAGAGAAATAACGTTAATGGAAAACAACTAGCTCAAAGTTCAATGTACTGAATGGGCCCATTAGGTTGAGTGATCTCCATCTTGCCTAGGTGTGTCCCATATTTGAGCCAATCATCTATAATTATTTAGAATATATCTCAAGGTGCTTAAAAACCTGATTTTCTTGTCTTGCATTCTGCAATGATATGGATGAGTTTGACAAATGTACTTTTTTTTTTATCAAGCTGCCCATTTTGTATTGCAGATCATACTTCTCTATTACTTCATTTAGTTTTTTTAGGATTTTTTTTTTACAAATGAACAGACCTCCTACAAAGAAAATAAATGAGAAGCTAACAGTAAGTACCAATATACTTAAGAATACATATTTCACATTTTTTTTATTGTTATAACAGAAAATTACAATGGAGAGCATGTTTTGTAACATGGTTAATGTATAGCCAATCCTCAGCGTAGTGACTACATAGTTAATGCCTTGATTTTTTTTATCCAAAACTGTATTCTATCATTTTTATTACAGCTTCATAATCTGTGAACAACATCTAGTTTGCATACATCATGTGCTCTCTCATTAATATAGCCTTAGAAGTCACACTGATGTTTCCAGTGTGTTCAAGCACGCTGTCTTTGCATGCTTAAATATTGCAGTTGTTTGTACATATCAGTCATATTTAAGCAGGCAGTAGCAAGCCTTAATGTGGTAATTTGTTTGTCTAGTAATTCCACTTGATGAAAATAAAAGAGTGTCAGGGTGCCAGGAAACCAGACCACATGGAGATGCAGGTAAAATGAGGCAGTTTATTGGAGAAAACAACAATAAATGCACAGCAAGAGAAAGGAGCGAGATCAGGAACAGCTGGAGTGGAGTCCAGTAGTGGGTGGTCATCCAAGCCGTGGTCGAGTCCAGAAGTGGGTAGTCATCCAACCCGGGGTCGAGTCCAAAAGTGCGTAGTCATCCAAGGCGGGGTCGAGTCCAGAAGCACAAACCAAACAATATACACTTATTGGTATTTTTTTTCTTTTTACCAAAAATATGTAGCAGAATGCATATGTGCCTAAATTTATGAATAAATTAAATGTTTTAAAGTTTTTTATTGGGTATGTTTTATAGCATAAAGTAAAATATATTATTTTTTTTTAAAAATTGTCGGGTTCTTTTTTAAAGCGCAAAAAATAAAAAATGCAGAGGTGATGATCAAATACCACCAAAAGATAGCTCTATTTGTGGGAAAAAAGGAGATACATTTTATTTGGGTACAGCATCGCAATGTCCATGCAATTGTCAGTTAAAATATCTCAGTGCCGTATCACAAAAAATGACCTGGCCATGAAGGGGGGGAACCTTCCGGGGCTAAAGTGGTTAAATGAGCCCTAAAATGTTTTGTTTAACTTAGAGATAAAGCTAATTACCATCAGAATACTTCAAACACAAGTTGCTGAAATCAATGCAATTTAAATAAAGTTTCTTCTCATTACAAGTATAACATCAGCACCATGATTAGTGACACTGCTAAAATTAAAATTCACATTTTGAAACAGTGAACCTGCGATTGAATCATAATTGTGCAATTAATACATTTTTGGGGGGAATAGGAAGGTAAAAAAATACGCTTTTACTGAAGTGTGATACAAGTATGAATTTACAGCAGTTCTATGTGGCAGTTTTTGAGAAAATGTGGGCTTTCTTAGAAATAATTATATATACTTTTTTTGATAAGCTAAGCTAAAGGAAAGTTTAAATCTGAAGGATACTGGCGTTGTGATGTTCTCTGGTTATTGTTTTGTTTGGAACTGTAAAATCCAGATGGAAAGAGAAATAACGTTAATGGAAAACAACTAGCTCAAAGTTCAATGTACTGAATGGGCCCATTAGGTTGAGTGATCTCCATCTTGCCTAGGTGTGTCCCATATTTGAGCCAATCATCTATAATTATTTAGAATATATCTCAAGGTGCTTAAAAACCTGATTTTCTTGTCTTGCATTCTGCAATGATATGGATGAGTTTGACAAATGTACTTTTTTTTTTATCAAGCTGCCCATTTTGTATTGCAGATCATACTTCTCTATTACTTCATTTAGTTTTTTTAGGATTTTTTTTTTACAAATGAACAGACCTCCTACAAAGAAAATAAATGAGAAGCTAACAGTAAGTACCAATATACTTAAGAATACATATTTCACATTTTTTTTATTGTTATAACAGAAAATTACAATGGAGAGCATGTTTTGTAACATGGTTAATGTATAGCCAATCCTCAGCGTAGTGACTACATAGTTAATGCCTTGATTTTTTTTATCCAAAACTGTATTCTATCATTTTTATTACAGCTTTATAATCTGTGAACAACATCTAGTTTGCATACATCATGTGCTCTCTCATTAATATAGCCTTAGAAGTCACACTGATGTTTCCAGTGTGTTCAAGCACGCTGTCTTTGCATGCTTAAATATTGCAGTTGTTTGTACATATCAGTCATATTTAAGCAGGCAGTAGCAAGCCTTAATGTGGTAATTTGTTTGTCTAGTAATTCCACTTGATGAAAATAAAAGAGTGTCAGGGTGCCAGGAAACCAGACCACATGGAGATGCAGGTAAAATGAGGCAGTTTATTGGAGAAAACAACAATAAATGCACAGCAAGAGAAAGGAGCGAGATCAGGAACAGCTGGAGTGGAGTCCAGTAGTGGGTGGTCATCCAAGCCGTGGTCGAGTCCAGAAGTGGGTAGTCATCCAACCCGGGGTCGAGTCCAAAAGTGCGTAGTCATCCAAGGCGGGGTCGAGTCCAGAAGCGGGTAGCTTGCTGAAGCTGGGTCGTCCGCCGATGCGGGGTGGAGAACCAGGAGAGTCATCAACCAAGCCTGGTCAAACACGGAGGAACACGGAGAACAGAAGACTGCTAGCAGTGATGCACCTTGGAGCACAAACGCAAGGGCAAGGCCTACAACCCATCAGGTGATAGATATAGTCAGGTTTGCAGCATCATCACTGTGCAATGCCCAAGCAGCAGACAAGTGCAATTAGAGTTCACAAGAGGCTGCAGTCTGCTCATGTCCAAGATGGCTGCCAACAGGAGGGCAAGGTAAGACCTTGACAGAGAGTTAAAGTCCAACTTCAGAGAAATAAAAAAATCTACCCTTGCAGTGGAAGTCTAGGGGCAGAGGATTAAGGGAAAATACTTACCTTTTTCCTTGCTTCAGCAGGGTCCCTCCAGTTCTGCAACTGGCACCCCACTGCTCCTCTGTAAGCTAGGGTCAGCTCTGGTTGCCTCCAAAATGTACAATACATAGTTAATGTCCCTGTCTTGTATGTGAATACACTCAAAGATCAGAGCTTTGGGTGGAAGAGGATAGCACTGGAGATGGCTGGTAAGTGATAGATCCGTTCTGACATTTCCTAGATATAACACGCAAATAAACCTTACAGTATTGGTTAAACGCCCACTGCAAGGGTAGATTTGTTATTTTTTATTTTCATGGAGATGATATTTAAATAAAATGTATGTTTCAAGCGTCTATCTTTGGTGTTATTGAAGGTATGTTAAGTTAAACAAAGGGAGTGAAGATAAACACACTTTATGGCAAAACATTTATTAGGTACAATTATCAGCTTACAAAACATAGCAGACTGTTTGCTGTGAAAAACGGAATGTGAATAATCAATTTTTTGCAGGTTTGTATAAATAATTTTACATGTTCTTGTCTTCCTAAGAAAATAAACCAAAATAAGAATAGGATATGATAGCATACTGTATATTTAAAATTTCTAATAGGTTTGTGCTTGAAAGTTATTTGATTTGTTGGACCAATGAACACTGCAAGTGAAACCCGTGCCTTCAAGGATATCTGAAGCTAACATTATTATTTAAATCAAGCCTCACTAGACAGAATTGGAGTCAACAAGAATAATTGTACGAATCTGTATTTCTTTGTCTTGTATTGCTATAAAAAAAAAAAATTATAAGCATTTGCTATTTTATACTTCCCAATATACAGTTAGGATTTGTCTACTGAATATCTGTTTATGTTTTAACAAAATGGCCACATCCAATGTAGCAATATAGTGCCAAAGTAATTAACTAATATAGATTTTGCTGCTAACTATGTATTTATAAAAAAAAATTCAAGATAGTATTTTTTGTTAAATGTAATTTGTTTGAAATTATAACCATTTCTGTAACTTGCAAAATCATGATATATCAGAGGCTATTTTTTCACTGTAATCAGTGTTTATCTGTTTATTTATTAATTTTTCACTCTTTCTTGCACTTCCATTTTCCAGATAGAACTGAAATTCCTTTGGCCATACAAATACTAGCAAAATACTTGAAACAAGAGTTTAAAATAGATGTATATGCATAGATAAGCTATATTACACATATTACCATTGGGCAGTATGTGTCAGCTAATGAACAAACGCTGTGCCCCTTTACAATGTATTGTGTTCTCACTGTAACAGGAGGCAATTGGGATATCTTTTTACTTAAAAGATGGTTGCAAATTCCACAAATGTTGACGGGTTGATTTACAAAAAAAATATGCTGTTCATTTTGCAAGGGAAGTTTTACTGTGCAAGGAAATGTTTCCCCAGTGTAAATTGAATGTGGTAAAATTTAACTGCAAAGAATATGCAGTCATGTGTAAGGAAAATAAAACAAACAGCATTTTGCATGCAAATGATTGAATGATGGAAGTTGACAGAGCTTTACCTTATCTGCTAGGCTGGGGACAATTCCCTTGCAAAGTACAAGTTCCCTGGCAAAGTGAACAGTCTTTTTGCCTTAAGTAAATCAACCCCCTAGTCTCCCAAACTACCGTGGACTTGAATTAGCACCTTTCTGACCTCAACAAAAGTTGTCAATGTGAGCTTTGAAAAACTGGCACCTGCCATTCAGTCAATAATAGCAAATGAACAAAAACATATAGGTATCAAGGCAAAACCTAGGAGGGACCTAAACATAATGTCCCAGAGGTGTTCTATTAGATTTAGGTCAGACGAGCATGGGGGCCATTCAGTGGTATCAATTCCATCATAGTCCAGGAACTGGCTTCATATTCTCACCACATGAGGCCAGGCATTGTTGTACACCAGGAGGAACCCAGGACCACTGCACCAGTGTAGGGTCTGATAATGGGTCCAAGGATCTCATCCTGATACCTAATAGCAGTCAGGTTGCCATTGTCTAGCTTGTAGAGGTCTGTGTGTCCCTCCATGTATATGCCTCCCCAGACCATCACTGACCCACAACCAAACCTATCATACTGAACAATGTTACAGGCAGCATAACATTCTCCACGGCTTCTCCAGACCCTTCCATATCTCTCACATGTGTTCAGGGTGAACCTGCTCTCATCTGTGGAAAGCACAGGGCGCAAGTGGCAGACCTGCCAATTCTAGTGTTTAATGGCAAATGCCAATCGAGCTCCACGGTGCTGGGCAGTGAGCACAGGGTACAATAGAGGAGGTCGGGCTCTCAGGCCACCCTCATGAAGTCTTGAGGGTGGCCTGCTGGAGGTCATTTTGTAGAGCTCTGGCAGTGCTAATTCTGTTCCTCCTTGCACAAAGGAGCAGATACCAGTCCTGCTGATGGGTTAGGGACCTTCTACGGCCCTGTCCAGCTCTCCTAGAGTAACTGCCTGTCTCCTTAAATATCCTCCTTGCTCTTGAGACTGTGCTGGAAGACACAGCAAACCTTCTGGCAATGGCACGTATTAATGTGCCATCCTGGAGGAGGTGGACTGCCTGCACAACCTCTATAGGGTCCATGTATCGCCTCATGCTACCCGTAGTGAGACTGACCCTAACCAAATGCAAAACTAGTGAAAAACCATCAGAAGAGATGGGTAGGGAAAAAAATGTCAGTGGCCTCAACCTGTAAAACCGTTCCTGTTTTGAAGGCCATCTCATTGTTGCCCATCTAGTGCATCTGTTGTTAATTTCATTAACACCAAAGCAGCTGAAACTGATTAACAACCTATTCTGCTACTTAACTGACCAGATCAATTTCCCAGTAGTTTAACTGACTTGATACTATACTCCGATTAAAAAGTGCTCCTTTTAATTATTTTGAGCAGTGTATTTAAACATTGATATTATTTTTTGATCAGGTGTCTGCTTTATTTTGTAATTTCTGAAATGTGTATTCATTTTTTCAAGTTAATGTTTTTAAATTCCTGTCATAGCAGAAACAGTCTTTCCTTAAGGTCAATCAAGCTTTAGAAATTAGCAAAGTTTTACATAAACTGGTATCCACCATCTATTTCCCCTTTTCACTCTACTCTCCCCCTTTCATGAATTTTTTTCTTTAGCTTCTTTCTGAGCAATGAAACACAAAGAAACAAGGCTCGATCTAGATTCCTTCATGAGACTATCTTGTCATCTCTCTCTCTAAACATAGGCAGAATAAACATGTGCTTCTGGCAAAGCTAAACAAAATAAGGTAGAATCAATTTATTTAAAATTTTTTTTATTTATTTATTTTTTTTTAACATAAGGTTGCTAAACTAATGAATAAAATATTCCAAGCAGTAATCCATGTGATATCTCTGCTGCATAAAAACAAATGTGTTGTATCCTGTCTCCAAAAGAACAAATGAACGATGGGCAACTAATTGTAAACTGGTAGATTTGGTGAATGTTTTCTTTCACAATTCATATGAGCTGCATACATTCTTTATTACTGCATTATTAGTGCTTCTAGGTGTACATATATTAAGTGTACAGCCTTGTTCTCCACTGCCTACTAGCCACCTCTAGTAACTAGACTGTCCTGCTGCAAATTACAATTTATAAAGTCTTGACTGTACTACTTGAATCTTTTTGCCAAGCCCTTGGTCGTTCTTACAATAGCTACAATTTTTGTTCAATCCTTCACTATAGCTATTTCTGTTATAATGTTATTAAACAAACTATCGTTCTTAAACTCCAGTTATCTATAATATACCATGTAATTATTTCCCACCACTCTTTAGTTACAATGTCACTAGCATTCCCTCAACATAATCACAAAAGTTGGTTTTGGTGGTTTACCTATTCTTGCTCAAAATATGAACATGTTATCCACAAAATAAAGGAAACATTGAGAAATCACTTTAATCTAAAATAATGACTCTTCTCCAGTGGCCACATAGAAAACTCATAAGTATGTAATGTGTGCGGAATGTATTTATCAAGTAACTGGAGTTAGGAAATAAACATGCTCAGATCAATGGGTTTCTGCAATACGTTTCATTACAGTAAACTACTGATGCCCAGCTCAAAAAACACGTTTTTTGGGATTTCAAGATGTATTTTATACATTTTGTCTGAAATGCATTTTTAAATTTACTAAATATGTACAGAGTATTCAAACATGTGTCTGCCCTTACAAAAAATGGATCTTTTTTTGCTATTAAGTAAATGGTCATAATATCAAACTAGATGTATTCATGTTAGCTGTACAGTCCTTGTAAGGAAAAACAAATTCTGATTTGTTCCAGTTCCTCTTGTTGCATCTAAAAAATTAAGATATTTTCCAAGTGTATTTCAATTAACCTACAGTGGAATATTACAAATTTACAGAACCCAGATTTTGATTCTAAATGTCAGTTCAGAGAAGCATTTAAGTTAGCATCTGTAGTGCTCAACATAGGTGTAAGTAAGCCTTTCTACTTTGGAAGCTACATGTGTATGACTTTCTTAAAACAGTGTTAAACCCAAAACGAAACATTTATTCCCAGTGCAGAGACCGGTGCAGAGTTCGCAGCGGAGTCTCCTCTAACGTGTGTGTCGTACCTTCAGGAGTGGGTCCCCTTGCAGAGGGTGCAGCATTGCAGAGGGCACAGGGAAGATCCTGGCAGTATTCTGTAGCTGATGGTAGCCATTTTCCCTTAGTCTGGCTAGTCTCCGGTTGGCAGCCATGTTTGTGTAGCCCGGTGATGTCACGGGGGCCATTTTTCCTTGGTCTGGCTGGTCTCCAGCTGGTGGCCATGTTTTTGTAGCTCGATGATGTCCTGGAGGCCATTTTCTCATAGTCCGGGAGATGATGGAGACGACCGAAGCCTCATGGGGGTGCTGAAGCTCTTCTTCCTCCTCAGTTTCCTCTTCCTGTGACCAGGACATATCAACAGGGATGGCCTCCATGGTGATGCTGGGCCTGAATTCTCGGTGCTGATCAGTAGGGTGAGACCTTGGGGGTCCTGTTATCTCTCTCTCTGCTGATAGGAACCCTGAGCCTTGGGGGGATCCTTTAGTGGTGTCAAAAGATCGTTTTGTACTGCTAGGTCTTCCTTTCCTTATGAAGCATCAGGGTCACATCTCCCCCACTGACCCCCTCTTGGAGATGGTAGGTCCCTCAGAACCCCAGCTTCCCATGATTGCACTGACAGTGGTCCTGCAGTCCTTAGTGTGGTGGGAGTGGCGTGTGGGCAAAGGCCCAGGAGGAAGCGTACCCCTCCTTTCCCTGCTCTGTCTGTCTCATCTGTTTCTGAGCTTGATAAAAAACAAAACACAGAGCGCTAAGAAGACCTCCAGCATATGAGAGGTAGATGAAAAAATCTAATGAGCAGCTGAAAACAGGGAAGGGGGGGGGGGAAGGGGGAAGGGGGAGGGGGGTAAGGGAGAAGGAAAAAGGAAAAAAAGGCACTGGCAATAAATGGGATGTTACTACAAATGGACATAAGCATGAAATGGTACAATTCAATTGGGGACAATGAGATACCATAAATATATGGATGAGCCTAAAGGAATAAAGTCTGTAGGCACTGAGCTGCTCTTCCACAGATGAGAAGGAAGAATCTGTATAGACAAAAAGAAGAGGAGAGAAGCGCTCTAAGTGCAGACAATTTATTGCAGATAACAAGGCAGGTTATATACACTCACTAGACGTGAAGAATGAAAAGCTGTGTATGTCCAAGCAATCCTGCAGCCATCCTCTGGAGGGTGTCCTCTGTTCACAGGAAGCCGTGTGCAGTTCCAACACTGGCAGTGGGAGGAAAGGAAGCCGGCTGTCTCCCACAACATCAGCGGTGAGCGGTCAAGCGGCTCGGCTCTGCGGCTACGTGGTGCAGATGATGGATGGAGGCACTCTCACAGACAGGGATGGTGGGATCTGTCCAATGTGTTACGGCATGCACGACGCGTTTCTGAGCATGCGCGGGGTCATCTACACCCGGCGCGCTCTTTCATCAGGTGCTAGAGTGCCGTAGTCTCTGTGGGGCTTTTGTAGTGCTGAACAGGAAGATAATTGAGCACAGCTGAAACAAGGGGATGGCAACCACCCAAAGTACTGAGCAATAACCTAACCAATCCGGCATTTTTGTAGCTGTGGAGGAAATTAAAAACAACTTGGAAGTGAAGTGTGATCGGTCGGCTGCCCTTAGATACACATGTATGAGGGCTAGACAACCACTTATCACAGTAAATAGCAAACAGTTAGGCAATAAAAAATAGGGGTAAGCCCGGGTTCATCAAAGCATATGAAGAACAGGGGGGGGGCGGAGCGACCGCGGACGTGTATGGCCGCATGAGTTAGGAGCTCCAGCACAGGACCAGGGAATCTACCTCTACGTTGCCGAATCCCTCTCTCCACTCGCACCCCCCGAACGGCAGTGCACCCGAGCAAATAGCGGAGATGTCTAGGAGACAGCGGGAACCGCCACAGCCGCGAAAACTGACCCTGTACTTCCCGCCAGCAGCGGGCCACTCGAGCCAACATGGCGCCCGGACCTCTCTAAACAGGGATGCAGCCAGCGCCCTGGCAGCAGCAACTCTCCTGCGAGATGCACAGCTCTCGGCGGATAATGATCCAGACCCAGCCTCAGGTCAGTCGACTCCCTCCACTCACAGCCCTGCTAAAAGCAAGCAGAGGCGCTCCTCTTTATCTGACCTATCTAGCCCTATGTATGGCGGGAACATGGCGGGGGAAACACCAGACATGGAAACTATTGCAGCTTTCCCAACTACAGGGCAGCCCATATCTGATACACCCCTTAAAGATATTGTGATGCTGCTGCGTTCTTCTTTGCAAGCTGATTTATACTCTGGCCCGAAGGACTGTAAGAGAAGTGTACAAGTTGTGGAATCTAGGGTTGATCAAATGGAGAACCAAATGACAGATTTTGCAACCTCATTTAATACCATGGTGGACGCTCATACGTCTCAGGCAGATGACATATCATGGATTAAATCTAAACTAGCGGATCTGGAGGACAGATCTAGAAGGAGCAATCTCAAGATACGCGGCATCCCTGAAACAGTTTCCTCTAACCAACTCCCGCACTTTGCAAGAGATCTTTTTTTGGCTGCGGTTCCTGGTTTTTCTCCCACAGATGTGACAATTGACCGTATACACCGCATCCCCAAGCCACCACATCTCCCTGCGGAAGTGCCAAGAGATGTGCTGCTTAAAATGCACTACTACCAGGCTAAAGAAGGTATACTCCTAGCCTTTAAGCAAAAGGATCAATTGCCTGAGCAAGCAAAAAATCTACAAGTTTTTCCCGACTTCTCCCGATACACGATGCAACGCTGCAATAATCTGCTAACTATCACCAAGGCCCTGCGCTACCATGATATTCCTTATAAATGGAAATATCCGGCGAGTCTGATAATTACCAAAGAAGGTTCCACCAAAACAATACATTCATTGGAAGCTGGATTGGAACTTCTCCACACCTGGAATATCATTCCCCCCCAACCCCCAAACCATACGCCACCTCAGAAGACAAACTCATCCCTTGGATGGTCCAAGTCTGCTCACAAACACCGCACTAAATATTAACGGCACTCCTCAGACTCTATCCTGCTTTACGGACTTCCCTGGTCCAGTGCCCTGGTACAAACCACCGTACCTAACCCTGCTAAATGTTGCAGGCTTGCCTGCCCGAATCCCTTCCGAGGAATTCCCTTTCTTACGCCTGGCAACGGGCTTCTCTGTTACTCCCGTTGGAGTTAGTTGATACCGTCCAACAGCATTCAACTTACTGCTTTGATGAATACTTCAGCAACACCCGAAGCCCTAGCTCTCATGATCCGATGTCTACTGTTAACTCCGGACTTTTTCACATATTCCTTATTATTTGCCGACCCGAAAGATCGCCAAGATTCACGATGGTGCGCCATGGACCAAACGATCCAGTCTCCGAGCTCAAGAAGTACAGATCACCTTGCCCATCTCTTCTGGTGTCTTCCCCATGGGTCTGAAAATACTGTCTATTAACTCCAATGGCCTTAACCATCCAGCCAAACGGAGGACCCTATGGAAAGACGCCATCTCGCAAAAGGTGGACATTCTAGTAGTACAGGAAACGCACTTCCAGGTGGACGCAGCTCCCTACTGTCAACATAAGAACTTTCCCCACACCTTCTTCGCCTCGGCACCTGTGAAGAAGAACGGCAATCTGGTCGCCATCAGAGACTCAGTGGTGTTCACCCTCAAATCGTCTCACCTCGATCCGGAGGGTAGATATGTCATATTGATATGTGTAATTGACAATGTTCCTTTAACGTTGGTAGCAGTATAAGCTCCTAATGTTAAATAAATGTGCTTCCTGCGAAAGGTCCTCAAAAAGGCTCGGGCGCTGAGGGAGGGTCGCCTCATTATGTGCGGTGACTTTAACTTAACCCCCGACCCTTGGATTGACACTTCCTCTAGGTGCGGTAGGCGCTCTCCTGCACTGGGGAACCTGCTGCATCGGGAGGACCTCTACGACGATTGGCGTTGTTTTCATGCGGAAGAGAGGGATTTTACTTTCTTCTCGACCCGACATAAGTCATATTCACGAATCAACCTTTTTATTATTGATTCTTGGTTATTGCATCGTACGTCTGAGGTTAAGATACATGACATCACATGGTCGGATCACGCAGCTATTTCCATTATACTCCACCTGGAGAAGCCTGGTCCTGGCTTCTCCACCTGGAGATGTGACAATAGGCTGATCCAACTCCAACAACATTTTACTAATCTTCAAAACCACCTTAAATCGTTCTTTCAGCTCAATGACGACCCATCTGTTTCTCCACAGACACTATGGAACACACACAAAGCTGTTATGAGAGGCATATTGATCCAGCTTAAGTCCAGAGAATGAAAATCACACAAGACGGCTGTGGACTCCTTGTTGGCGGATATCCATAAATTGGAGATTGCCAACAAGGCCTCCACCACAGACGCACAATCGACTGCCTTAACCAAGCTCAGACATGAACTGCGCTTACTCCTGATTAGAGATCATGATAAGGCTATGCGATCTCTCAAACTAGTATTCTATTCACAACACAACAAGGCTGGGAAATTCCTTGCCAACCGCTTGAGAGCCCGTAGGACGAAATGCAAAATTCCCCATATTTTCCACCCTTTCACCAAGCAGAAGCTCCTAAAACCCCAAGAGATCGCAGATGCGTTCTCTGATTACTATGGGGCGCTGTATAACTTGAAAGATGATCCCTCCTGCCCTACTCCATCTGACCAGTGTATTAAGACATTTCTTGATGACATTGGCCTCCCCACCCTGTCAAATGCCCAGCTCCTAACTTTAAATTCTCCCTTCTCCACTGAGGAAATTACCCATGCTATCAACCACCTACCTAATGACAAATCTCTAGGCCCTGACGGTTTTACTAACGAGTATTTCAAGCGATTCCAGGATGTACTTTCTCCATATATGCTTAGACTATACCGGACCATCTCCGAATCGGACTCTTTCCCACTGGAGATGCTCAAGGCGCATATAGTGGCTCTTCCGAAACCAGGCAAATCACCGGACGCCCCTGCAAATTTTCGCCCAATATCCCTGCTTAACGCAGATGTGAAAATATATGCCAAAATAATTGCCACCCGCCTCTCCTCTATCTTGCCCACGCTAATAAATCCTGACCAGCTAGGATTCATGACGAAAAGACAAGCGGCAGATGCCACACGTAGAGTCATTAACCTAATCCACTACGCAGAAATAACGAAAACTCCCTCCCTTCTCTTATCTATCGACGCTGAAAAAGCCTTCGATAGGGTATACTGGAGATATATGCGGTTGGTTCTGGAGAAGTTTGGATTCCAGGGGCTGATTTTATCGGCCATCCTGGCACTGTATTCTACTCCCTCAGCCCAGGTGTTCTTATCGGGCATCTTATCCAAGCCCTTCTCCATAACCAACGGCACCCGCCAAGGCTGTCCACTATCCCCGAGCAGAACGTATTCGCTCTCACCCCCATATCTCCGGCTTTTGTATAAAAGGTATCCCGCATAAAATAACACTGTTCGCTGATGACGTCATTCTCTCCATCACCAACCCCATAGTGTCCATGCCCTTTCTACACCGACTCTTGGAGTCATTTTCAGCTATATCATATTATAAAGTAAATTTTACTAAATCGCTTATCCTCAACTTGGGCATACAAAAACACACCAGACAACACTTGGAATCACAATTTCCATATATATGGACTGACCACGAAATCTCGAACTTGGGGCTAAAATTGACACCATCGGTTTCCTCTATGATAGAGGCCAACTATAAGCCACTGATTGCAGACATACAGTCGGATCTTACAAAAAAAACATATCAAGAACTGTCATGGTTAGGCAGACTAGCTGCCTTCAAAATGATGGCCCTCCCCAAAATACTGTATATTTTTCGAACTCTCCCATTGCCTCTCCCACCAGCACTGATCAATTCTCTAAACCGTGTTCTCAAACAATATGTATGGCAAGGGAAACATCCTAGATGTTCATGGGCTCACCTTATCAGACACAAGAAAGTGGGGGGAACTGGTATGATACATCTGCATGACTTCTTTCTAGCGTCCCAACTAACCCAGCTACGAACGTGGTTCCCAGAACACTCTGGCATTCACTGGTCACACATTGAAGCCGCACACAGCAAGGTCGATCACTTATACGTGCTACTCCTGGCAGACATGTGGAAGCCCCAAAACATGACAGACCTATTGATTACAACCAAGACATCCATACTGGCTTGGAGAGAATTACAAAAGCATACTAATGTGGAAGAAGCCCAATATAAACAGAGATTACCCATCAACCTCCTAGACGTACTGATCCCGTGCCTCTCCACCCTGATATGGAGAGATAGGGGCATACTCTGGATCGATAGCCTCTATATTCTAGACAGATTGAAACCCTTCACGACGCTCGCACATGAATATGACCTCCCGAACTCAGAACTTTATACATATACCCGGATCACCACGTTCCTGACTAAACATCCCCCTCCCAAGATCACTTTCCCGCTCCCGACAATTAGATTCCTAAATAACCTCTCTGGATCGATAAAAGGCATCACATTCTTCTACAACATGTTTAATGCTAAGACCAAATTTACCAAGACCTGTCCCATGATCAAATGGGAAGGCGACCTCAAACGTTCTTTCTCACGATCTCAGTGGTTGTGTGCATTCCGGCATTCATATGGGGTGTCGGGATGCACCAACCATTGGGAACTATCTCAAAAAATCTTGTCCAGGTGGTATCTGACACCATACAGGTTGTCCCGATTTTACCCGACTCATTCCCCTCTCTGCTGGCGGGAATGTGGCCAAGTGGCAACCTGTACCATATTCTTTGGACATGCAAGAACTTAACTAGTTTCTGGAACCAAATCTTTGGCCTCCTTTCGACGGTGACACAAACTCCTGTTACACCGAACCCTGCCTTGGCTCTCCTCACTCTAGACATTGACGCAATAGCCCACAAACACAGGTGGGTTACAGCACATATATTGCTGGCTGCTAGGGCGACCATCACTAGGAGGTGGAAAAACACAGAGGCTCCAAACTTATCTGAAGTGGTAGCATCAGTGAATCTGACATATGAATATGAGAAATCACTGGCGCTACGCTCCAACTCCATTACTAAACACAATAGACATTGGGATTCATGGATCACTTGGAATGACAATTGAAAGTTGAATGTATTTACTACATCTTATGACTTTTTATGACATGTTTTATGGTTGCGATGTGCCTTACTTTTCTGTTATATGTTGAACTGTTGAATGCATTTATTGTACCTGATATTTCAAAATTAATAAAAATTATTTTGGAAAAAAAAAAGCATATGAAGAACATATAAAACATTCCAGGTTTAAGAAGGAGACAATCATTAAAATGTAAAAATTGTAATAAAAAGCGTATTTAAAAGGTATATTTTAAGAACAAATGCACAGTATATCGCTAATGTAGTGACGGAATGATACCTATACAGGCTGTGGTATGGAGGAACATATAAACGAATGAAACAGAAAAAAGGGAGAGGGGGGGGGGGGCTAATGGGACTCATGTATTGAATAAGAAAATAGAGGATGGATATAAAACACCATAGATTCTATGCCTTTTTTAGATCTGGAATTGGGACATGAGCTACATCAGATACATGCTAAAAACTATATCAAACCCACGGGAGGTAATTCATATCTCCATTATACCCCCAATAGTTGCCATCACCCCCAATGGACGAAAAATATACCAAAAGGCCAGTTCTGTCGACTTAGACAGAATTGTACCAGAGATGGATATTATTTAACTCAAAGTGAACACCTTAAGAAAAAAATTTCAGAGAAGGGCTACCCCGACGATCTGGTAAACTTAGCCTATGAGGCCTATCTTCCAGGAAAACATCCTAGCTCTAGGGCCAAGAGCGAACATCATCCTGTTTGTTTTGTCACTAAGTTCCATTGTCAGTATAGAAAAATGGAAAAAATGCTATCAAAACACTGGGACATCCTTAAACAAGACCCCCACTTGAACTCGGTCATTTTGGACAAGTCAAAAGTGACTTATAGGAGGGCTACTACCTTGAAAAACAAAATAGCACCCAGCAAATTAAAGAACATCAAGGTCACTAATCATCTGTCATGGATGATCCCCCTGAAAGGCATGTATGCTTGCCGTAAAAAGTTATGCAAAATGTGTAGTTTTGTGCGACACGGTCAAAAGGACTTTACACATAATGACAAAACCTATGTCTTGGACAACTTTTTCAACTGCTCCACTGAGTATGTGGTGTATTGTCTGATATGTCTCTGCCAGTTGCTCTATGTAGGTCGAACCATCAGACCAGTCAGACAACGATTCGGCAAACACCGCCGTCTCATTGAAGGTGGATGTGACCTTCATAGTGTCCCATGACATTTTTCAGAAATTCATGGAAAATCTACCGAGGGATTGAAAATTTGGGTTATCGAATCCATTCCGAAAGACTTGCCGGAGGGAGAACGCTTTTCCAAATTATGTATGCGAGAGACTTTTGGGATTTACACGTTAGATGTTCTCGCTCCTCGAGGGTTAAATGAAGAGTTAGATGTGCACACTATCTTATAATTATAATCAGGGTTCTCTGTTGGTCTCTAATACACTCTGATGGAGTAAACGTATTCCTTCATCGCATCATATTAGATGAATCTTAAACCTTTTTTTACGCTTTTTTTTTTTTTTTCCCAATATATAAATATATACACTTTGGTCATGGTTTTTTTATATGAGTTTTATATGGTCTTACCTACTGAGAAATCAGAAGGATTATTTTGCTATACATCATATATGCGGTATCTTAGGTGGTAATCCATATAAAAATCTTTTATACAGAAAACAGAATTATTATGGTATACATATGCATACCTACATATGGTGTTTTATATCCATCCTCTATTTTCTTATTCAATACATGAGTCCCATTAGCCCCCCCCCCCTCTCCCTTTTTTCTGTTTCATTCGTTTATATGTTCCTCCATACCACAGCCTGTATAGGTATCATTCCGTCACTACATTAGCGATATACTGTGCATTTGTTCTTAAAATATAACTTTTAAATACGCTTTTTATTACAATTTTTACATTTTAATGATTGTCTCCTTCTTAAACCTGGAATGTTTTATATGTTCTTCATATGCTTTGATGAACCCGGGCTTACCCCTATTTTTTATTGCCTAACTGTTTGCTATGTACTGTGATAAGTGGTTGTCTAGCCCTGATACATGTGTATCTAAGGTCACCCGACCGATCACACTTCACTTCCAAGTTGTTTTTAATTTCCTCCACAGCTACAAAAATGCCGGATTGGTTAGGTTATTGCTCAGTACTTTGGGCGGTTGCCATCCCCTTGTTTCAGCTGTGCTCAATTATCTTCCTGTTCAGCACTACAAAAGCCCCACAGAGACTACGGCACTCTAGCACCTGATGAAAGAGCGCGCCGGGTGTAGATGACCCCGCGCATGCTCAGAAACGGATCGTGCATGCCGTAACACATTGGACAGATCCCACCATCCCTGTCTGTGAGAGTGCCTCCATTAATCATCCACACCACGTAGCCGCAGACCCGAGCCGCTTGACCGCTCACCGCTGATGTTGTGGGAGACAGCCGGCTTCCTTTCCTCCCACTGCCTGTGTTGGAACTGCACACGGCTTCCTGTGAACAGAGGACACCCTCCAGAGGATGGCTGCAGGATTGCTTGGACATACACAGCTTTTTATTCTTCACGTCTAGTGAGTGTATATAACCTGCCTTGTTATCTGCAATAAATTGTCTGCACTTAGAGCACTTCTCCCCTCTTCTTGTTTCTGAGCTTGATGCCGCCGTGGATGCAGCCCATCCAGGAGGGCTTAATATCACACCCTCAGATCCATCTGATAGTGAGGATGATTCCTCCATAGTTGCAGCAGCGAATTAAAAAGCGCTGGTAGACGCACTTATCACTGCAGTGCGTGAGACTTTGAAAGTGGAGGATGTGGCTGATGTAGCCACGGACGTAGGTGTGTTGTTTGGTATGCATAAGTCACCTGGCACTCCAAAGGTGTTTTCTTATGTGCCTTATTTTGACAGGTTTTCCTGTAAGGAATGGTAACAACATAAATTACCCTTTGTGGTCCCCAAACGTTTTTCTGTACATTACCCTCTTGAGGAGTCACTTTAAAAAAAAGTAGACTAGTCCACCAGTAGTGGACCTTCCTGATTCCAGTTTGAGGAATCCCCATCTTTTAAGAACCCAGCTGACAGGAAAGTAGAGGCTGTGGCACTCAGCATGTTTACTATGGCTGGTTCGACATTGCGACCAGTCTTTGCCTCAGCCCTGGTGTTTTAGACCATAACTGAATGGGCCAAGCCTTTGCGCCAGGGCCTGGGGGATGATCAGGTCCCCACTGCTTATGTTGATTTATCAAGCCAGTTGGTCCATAGGCTGCAGTTTATTTCTAATGCAGCTTTAGATACAGCTCCTGTGCTGTCCAAACGCTCTGTTTCAGCAGTGGTGATTAGGCACGTGCTGTGGCTTAAGAATTGGTCTGCAGATCAAGCCTCTAAGAAAACTCTCATTTATCTGCCCTTTTAAGGTGATCACCTGTTTGGGACTACCCTGAATGACATCATTAAGGGTATCGTAGGGGGGAAGAGTACCTTCCTGCCATATTCTGGGAAAGTGAAGGAGTCTCGTCGCAGACAGGGGCCCTCCTTCTCAGCACATAGAAAATTATTTTGTGTTTCTGAGATGGAGAATAAGGGAAATATATCTTTCAAATCTTCCCCGGGAGGTTCCAAGCATCCTTGGTCTGGTAAAAGCCTAAAGCTAGCTTTCCGGGCATCGCAGACCCGCAGACAATACCCCTTCAGCATGAACGCTTCCTCCAGTCTTGAACATAGATATCAGATATTACAGCTGCCCTACATACAAAGCTAGCCGACAACTTAGCTTGTAAGATCTGGAACCTTTATTGAACAAACTCACATACAATATTTACCACACAGAAGGATATCCTCCTCCTGATCAGATTACCCCACTAGGTCAGGTGCCTGATTATATTATCATATGCAGATGAAATTGTGTACAGAAACCTAATTAACCTGAACTAATTACCTAGCCATCTGGACAAAAACAATAGGTGAATAAGAATCCACACCCAAACAATGCTATTATTAACATGTTAATTAACTCAGCACTGCAACAAGCTAAAACAATACACATTATTCTAAGTATAAACACATCCCCGCAGTAGACAAAATGTATGAAAATTAGCACAATTAACAATGTGTGAAAGACAGGTGGTTGAGCTGATGATATTAGCATCTGCTATGAGTCTGACTGTCTTGGGGAGACATGGACTTGAATCCAAATTAACATTACTCCAAGGGCCCCACATATAGTGTCTGTCTTTCATTGCCAGTGATGGTGACTACTGTCACAGCTACGGACTAGGACTGGGAGGCTTTTTAAGTTCATGTGCGTGCAAAAGCAAGTATCCCAATACTTTTGACAATATAGTGTTAATGGCACAATATATATGTGAAATGCTGCATAAATTGACAGCGCTATATACGTGCCTGTAATAAATAACTAAAAAATAATATTAGTTACAGCGACCAACAAAGATATTTATCTTTCAGCAAAAAAGGCAGTAAACCCATTTACTCATTACCAAATTGCAAAGATTAGTCCAAGCCCACTTGAACTCTTCACAAATCTGGAGTTCTGTGACTGTGAAAATACAGTATATCCTAGACTAGCGGTCTCCAAACTGCAGCCTGGGGGCTGGATGCAGCCTTTTGCTTGCCTTTATCTAGCCCTTGGGGCACTGTTCCATCCACTGACACCAAGAATAAGGAATAATTCCTGTCGCTTACACCATCAATGGGGCACTATTTCTTCTACTGACAGCATCAAAAGGGTACAATTTCTCACACTGACACCAACGATGAGGCACAATTATTTCAATTGACACCAACGATGGCACACAATTCCTTCAAGTGTCACCAACAATGGGGCATAATTCCTTTCATTGATACCAATGATGGGCCACTATTCTTCCCATTGATACCATTAATAGGGCACAATTTCTTCCATTGACACCAACAATGAGGTACAATTCCATGCATTGACACCAATGATGGAGCATAATTGCTTTCATTGATACCAATGATGGGCCACTATTCTGCCCACTGACACCAGCAACGGGGCACTTATCCTCACACTGACACCAATGAAAGGGCACAATTCCTCCCACTGCTACCAACGATGAGGCAGAATTGTTTCCATTGACACCAACAATAGGGTACTATTCCTTCCACTGACATCAAGGATGATGCATTACCCCTCCCACTGACACCAAAGACAAGGCATTGTTTACTCCCACTGGACACTAGGACATTTTCTACTCCCACTGGCGCTAGCCTGGCCCCCTAAAGTCTGAAGGATAGTAAATTTACCATTTGTTTAGAAAGTTTGGAGACCCCAGACCTAGACAATGTGTAAGACTTTTGAGCTGTTTATTTTTTCATGGCAGGATCTACTTTACATCTCAGAATTATACTTTTTACATGACCCTGACATTAGTAAGAATCTAAACAGAGCAAATGTTAAAAGTATAGAGGCTGCCAGTGCTAACCTACTTATGGATATGCTTGCTGTCTGGCAGTCTCTGGCATCAATATTTTCTGATTATCTGACCTAAAATAAGTATGCAAATCTGGAACATCACAACTCCTATTATGTATATGTGTTTCAAGTCAGTGGATTGGCATTCCAGCTAGAGAATATGACTCAGCAGCGGTGGCCTCCACATTTACACATTTTTTAAAAAAAAGCATGTTCTCTGTTTTAATATTGTAACAATTGGTATGTTTCTCTCTTTCATATTCCAAATAAGTTATATTTTTTAATCTTAGTAAACACAATTATTATGCTTGTGTAATAATCACTTCGCATTCAACTTGACTATTGATAGTGTTAAATCAGACTATAGACCGCACTGTGAATTTGTTAGCAATTATGCAAACAGCATTGCTATTTACATTTATCTGTTGTATTTACTGCCAAAAAATTCTGATCAGGAATCATCTCTTAGGAAAAAACATAATGTTGGTGTCACCAGTAGAGATGCAGATTTATGTACTATGAAAAAATGACCCTGAACATGTAACAAGCAGTTTCAAAGGTGAGGCATAATTCCTAAGAGGGCTTTCCAAGGAGATAACACAGAGCAAATTAATCACTTTTTAGATAGCTTTTATTAATACTTTTGGAGTGTTTTAACATCTGTTCCTAAATTACCTGAAATAGATGTATGCATTCGTTTTAATGCAAGAACACTAACTTACCATTATCAAGAGGAAATTGTGCATGCTAACCAAATCTGAAACATGAGCATTCACTAATTGAAGCAATACACACTTCACTGTTTTTACACAGTCATGTTGAATTGAATTATACTGCAATTTCCTATATAAGCCATGATAAAAAGAATAAGACCAGATGGCAATCACAGACTGATTTTACAGAAATAGGCACATTTTCCTGTTAATTGAAGAAGAAATATTACTGAATGAGAAATGTAAAAAGAGCATGCAAGTATATTATATGTTTTTATAGAGCAAGAAAATTTGTATTTCAATAGTAAAAAAAAAAAAAAAAAAAAACATAACATAGAAAATGATGTTTGTGTGTGCATTGTATTTTTGAATATTTTGAATTGTGAATATGTCTTCAATACAGGCATTTTTTGATTATTGAGATTTAATAGTGTTCCATTAAAAGATTCACAATATTTGAAAATTGAAAAAATATAAATCTTTCAAAAATTGTGAAATTAGGAGAGGGATAGTGAAATTATAGCTTTGATTCAATCATAACAATATTAAGTATAATAGGCTAATGCTTACATATACTGTAGGTCAGCATTTAAATCAAACCAATGTTAATTCTACCTTTATCCCCTATCCTTGTAACCTTTTCCATATTTGGAAATCTATAATTACTTAGGCCCCTTTCACACAGGCGGACCGTTCAGATCCGCCTGTCCGTTTTTTTTTGGCGGATCTGAACGGTCCCCCCATGCATTCCTATGGGGCATCGGATGGCAGCGGAGACATGTCCGCTGACATCCGACCCGATTCAATCCGTCAAATCTGGATGGATGGAAACCCTATTTTCCATCCGTCCAGCGGATCGGATCGGATGGGATCGGATGAGAACGGACCGACGGTCCATTCCCATCCAATTTCCCCCATAGAGATGCATGGGGAACTGACAGCTGTGTCTCCGCACACAGCACGGAGACACAGCTGTCATCCTCCTGCTCAGCGGGGGATCGGCGGCTCGATCCCCCGCTGAGAAAAACAGAATCCGTCCGACGGACGGATAGTGTGAAAGGAGCCTAACTCCTAAATCTTATCATTCAGGGATTATACAAATAGTAATGTCTTCCCAAAATAAGGACATTCAAAAGTTTTGATAATTTAGCATAATTGTTGGTGGTGACACATTTTGCTTACAAAGTTGTTGATAAGCATCAGATATTCACGACAAGCATTAAGAAAAAAAAAAAAATAGCATCTATTAACTAGAGCAAATCAGTGTTAATGTTCAACATTATAGTAGGCTGAATAAAAAGAAAACTGACAGATCCTTGCATCCGCGCAAGTGATGTGGATATGGGGACTCCTCTCATCAGAATACACAGATTATTGCTGCAGTCATTGGATTCAAGCGCTGATCGAATGTTCAACAGAAGCCAGTCGTTATAACAGCTTTCATTGAACAGACAGCAGTACATACAGACAGAAATTTGACTGGTACCTGCTGTACTGGCTAATTGTTGGTCTTTGTATATCTGCCCTAACTGATTGAATCTGAGAATTCATCTTCACGAGTGAGCTAGAACGAGGTGGGCTGTAGAGATAACTAGTAATGACAAATGGAAACACTTTAGCTATTTATTACTTCTTAACTACTTCACTACAGTGCACTTTCACCCCCTTCCTGCTCAGGCCAATTTTCAGCTTTCAGCACTGTCACAATTTGAATAACAATTACGCGGTCATGCTATACTGTAACCATATAAAAAAATGTTATCAATTTTTTCACACAAATAGAGCTTTCTTTTGGTGGTATTTAATCACCGCTGGTTTTTTTTATTTCTTACAAAAAAAGAAAAAAGACAGAAAATTTTGTAAAAAAAAAAAAAAGTCTTCTTATTTTCTGTGAGTAAATGTTGAAAATAAGTATTTGTTCTCCTTCACTGATGGTGCACTGATGAGGTGGTACTGATGGGCACTGATAGGCTGTACTGATAGGCACTGATGAGTTGGCACTTATGGACACTGATGAGGTGGCACTTATGAGTACTGATGAGGAGGTACTAATATGCCACACTGATGGGCACTGATAGGTGGCACTAATGAACACTGATATGCAGCACTGATGAGCACTGATAGGCGGCACTGATGGGCACTGAGAGGTGGCACTGATGGGCACTTATAGGCAGCACTGATGGGCAGCATTAATGGGCATTGATGGACAGCACTGATGGGCACTGATGGGTGGCACTGATGGACACTGATGTGCAGCACAGGTAAGCAGGCACTGACTGGCAACACTATGAGCACTGATTGTGAACAATGTGGGCACTGATGGTGGGCACTGATGGTAGGCACTGTTTTTTAGCTTTCTATAATGATCAGTGCCCTGATTACCTTTCCTAGGTTCCACTTTGAAGAGGAGCCACTGATCGGCTCTCCTCACTACACACTCTGACATTGAGTGAGGAATGGCACTTCCTCATTTACATGTGACCGGCTGTGATTGGACACAGCCAATCACATGGGTAAAGAACTAAGTCATTGGCTCTTTACCAAGATTGGGGTCGCGCTGTGTCCTAGCAACATGGTGCGGCCATGATCGCCGAAGTGCGCTCCCTCGTGGGTGCGTGCCCCGCGGCGTCCCAGAACAATAGCCGCACCGCTCCGCCATCATTTGATGGTGGGCGGGCTGGAAGTGGTTAAAAGAGAATTGCCAATACTGTATATAATCATTTATATATAACTAAAAAAAGTGTATGAACATTAAACTTCAATAGTATATAACAAAAACAGATTTGTATACCCACCATTAGTTTTGCTTAAAGTAAATAGCAAAGTATGAAAATCACAATAAACTGAACTAAAATCACATATTTGAGAGCTATATGGGCAAAAACATGTATATACAGTATATATTGTCTATACAGTATCTCAAAAAAGTGAGTACATCCCTCACATTTTTGTAAATATTTTATTATATCTTTTTATGTTACAACTCTGAAGAAATTACACTTTGCTACAATGTAAAGTAGTGAGTGTACAGCTTGTATAACAGTGTAAATTTGTTGTCCCCTCAAAATAACTCAACACACAGCCATTAATGTCTAAACTGCTGGCGACAAAAGTGAGTAGACCCCAAGTCAAAATTTCCAAATTGGGCCAATATTTGGACACCATTATTTTCCAGCACTGCCCTAACCCTGATGGGCATGAAGTTCGCCAGAGCTTCACAGGTTGCCACTGGAGTCTTCTTCCACTCCTCCATGACAACATCACGGAGTTGGTGGATGTTAGAGACCTTGCGCTTCTTCACCTTCATTTTGAGGATGCCCCACAGATGCTCAATAGGGTTTAGGTCTGGAGACATGCTTGGCCAGTCCATCACCTTTACCCTCAGCTTCTTTGGCAATGTCACAGTACATGTTGGCATTCATGGTTCCCTCAATGAACTGTAGCTCCCCAGTGCTGGCAGTATCAGACCACAGGACATGGTTCCAGTAATCCATGTTCTTAGTCTTTTTGCTTCAAGCAAACTGTTTGTAGGCTTTCTTGTGCATCATCTTTAGAAGAGGCTTCCATCTGGGACGACAGCCATGCAGACCAATTTGATGCAGTGTACGGCGTATGGTCTGAGCCCTGACAGGCTTACCCCCCACCTCTTCAACCTCTGCAGCAATGCTGGCAGCACTCATATGTCTATTTCCCAAAGACAACCTCTGGATATGACGCTGAGCACGTGTACTCAACCCCTTTGGTCGACCATGGCGAGGCCTGTTCTGAGTGGAACCAGTCCTGTTAAACCGCTGTATTGTCTTGGCCACTGTGCTGAATCTTCTTATAGCCTAGGCCATATTTTTGTAGAGCAACAATTCTTTTTTTCAGATCCTCAGAGAGTTCTTTGCCATGAGGTGCCATTTTGAACTTCCAGTGACCAGTATGAGAGAGTGAGAGCGATAACACTAAATTTCACACACCTGCTCCCCATTTTTACCTGAGACATTGTAACACTAATGAGTCACATGACACCGGAGAGGGAAAATGGCTAATTGGGCCCAATTTGGACATTTTGAATTAGGGATGTGCTTGCTTTTGTTGCCGGTGCCTAAGACATTAATGGCTGTGTTGAGTTATTTTGAGGGGACAGCAAATTTACACTGTTATACAAGCTTTACACTCACTACTTTACATTGTAGCAAAGTGTAATTTCTTCAGTGTTGTCACATGAAAAGTTATGATAAAATATTTACAAAAATGTGAGGGGTGTACTCACTTTTGTGAGATACTGTATATATATATATATATATATATATATATATATATATATATATATATATATATATATATATATATATATATATATATATATATATATATATATATATATATATATATATGTATATATATATATATATATATATATATATATATATATATATATATATATATATATATATATATATATATATATATATATATATATATATATATATATATATATAATATATATATAGAGCTAAAAAAATACAAAATGAAAGGAACACTTTGAAAACACTTCAGATCTCAACGGGAAAACATATAATGCTGGATATCTATACTGATATGGACTAGGCAATGTGTTAGGAAGGAAAGGATGCCACCTCGTTTGTTGGAAATGAAAATGATCAACCTACAGAGGGCTGAATTCAAAGACACCCCAAAGTGAAAAAATTATGCAAGGCCAGTCCATTTTGCTTAAATTTAATTGCGACGACTCCAAATGGTACTCAGTAGTTTGTATGGCCCCCACATGCTTGTATGCATGCCTGACAATGTTGGGGCATGCTCCTAATGAGACGACGGATGATTTCCTTGGATTTTTCCTCCCAGATTTCGACCAGGGCATCACTGAGCTCCTAAACAGACTGAGGTGCAACCTGGCGGCATCGGATGGACCAAAAAATAATGTCCCAGAGGTGTTCTTTTGAATTTAGGTCAGGCGAGCGTGGGGGCAATTCAATGGTATCAATTTTTTCATCCTCCAGGAACTGGCTGCAAACTCTCACCACATGAAGCCGGGCATTGTCGTTCACCAGAAGGTACCCAGGACTCACAGCACCAGTGTAGGGTCTGACAATGGGTCCAAGGATTTCATCCCGATACCTAATGGCAGTCAGGGTGCCATTGTCTAGCCTGTAGAGGTCTGTGAGTCCCCCCATAGATATGCCTCCCAAGACCATCACTGACCCACCACCAATCCAGTCATGGTGAACAATGGTACAGGCAGCATAACTTTCTCCATGGCTTCATACAGACCCTTTCACATCTGTCACATGTGTTCAGGGTTAACCTGCTCTCATCTGTGAAAAGCACAGAGCGCCAGTGGCAGACCTGCCAATTCTAGCGTTCAATGGCAAATGCCAATCAAACTCCACAGTCCCGGGCAGTGAGCACAGGGCCAACTAGAGAATGTAGGACCCTCAGGCTACCATCACAAAGTCTGTTTCTGATTGTTTGGTCAGAGACATTAACACCAGTTGCCTGCAGGAGGTCATTTTGTAGGGCTCTGGCAGTGCTCATCCTGTTCCTCCTTGCACAAAAGAGCAGATACTGCTGATGGCTTGAAGAGCTTTTACAGCCCTGTCCAGCTCTCCTAGAGTAACTGTCTGCCTCCTGGAATCTCCTCCATGCTCTTGAGACTGTGCTGGGAGACATAGACAACCTTCTGGAAATGGCACGTATTGATGTGCCATCCTGGAGTAGTTGGACTGCCTGTGCAACCTCTAAAGGGTTCAGGTATCGCCTCGTGCTACCAATAGTGACACTGACCCTTGCCAAATGCAAAACTAGTGAAAAACAGTCAGAAAAGATGAGTAGGAAAAAAAAATGTTAGTGACCTCCACCTGTAAAACCATTCCTGTTTTTGAGGTTGTCTCATTGTTGCCCATTTAGTGCACCTGTTGTTAATTTCATTGACACCAAAGCAGCTGAAACTGCCTCTGCTACTTACCTGACCAGATCAACATTCCAGGAGTTTATTTGACTTGATGCTATACTCTTAATAATTTTTTTGAGCAGTATATATATATATATATATATATATATATATATATATATATATATATATATATATATATATTAACTATATTGTCAAAAGCATTGGGACACCTGCCTTTACATGCACATGAACTTTAATGACATCCCAGTCTTAGTCCATAGGGTTCAAAATTGAGTTGGCCCATCCTTTGCAGCTATAACAACTTCAACTCTTCTTGGAAGGCTGTCCACAAGGATTAGGAGTGTGCCTATGGGAATGTTTGACCATTCTTCCAGAAGTGCATTAGTGAGGTCAGGCACTAATGTTGAAGAGAAGACCTGTCTCACAGTTTGCGCTCTAATTAATCCCAAGGGTGTTCTATCGGGTTGAGGTCAGGACTGTGCAGGCCAGTCAAGTTCCTCCAGACATAGATGACCAAGTTTTAGATTGAGAAACCTGACCTATACAGTGAGGGAAAAAAATATTTGATCCTCTGCTGATTTTGTACGTTTGCCCACTGACAAAGAAATGATCAGTCTATAATTGTATTAGTAGTTTTTTTTTTTAACAGTTGGAGACAGATTAACAACAAAAAATTCCAGAAAAACACATTTTAAAAAAGTTATAAATTGATTTGCATTTTAATTAGTGAAATAAGTATTTAACTCTTTCGCAAAACATGACTAAGTACTTGGTGGCAAAACTCTTGTTGACAATCACAGAGGTCACATAACTTATTTGAAATGCATTTTCCTGGTGCCTCCATGGCAGCATACCTGTGATAGAGCTCCACCTCTATTCCGCCTTCAGGACTAGTGAATAGCTTAAAAGAAAGATGCCCCCTACTCCCAGAATTCTCCTTCATACTTCTGGACTGGTGAAGAGTAGCAGTATGTCCCTACCTGCTGACCATCTGGCAGCTTCCGCTGGGTTAAGCCTCTCCCAAGTGCAGTCCCTGTACTCGGGCCGCTCAAAGCGCTAAAAAGTCTGGGAACCCCTTCTGCGGATCTTTTGGGGTATGTAGAGTTTCCAAATGAGGAATGCAGTCTGCCATAACTCTTTTGCATAAAGAGCTTTTTTGTGATCGGCTTTGATGGCGGCAGCAGCAGGATCAGCATTCTTCGACTCCCCCCTGCTATCTTTCTTCAGGTATCTACATTTATTTTCCCTCCTCTCCAGGTGAGTTTGTTCCATTTTATTGTATCCCTCCTTCCCCTCCATCTGCTTAATTTTCCCCTTTCTCTTTACCAGCCAGCCAGGCGTTCCTTGGGGTGTAGTTTTTCCTTCCTCCATTCATTCAGGGAATCATTTATTAAAAAATAATATATATATATATATATATATATATATATATATATATATATATATATATATATATATATGTAGG
Source organism: Pelophylax lessonae (assembly GCF_965119305.1). Lineage (NCBI taxonomy): Eukaryota > Metazoa > Chordata > Amphibia > Anura > Ranidae > Pelophylax > Pelophylax lessonae. The sequence continues at coordinate 368,921,842 of NC_138772.1, forward strand.
TATATGTGTATGTATATATACAGAGAGATTAGCTCACAGGGATCACCTTTTCCAGGAAAATAAGGCCAGCATGCAGGTCATTTCTTCAAAGTCTGGTGGGTTGCCAGCTTTATTTAGCAGAGGTTTGCAAATATGAAAAAGCAAACAACAAAACAGTCAAATATATCCTTGCCATCTGGCGCTAAACTACACAGCAGTTTTTCTCACTGTACAGTGTGGGGCTGGTCCCCATCACCCACAAAAACACATGGGAAAGCAAACCTTTTTTTTTTTTTTTCCAAAAACAGCTCCTCTCTCAGATTTCCTTCTGAGTCTCAGACCAGAACATTCCTGTGCACTCTTCCAGTTAATTTAAAGTCCAGCTGAGCATGGATTAAGGTGATCCACAATCTCCGGACCGGAACCTAGCCTGTCACAGAGGCTGGAAAAACCGGGGCCGGATTCCGGTTCAGTCTCTTACTACCGAACGTATGCGAGGTGAGATAAACTGATTATTGACTACCTCACCTTGCATACCGTCACTATGTGTGTGTAGGTATATATATATATGTATGTATGGATATGTATATGTGTATATATATGTGTATGTATATATATATATGTATGTGTATATATATATATATATATATATATATATATATATATATATATATATATATATATATATATATATTAATGAAACAAGCCTTCCCATTTTTAGTTTAGAAAAAAAAAAGAGCATTAGAATATCCTGATTTTGAAGCTTTCTTCCTCCTCCCTATTTTCAGCTGATCCTCTTGCTGTAGCCAACATGAGCCATTCACCTCATGATCAAGATCCGCAAATGTCTATTAGGTATGGGACCACCCTTGCGTGAGTATCAAAAGAGCGCACTGACAAATGTGTTTTTTAAAAAAAAAAACACATTTCTCTCTTTTTAGCCCTGTTTACTCGAAGAGATAGAGAAAGTCACCCAGGACATTATGCTCATCCTCGTGAACGCAGTCCGGGGCCACAGATCGCATTCATCTAGACATAGATCTTCCAGAGGTCGATCTAGATCTCATAGGAGCTATTGTTCTCCCTCTCCTCATACGTGTTTGGTGAGGAAAAAATGCTGGGCCTGTGGCGCCACACCCCTACCTAACAAGCTGGTCTTTCAGAGCTGCTTTAAGGAATACGCAGGTGACCGAGACCAAAAAGGTCTACAAGTGGCCACGTTTTTTGAAACATAGCATGAAAGATTCTATTTCTGAACTGGCTGCCATGATGCCTGCTTAGACAATACCTCAGGACCCGCAGGCAATGGACGTTGATCCATAGGTACCAGGCCCCTCTATGGCCAGCATGCCAATTTCCCCTTCAGGGCACAGGGTCAGAACCCCTTCTCAGAAAAAGGAGGTGATTGAGGAGGAGTGGAAGAAGATGGAAAATAAGTTTTCACTCGCAAAATTTGGGAAACTTTGCCCTCTAGTTCCAGCTGATTTGGAGCCCCTGAATTTGATGCCAGTGGGGGAAACAGCAGTGACCCAACTAGCAAAGAATGTTTCTCTTCCTATGGATTCAGCATCCTTTAAAGATCCTTCAGAGAGGTGTATGGATCTGGATCTCAAAAGGAGCTATCTAGCTTCAGGTGCAGCATGTAAGCCAGCAATCGCCCTTACATCAGTGTCCACAGCAATAAAAGCCTGGACAGAAAACATAAGAGTCGGCTATCAGACGAGATGTGCCAAAGCAAGACATTATAAAGGCACTTAATGAGCTGAAGATGTCAGCCGATTTCGTAGGAGAAGCAGCAATTGACACCATTCACTACTCAGAGTGCATTTCAGTCATGGCCAAAAGGGCCTTATGGCTAAAGCCGTGGGCAACGGATGTTGCTTCAAAACAGAACTGGTGCAGGATTCCCTTTGATGGGAAGGCACTATTTGTGGAGAGATTGGACAAAGCAATTTCCAGAGTGATTGGTGGCAAATCAGGTTTACTTCCACAAGACAGATGGGCCGGGAGATCCAGAAACTTCTCTTCTAGATTTCAACAATCCAGGTCAAGAAATTTCAGACAGTCTCGCCAAAATAGAGATGGCCAGAAAACCTGGAGGGTTACCCAGTCTTTCTTACTGGGGACAAGAAAAAGTAAACCTTTCTCCGCCCCCCAGTATAAAACAAAATCCGTTTTTGACATAGGGCAGGCCCAAACACTCCCGGTGGGAACCAGGCTCAAACATTTTGTGCCAGTTTGGGCAAAAAGATGTCAGGACCCTTAGGTCCTATCTACAATAAAACACGGACACTACTGGACTTTCTCTCCTCAGCCTCCTCAAGATTACTTCAAGAGGACAGAGATCCCAACATCACCACAAAAAGCGGGGGATTGAGACCAGTAATAGACCTGAGAAAGCTCAATCGACATATTGATCTAGAAAGTTTCAAGATGGAAACTCTGTAGACAATAATCCAAGCAGTACAACCAAAGGATTGGTTACTTTCAATAGATCTTCAGGATGCCTATCTGCATATTCCACTTTTTCCATCCTCTCAGAGATACCTGAGGTTTGCAGTGGGGCATCTACATCTTCAGTTTTAGTGCCTTCCACTTCTCCTGGGGTCTTCACGAAGGTCCTAGTCTCTACCATAGCCCTTCTCAGGGAAAAGGGCCTACGGGTATATCATTACCTGGACAACATCCTCTTGCTCGTGGACAGTCAGTCACCTTCTTGCACAGAGGGACATCTTGTTACAGTCTTTAACCCAGGCAGGGAGGTTAATAAATTATCAGAACAGCCAATCTAATGCCTACCCAGCAGATGATCTATCTTGGAGCATTATTCAACACCAGTCAGGGTACAGAGTCATTACCCATACAGAAGGTGAAGATCCTCATTCAGAGAGTTTGCTCTGAGCAGAGAGGAATCTCCTAGACCTAAGAGCAGTGTATCCCCCGGGCAGGCTAAACAATCAAGCGGACATTCTCTCCAGATCTTGTCCAGACAACAATGAATGAGCCCTGCATCCGCACATATTTCACCAGATCTCTAATCCTGGAAGCCTTGGCGAAACATCCTTTTGCTGCTATGGAACAAATATCGATTTTGAACTTATCCTTAAAGATGGCCTTTCTTCTAGCCATTACATCTGGCAGGAGGATATCGGACTTGCAAGCCCTGGGAATCAGAGAGGATCACGTTTCTTTCTTTCCAGACAGAGTGGAACTGCGACCTATTCAAGGTTTCACGCCTAAAGTCGCTACTGTAAGTCACCTCAGGGAACCATGGGCCTTGCCAGTTTTTTTTTCCCAGTCAGAAATAGACCCAAGCTTGGACATAGCGAAAGTCCTCAAGAAGTATCTCGAGGCTATAGAAAAATTTAGAACATCTAACAGGCTGTTCGTTATCCCATGGGAAAAAAACAGAGGGAAGGAAGCCTCTAGCAGGACTCTTGCATCCTGGATTGTCAAACTAATACATAAAGTGTACAGGGCTAAAGGCATGGTTCCTCCGGAGCAGGTAAAGGTTCATTCAACGAGATCAATTTCTGCCTCATGGGCAGCCAGAGCGAACGTCTTCCTGGATACCATCTGCAGGGCTGCCACATGGTCATCTCAGCACACATTTATAAAACATTGAGTTGACTACTGTAGAATTTGAAAGAAGGGCCATGCAGGAAGCCCTTTCTTCATCTAAAAAAAAAAAAAAAAAAACATTTCCTTGTGTTTCTTGTGTTTTAGCATCTACCCACCCTTTTGTCAGCTAGTTATTTATCATGGATATGCTGCCATGGAGGCACCAGGAAAACAGAAAATTGTATGAAACTTACCGTAATTTTCCTTTCCTGGTGCCTATCCATGGAAGCATACGCTCCCTCCCTTGGTATTCTATATCACAGGAGAATGCTGAGAGTAGGGGGCGTCTTTCTTTTAAGCTATTTACTAGTCCTGAAGGCGGAGTAGAGGCGGAGCTCTATCACAGGTATGCTGCAATGGATAGGCACAAGGAAAGGAAAATTATGGTAAGTATGATACAATTTTCAGTTTTTCTGCATTTTTTTTTTATTCTGTCCCTCATTGTAAAATAAACCTACCATTAAAATTATAGACTGAAAATTGTTTTGTCAGTGGGCAAATGTACAAAATCAGCAGGGGATCAAATACTTTTTTCTCTCACTGTATTTATTTTTTTTTTTTTTTTATTGGGATCAAAACATATCTGCCTTTACACCAGCTAGGTTAAAGTAGAACTATAGAACTATAATAAAAACATTTTTTTTATTTTGAATAGAGAAAGGGAGTGTTATAAAGTGTTTCTGTTTTTGTTTGCCATCTGTGTCCAATTAAGGAAATTTACCTTCACTTCCTGTCCCATAGCCAAAACAGGAAGTAAGAGGAAATCCCTGCAAATTCCCTCCAGGTCACAAGAACGAGTGTCCCCATTAAAATATTTACCCTCTATCACTTTTCTGGGGATAACCTAAAAATTAGGATTTTCTTTTGATTTCACTCTCAATGATAATGTAAACAGGACAGACAGAGAGGGTGAATCTCCTTAAAGGAGACACAAACAGCAATAAAAACACAACAGGAATTCTAATTCCTCTCCACTCTGTCCAAAGCTACTTTAAGGGTCACATGACTATGGTTTACGATAGGTTTAGTATCACTCGCTTATAGTACAGTGCTAAACATTAAATCACATGTTGCTGCATATTTATTGAAAAAATAATTATTTTGTACTGTGTTATTTAGTTTATTTGAAAAAATGTCTGTGCTTAAATCCAAATAACTTGCTTGTAAATAAAATGCAAGGTGCTAAGGGTATGACCACATGTTAACAAACACATTTTTCAGGTAATCTTCTGCACACTATTATTTACCATTACATTATTGTAGAAAATGTTTGCATAAGAACAAGGATTCTTATTCACGTATATTTCAATGCATGTTGAATCTAGCCAACTGCATCAAAGTGCTTACAAAATTAAAAGTATATATTTGCTTATAGCATGCTTTAAAGGACATATAGTGACACAAGTGACACAGATTGAGGAGAACTTAAGATCCAGGTCTGTTCACTGACCTGTACTTACATTTGATTGATTGGTGTATATTCGTACATTACTAAAATACCTGACACATACGTCTGGTATTCTACTTTCTTAAAAACGAATAAAAGTACAGAATTAAAAGAAAAAAAAAAATGATATCAACAATTTAACAGGTGGACAGTATTTTCCATGTTATGCATGTGTCCTAGCATGTCTGTTTTTGAGTAAAGCAATATCCATGATACAGCTCTTATTTTTTAAAATAACTGTTGTATATACGGAATACATAAAAACTTAAAGCGTAACTCCACTTTTGTTGAGAAAAAACATTCCCCTCTGGGTGATCTATGTACATTATAAGGATTTTAACAAACTTTGTTGCAGATTCCCTGGTTATTCTGAAGAAATAGTTGTTTGTTCCTCTGTGCTGAGTGGGACTAATGGGAGTGGTTTCTTAATTATCAATCAGCTGTGGCAGCTATTAATGAGGAAAGCTGCTTGGCCTGCATCCCTTTACGTTTTCCTATTGGGAGTATCTCACCAAATATGATATTTTTATTGCAGGGGATGCCAGAAATCTGACTTGTATCTTAGGCAGACTTCTGGGAAAATTGGTGAGCCAATCACACAAGCAGGAAATTATGTTTCTGCGGTGTGGTCAGTATACATTCTGTGTACAGAACACCTCAAGGTAGCCATATTGCATTGTATTTTCAGAAAATTACAACAGCTGCAGATTGAAAAGGAAAGGTAATTTTTAATAACATTCAATTAGAATATGATTTGTGTTGCAATTGTATACGCTATATTTATTGTTTTTATGTGCTATTTTGTCCCCCACGAAAGTGGAGTTACCCTTTCATTGTGATTTGTTACATGGAACCCAGACAATTTATTTTACTAGACATGTGCACTGCCGATAAATGTGTTTCGTTTTCAGTTCATTTTTTTTTTTTTTTTTTAGATTATCGGATCATTCATTATGATTGGCATTTGTTACTTTGGATCATTCGTAACTTTACATGCATTAGTATTCGGACCATTCATTCATTTGGGCATTGGTTGTATTCGTAACCTTCATCAGTTCGGATTTTTCCATTTTATAGGTTTATTTGGTTATTCGTTATTTCAGATTTATTCGTTAAGATGTAAATATTCATTATTTCTGAGTCAGACTCAGGGTGTGGTGCTGGGATTAATTTGGGAGGCCTCAGCTACCAATTAGAAAATGCATTTGCAAAACAAAACTAAAAATTAACAATTATTAATTGTATTAGACATTGAAACTGTGTATAATAATAAATTAGAATCACATAATTAATTTTACACAGCTATATTCACTTAACTAGAGTGCGGCCAATAAGGTAGCATGACCAGCATGCACCACTCCCTTAAATAACCCCACCTATGTAACTATTCCTTGTGGGAGTTTAGGAGCAGAGAATAGAGAATTTCAGCTATTTTTAATTAGTACTAATAAATTATTTAACTTTTTTAAATATTTAAAAATATATATATATAAATAAATAAATTGTATCAGGAAAGGAAAGGGATAGAGAAAAAATATTACCACCCGATCCTTAGAATTGGCCACACTTAACATGAAAACAAAGATCTACCAATATCATTATCTAGTAGTTGGCTAACAACAACAAAAAAAAATTCTGCAGTGCAGACAGGAAAATAATAAAACCTACCCTGTCTCACTAAAGGAAATTACAGGAAAAAAATTATCTTTTTTTTAACTATAAAAAATAAAATCTGCAGTGCAGATATACAGCAAGATAATAAAACCCACACTGTCACACAAAAGGAAAACATTTAACTGCAGGAAATCCTAGTTTACTACTAAGAAGAAATAATAGTAAGCGTAATTAGAAATTAATAATTTCTCTTTCACTCCACAACTCACAAGACCACTGGCACTGCACCACAGTGCAGACTGCTGCAGACAGAAGGGGAAAAGGGATAAGCTCATTAGAGATGGCCTTGCGGTTCGCCCGGCGGCCAGGAAGAATCCAGACTTGTCTATTCACTTTCTGCCTGAATTTATGCTACTAAATGTGAGTTTTACTCTTGCTTTTACACATTAAAAGTTTATGTCGGAGTTACACTATTGTGAGCTTTTTTTTCTCCACTTATGTGCATCGGGTCATTGAGAACCATTGAAAATCACAGATACCTTGTCCTTAAGGATTTTCATACCAGGTTCCTTACTGTGACACAAGCTCTGCCGACCCTTTTAGCTATACAGCCTAGGGGTCATTTTTGTCCGGTAAGTTGACACCCAAAGGGGGAGGATCGGCACTATTCACTGCACTGGATTGATGGCATGATTTTGCACTTTTCTCTTGGCACTCAAGCACATTTTGGGACTTCTTTGGACTTTTAATGATATTATTTATTTATTTGAATACTACATTGGACTGGCACTATTTATATATTTATGGTAGTTTCACTTATTGCATTAATTTAGTGGGGGCACCACATGATTTTTTGTATATGAACTGCACTTTGCACTTTATTAGCCATTAATTTATGGTAATTTTATATATTTATTCATTATTTAATACCTTGTTGCGCTGTAATTTAGCACTGCACTTTCGAGGAAATTTGGTTATTACCATATTTTTTGAACAGCTGCATTTAGGTATAGCACGTTATATATCTATAGCATGGTAGACCTTTATTTTTCATACTTTAACAAGTGTATTTGTGTCCTGCAAAAATATTGCCTCTTTTGTTGTGTTAACTCTGCTACACACAGTGCCAAACTCACTGGCCAATGTTTTGAACAACTGGTGTGATAGACCAGTGGCCCTCCAATACCACATATTGAAGTGAGGTGTTATTTAACAGTTATACTTTTCTAAGAGTGTATTTTAGTCCTGCAAAAATTTGGCCTCTTTTGCTGTGTTAACTCTGCTACACACAGTGACAACAGTTACTGGCCAATTATTTGTAGAACTGGTGTAATAAACCTGTGGCCCCCCAATACCACAGATTGAAGTGGGGTGTTATCTAAATATACTTTCCTACGTGTATTTGTGTCCTGCAACAATATTGCCTCTTTTGCTGCGTTAAGTCTGATACACACAGTGCCAAACTCACTGGCCAATTTTTTGAACAACTGGTGTGATAAACCAGTGGCCCCCTAATACCACATATTGAAGTGGGGTGTTAAGTGAGTATACTTTCATAAGTGTATTTGTGTCCTGCAACAATATTGCCTCTTTTGCTGTGTTAACTCTGATACACACAGTGCCAAACTCCCTGGCCAATTTTTTGAACAACTGGTGTGATAAACCAGTGGCCCCCCAATACCACATATTGAAGTGGGGTGTTATCTGAGCATACTTTCATAAGTGTATTTGTGTCCTGCAACAATACTGCCTCTTTTGCTGCATTAAGTCTGATACACACAGTGACAAACTCACTGGCCAATTTTGTGAACAATTGGTGTGATAAACCAGTGGCCCCCCAATACCCAATATTGAAGTGGGGTATTATTTAACATTATACTTTTCTAAGAGTGTATTTTAGTCCTGCAAAAATGTGGCCTCTTTTGCTGTGTTAACTGTGCTACACACAGTGACAACAGTTACTGGCCAATTATTTGTAGAACCGGCGTGATAAATCTGTGGCCCCCAATACCACAGATTGAAGCAGGGTGTTATATACCCTTTTCAAGATAAACTGCGATTCTCTAGAGACTTTTGTCACAGGGTAATTTAAAAACATGACAGGCAGAGGAAAAGGCAGACACTTACGCAGGGGTGGTAGGGGTAGGGCAGGAGCAGTAGGCCGGAGCCAAAGTGTGAAGTTTCAGAAGGCGCGTTCGATTACGTCAAAGGACGCACCAGACTTGGTTGAGTGGCTCACTCAGCCTTCCTCTTCTGCACCCTCCTCATCTTCTCTATCTGCACCCTCTTCACTCTCTGCTGTGTGCACCCCCAAAGACACCACCACAAACACCACCACATACCCTCCGCTTGAGTCACTGGAATTATTTTCCGATCCATCACAAGACATTTGCGATGTGCAGCCATTGTTGGCATCGGATCAGAAAGAGGAGGTAGCAACAGCCACCACTCAGCAGTCTGACAACAGTACCCAGATCAGCCCAAGGAGGTTGGTCCCCGCTGTTGCTGCCTACTCCGAGATCTCGAATGTTAGTGGTGGGGAAGGTGACGTGGATGATGACGTGTCTATGGACGTCCTGTGGGTGCCCACAAGAGAGGAAGAGGAGGGGAGTTCAGAGGGATAGACGGACCGGCAGATAGGGAGGAGAGGCACGCAGAACTTGCATTGCACAAGAGGTACAAAGCCGACTGCAAATGTATCAGGAGCGAGCCATTAACCATGTACAGTCACACCTGGCGCTCCCAGGATGCTGGCACATGGCTCCGCAGTGTGGGCTTTTTTTTAATGTGTCCATTGCTGACAACAGTGTTGCCATCTGCAGCCTTTGCAGTCAACGCATAAGTCGCGGTAAGCCCAACACTCACCTAGGGACGACCGCCTTAAGAAGGCACCTGAACTCCCATCACTGAGCCCAGTGGGAGCAACACCATCAGAACCCACAAAGCCACACTCCAGGCTCTCACCATCCAGCCCCTTCTTCTCTCTCCTCACATTTGTCCTCCACTCCACCTTCCATGATGCCATCGTCACATTGTTCTGGAAGAAGGCAGGCTTCTGTGGCCCAAATGTTGGAGTGGAAAAATATAATGACGCCGGATAACCCTCTTGCCCAACGTTTGACTACTGGCTTGTCGGAACTGATAGCCTGCCAACTACTGCCATATCAACTGGTGGACTCGGAGGCCTTTCGGAAATTTGTGGCCATTGGAACACCACAATGGAAGGTCCCAGGCAAGAAATATTTCTCGCAGAAGGGCGTTCCAGAGCTGTATGGCCATGTCCAGCGGCAAGTGAATATATCTCTGGCACACAGTGTTGGTGCCAAGATACATCTGACCACAGACACATGGTCTAGCAAAAACGGGCAAGGAAGGTATATCCCTTTTACTGCCCACTGGGTGAACCTTCTGACGGCCGTCAAGCATGTAACCCATGGCACCCATGTAGATTTGGTTGTACCGCCACGGATTGCATGCAGGCCTGCCTCTTCTTCTCCTCCTCCACCTCCATCCTCCCTCTCCTCTTCGGCTGACTCCTCCTTTTCCACTGCTACCATCTCTTCTGCTGCGCAGCCCAAGATCCCTGTGCTGCGTCTGTTCTGCCTGGAAGCCAAGAGCCCAGGGCCGGTGCAAGGATTTTTGACACCCTAGGCGAAATCAAATTTTGCCGCCCCCCCCTTGGCTCTGCCCCTGACTGCACCCCTTTCCCCTGCCCATGTATACGGTGTAGGTGGCAGGGGTCAGGAGTGTGTAATGCACAGAATGCAGGGGAGTGCAGGGTTGCGGGGCGCGCTACATGAAGAGTGCAGGGTTGCAGGGTGCTCTTCGGACTGATTGCAGGGTTGAGGGGTGCGCTAGGTACTGAGGGGGGGGAGAGCAGAGGGGGGAGGAGAGGAGGGGTGGATGGAGAGGGGGGGAGTGGATGGAGAGGAGGGGGGATGGAGAGGAGGGGGGAGGAGGAGGAGGGTGGATGGAGAGGAGGGGGGGAGAGGGGGGTGGATGGATGGATAGAGGAGGAGGGTGGAGGAGGAGGGGGGTGGAGGAGGAGGAGGGTGGATGGAGAGGAGGGGGGGAAAGGGGTGGATGGATGGAGAGGAGGGTGGATGGAGAGGAGGGGGGAGGAGGAGGGAGAGGATGGATGGAGAGGAGGGGGGAGTGGATGGAGAGGAGGGGGGAGTGGATGTAGAGGAGGGGGGGTGAATGGAGAGGAGGGGGGTGGATGGAGAGGAGGGTGGAGAGGGGGTGGATGGATGGAGAGGAGGGGGGGAGGGGGGTGGATGGATGGATGGATGGATGGAGAGGAGGGGGGAGAGGGGGGTGGATGGATGGATGAAGAGGAGGGGGGAGAGGGGGTGGATGGATGGATGGAGAGGAAGGGGGGAGAGGGGGGTGGATGGATGGATGGATGAAGAGGAGAGGGGGGTGGATGGATGCATGGAGAGGAGAGGGGGGTGGATGGATGGATGGAGAGGAGGGGGGAGAGGGGGGTGGATGGATGGATGGATGGATGGATGGAGAGGGGGGGATAGGGGGGTGGATAGATGGATGGAGAGGAGGGGGGAGAGGAGGGGGAAAGAATGGATGGAGAGGAGGGGGGATGGATGGATGGAGAGGAGGGGGGAGAGGGGGGTGGATGGATGGATGGATGGATGGAGAGGAGGGGGGAGAGGGGGGTGGATGGATGGATGGAGAGGAGAGGGGGTGGATGGATGGATGGAGAGGAGGGGGGGAGAGGGGGGTGGATGGATGGATGGAGAGGAGGGGGGAGAGGGGGGTGGATGGATGGATGGAGAGGAGGGGGGAGAGGGGGGTGGATGGATGGTTGGAGAGGAGGGGGGGTGGATGGAGAGGAGGGAAGTGAGAGAGACCCCTGCACTGTCTGCAGCCCCTGTCTGTGGGAAGGTGTATGTGACACAGACAGTACAGTACCTTCCATACCGGCAGTGGGCAGGTCCCATTCTTGTAGCTGGCTGAGGACAGGTCGTGGAAATGCTTCTTCCAGGGGATCCGTTTGCAGGCAGATGCAGCTGTCCCTGGCTGCCTGCACTTCCTGCCCATCCTCCTTCTTCGGCCCCGGCAGCCTGTCCATCCGTCCTGGGAGGTCCCGCTCTCGCTGCTCTTCCTCCCCGCCGCCGCTGCCTCCTGGAGCCGGGTGGAGCCTGAACTGCTATTGGCTACTCCCGTTGCTGGAATAGTCCTATTGAGGGCCATAGGAGAGGCTACAACATGGGGCCCTCAGCGCTTTGTTCTCTAGTAGCCGCTTAGAGACGATTAAGATTTCCGATGCTGGAGCCTGTTCAGAAGCCTGACTCACTCAGCTCAAAAGCGCCCAGGCAGGCGCCGGTACAGCGCAGCATGAGGGGCGCCACCTGCACCCACCAGTCCATACTTATTCCGGGAACACGGTGCGGCAGGCAGGATGCTGGTGCCCCCTGCTGAGTTGCGCCCTAGGCGACTGCCTGGGTCGCCTTACAGGTAGCACCGGTCCTGCAAGAGCCACACTGGTCCTGCACTACTTTCAGCTTTGCATTCATAGGCAGATCAGTGGCTGACACCGCTGAATTTGACAGTTGGTAAAGTGGTGTGCGACAACAGTGCCAATCTGCTGAGCGCGCTGAAACAGGGCAAAATAACACACGTGCCATGCATGGCACACGTCCTGAACTTGGTCGTGCATCGATTCGTTGCCAAATACCCTGGGGTCCAGGACGTGTTGCGGCAGGCAAGGAAAATCTCGGGCCATTTCAGAAGATCTTACACAGCCATGGCTCGCCTTGCTGACATTCAGCGGCGACACAACCTGCCCGTCAGGCATCTTATTTGTGACTGCCCGACACGATGGAACTCAACGTTGCATATGCTTGATAGACTGCTCCAGCAGAAACGTGCAGTTAACGACTACCTGTACGAACACTGCAGGCAGGACAGGTTCTGGGGAGCTTGAGTTTTTTTCACCTCGCCAGTGGCTGATCATGCGGGATGCATGCAGACTTCTGTGGCCATTCGATGAGATCACTAAACTGGTCAGTCATGGCCAGGGCGCCATAAGTGACATCGTACCTTACGCCTTCTTTCTGGAGCGTGCATTGCATTGTGTCATTGATCAAGCCGTCGAGGAGCAGGAGCAGGAAGATGAGGAAGTCGCAATGTTGGATGAATTCCCAGTGGGTGCTACTCCATCTGAGACAACAGCAGGAGTCTGAAGAGGAGTCAGAGGAGGATGGTGCCGGACGGGATGAGGAGGAGCAAGAAGAGCCTGCTTTAAACCTTTCTGGGATCCCTGGTGTTATCCGTGGATGGGGGGAGGAGAACGAGGACAACATTATCCTGGATGATGATCTGGATTCAGGCCACTACACCGCTTCCAGTTTAGTGTGAATGGGGGCATTCATGCTCCAGTGGTTTAAGGGGGACCCCCATATAAAAAGCATAAAGGCCAAGGACCAGTACTGGGTGGCAGCGTACTTAGACCCCCGGTACAAACAAAAAATGGTGGAAATGTTACCACAATCACAGAGAGCGGTCAGAATGCAGCACTTCCGGGCCTTGCTGTGGGAAATGCTGAATTCTGCTTTTGCGTGCGCTGGCAGAGGAATTTCCAGTCACAGAGAGACAGTTATGGGTAGCAATCCAACAGCGCCTGCAAGAAGAGGGCGGTTTGAAGAGGTCTTGGTGACTTCAAATATGAGATCCTTCTTTCAGCCGACCCATGGACAGCTGTACTCCGGATCCAGCATCAGGGAATGCCTAGACCGACAGGTGTCCGACTACATTGGGTTAACGGTCGATGTGGATGCTCTGAGGAGTGATGAACCCCTGGACTACTGGGTGGGCAGGCTTGATCTCTGGCCAGAGCTTGCACGATTTACAATGGAAATGTTGGCTTGCCCCCCCCCCCGTCCAGTGTCCTGTCCGAAAGGACATTCAGCGCAGCAGGTGGGATCATGACCGATAAGCGCACTCGCCTAGCTCATGACAGTGTAGACTACCTCACATTTACAAATGAATGAGGCATGGATCTCTGACGAATTCAACACGTGTGACCAGTAGACCATTTTTCATTGAAATTCCTCATGCCAGGCCACAAATATCCACCAGACCGCCATCCACCCACAACAATCCCTGGTCCTTAACTTTGCTAAATACAGCGGCATAAAAGGCATTTCATGTCCATGGAATGCAAAATTTTTCTGGCCTTTCAGGGCCGACAATTATTTTCTATGTGAATGCCTAATATACCTCCAGCCACAGAATACAACTTTCTTTGCTGTCAGGTAAACCCATGTGGGCTATTTTTTGGGGCCTATACAGGCTGACACTTAATTATGTATCCTGTGAATGCCTAATGTACCTTCAGCCACAGAATACAACATTCTTAACTGTCAGGTAAACCCATGTGGGCTAATTTTTGGGGCCTGTACTGGCCAACACTTACTTCTGTATCCTGTGAATGCCTAATGTACCTTCAGCCACAGAATACAACATTCTTAACTGTCAGGTAAACCCATGTGGGCTAATTTTTGGGGCCTGTACTGGCCGACACTTACTTCTGTATCCTGTGAATGCCTAATGTACCTTAAGCCACAGAATACATAGTTCTTAGCTGTCAGGTAAACTCATGTGGGCTAATTTTTGGGGCTTATACTGGCCGATACTTACTTCTGTATCCTGTGAATGCCTAATGTACCTTCAGCCACAGAATACAACGTTCTTAGCTGTCAGGTAAACCCATGTGGGCTAATTTTTGGGGCCAATACTGGCCGACACTTACTTCTGTATCCTGTGAATGCCTAATGTACCTTCAGCCACAGAATACAACGTTCTTAGCTGTCAGGTAAACGCATGTGGGCTAATTTTTGGGGCCTGGAATGGCCGACACTTACTTCTTTATCCTGTGAATGCCTAATTTTTCAGACTTGAATTGAAAATCAATGGGTCTGTAAAGGTTCCGCCAAATTGTGGAATGGATGCGGACCCATTTTACAGATGTGTGAATGGACCCTATATGTATTTGACATGTATTTACTGCCTACTGTCAGTTCTGGCTGATTTCTAAAAATAAAAAAAAATATTTGATGTAAAAAAATATATATGTATTTTAGGGCAACTTTTCCAATTCCAATACTTCTGTTGTGACATTGTCCATGTGCTGGGACTATTTTTGCACAGCTAGTACATCTTTTGTGGCTGCAAATATGACCTAAAGGTTTTTAAAGTTCACCTCCCATTAAAGTCAATGGGGCCTGCCGCAAACTCGTTTTTCGTGGACTTTTGAGAAAATTTGCGTCTGACGTTCGCGAACCGGCCCGGCCGATGTTCGTCCATCACTAAAGCTCAGTAGTCAGAGCTAACACATGACATCACTAACACTGCCCTTTCGGGAAATCGAGTGAATCCAAATAAATCTGAATGTATTCATTATTTCTTTATATTCAGCAATAACAAATAGTCAGAAAGAACCAAAATACAAAAAACGAAATTATCCAAATGTAATCAATTTGTTAAACTTGTAGGTTGAATTGTTTTTCGTTCTTTTGGATTTTTGTCCATTCAGATTTTCCTTCTTTCGGATTTTTTGGATTTTTGTCATTTTCGTATGCATTCGTCAAAGAGTCTTTCATTCGTTCAGATGCTCGAATGGAATGGAATAGAAAATAAAAGAATAGAATAGAAAAAAATAGAAAAAAATAGAATAGAATGGAAAAAAACGATAGGATATAATAGAATACATTAGAAAGAATATAACTGGAACATGTTTTTTTTAATGTGAATTCATTATTAAACTACCTACTCAAGGAGTTTCTCTCTGTGATCTCTTGATACATGTCATTAATCAAGCTGGGATTAACTTGCTTGGAGGCAAGTAAGAGTGCCAGAGACCAGTGGCACTGAGATGTCATATCCACACTTAAGCATTTTTTGACCAACCATTTGGGTAATTCATCTCTGGTTAGTAGTGTATGGTTATTGAATAGTGATGGGCTGAACACCCCCCTGTTCGGTTTGCACCAGAACATCTTGAACAGGGAAAAAGTTCTAGCGAACATGCAAACTCTACTAAAGTCAATGGGACACGAAAATGGAAAATCAAAAGTCCTCATTTTAAAGGCTTATATGCAAGTTATTGCCATAAAAGGTGTGTGGGGACCGGGTACTGCACTGGGGGCATGTATCAATGCAAACATTTTGTTTTAAAACTATCGTTTTTTACAGGAGCAGTGATTTTAATAATGCTTAAGTGAAACAAAAAAATTAAAATCTCCTTTAAATATAGTGCCTGGGGGATCCCCTTAATGTGGCACATCTGTAAAGTGGTGCATTTGTACAATGTATGCAGTCTGCTACAGCAATGCTGACATTTCTAAAGTTTCTAAATGTCATTTAAACTCGCTCACGGCTGTAATGTATTGTCAGCTCCTGGCAATACCAATAAAAAAAGATGAAAAAAATTATGTAGGGTTCCCCCCCCCCCTCCCAGTCCATACCAGGCCCTTTGGGTCTGGTATAAATTGTATGGGGTACCATACCAGACCCCTATACGAGCTTGCAGCCCAGCAGGCTAGAATAGGGGGTGAGCGACCACCCCCCCTCCTGGACCATACCAGGCCGCTTGCCCTCATCATGGGGCGGGTGCTGATGGGGACAAGGGCCTCTTCCCAACAACCCTGGGCTGTGATTGTGGTTGGCTGGGATCTGGGGGCCCCCTTGCTAAAGGGGGCTTATAGATTCTGATAAGACCCCCACAACCACAGCCCAGGGTTGTGTGGAACAGGCCCTTGTCCCTATCAACATGGGGACAAGGTGCTTTGGGGGGCTTACCAAAAGCACCCTCCCCATGTTGAGGGCAAGCGGTCTGGTATGGCTCGCACCACCCCCATCCTGGCCTGCCAGGCTGCATGCTCGGATAAGGGTCTGGGTTAAATTTTGTCATGGAGTTCCCCTTAAAATCTATACCAGACCCAAAGGGCCTGGTAAAGATTTTGTGGGGGACCCCCATGCCATTTTATAATTCTGTCAAAGGGTTCCCCTTAACCACATAAAAGAGGACACTTTAACCCCCTTCCTGCCTAGACCAATTTTCAGCTTTCAGCACTCGTTCGCATCTATGGGAAATATTGGTCAGCTTGACATGGCACTGCTCCCCTTCTTTAACATTGGCATCCATAGGAAATATTGGCCAGCTTGACATGGCACTGCTCACAAACTATAAGTGACAGGGACATAAAACTTGGGGAGCACTGAGAAGGGACCCAGGACTACAACATAGCTATACATTTTAAAAGTGGGGTATAACCTGAACACTACATTGACTGCACTAAACTAACTCAATACACTATCAACTAACTACCTGCCTAACCTCTATTATCACACACTATACACGGATGCCGTGTAAACAGTAGCCTTACATAGTGTGGGGCGTGGGCCAATTATGGCTCTGACAGGACATTGTGCTGTGATTGGCCAAAGCATACAGGTCAGGTGCATGCTTTGATCAATCACAAGTACTTAATGCACTGCAATTGTGCAGTGCATTATGGGGCGCTCATCGGCAAGCGAACTTGCCGCCGAGCACCCTGTGTGTTTGTGTGTTCAGCGAACACACGAACACCAGATTTTCGAGTTGAACTTACGTTCGACTCGAACATCCAGCCTATCTCTATTATTGAAGCACTGGAGGCACTTTATAAGCATGAGCACAATAAAAACTTATTGTCACTATATGATGCTGAGTTGTATTGTTTAGTATGCATAGCATTTTAAGTAATATTCTGGATATTGCACACTTGATAGGACTTTTATTATAATTTAAATGTTACTTTTAATGCCTATGAGGAAGGATATATGTTTTTAATGGTATATGGGTGATATGAAGAGTTGCATGGCCATATTGAAAATTTTTATTTTTTCAGCTAAATTATTATTATTATTATTATGGAAAGTTAGTATTTCAGCTAAGTAATTTAATTTTCCTGGGGGGGGGGGGTGTTTGCTGTTGTGTGAATTATTCGTTTTGATTTAAGTTTCCTTGGCACAGGGAGTAAAAGGTTGATTATCATAAAAGAATACCATAGAATAGAAAAAAGCAATAGAATAGAATACAATAGAAAGAATATAACCATCTTCCAAAATTACATTCTAATTAAATGGATTATAATAGAAAGGAATATAATAGAATAAAAAAAATAGAATAGATTATAATAGAAAGAATATAACAATCTTCTGAAATTCGAATTTCCATAGAATAGAAAAGAATAGAATGGAAAAATAGAATGGAAAACGCAACAGAATAGAATATAATAGAATATAATACAATATAACTATTATACCTATCTTCCGAAATTTGAATATAATAAATTTGAATTTGAATAGAATAGAATAAAATAGAAAAAAATTAAATAGAATAGAACATAATATAACAGACTAAAATAGAATAGAACAGAATATAAAATAATAGAATAGAATAGAATAGAATAGAATAGAATAGAATAGAAACAAAATGGAGTATAAAGATCTTCTAAAATTAAAAATTTTCAATAGAATAAAGTCAAATTTGAATAGAATAGAATATAAAAGAAAAAAATAGAAAATAAGAGAATGGGAGAGAAAAGAATAGAATATAAAAATTTTATAGAATAGAATATATTAGAAAAAATGTATTGTCTTCAAATAGAATGAATTTGAATAGAATAGATTAGAATAGAATGTCTAAAAAAAACCTTGTGTTTGGCTATCAAAATATAAGAAAATGAGAGGAAAAAAAAAGGTTTCCCCTTTGGAAACAAGCGTTAAACCTTCTGAGCACTCCATATGGTAGCATGAGGAGAAGAAAAAGGATTTCACAATTTGACAAAAAAGAATAGATGAAGAGTGAAGAGAGAGATAAAAAGGGGGAGAAGCCTAGTGGCTTTTAGAGAAAGAAATACACAGTACTTTATATACAGTATCTCACAAAAGTGAGTACTTAAGGACTATGGGTCCTTATATAATCTGCGGGAAGATGGGGGAACCCCTCAACCTTCCCCTGCTAATATCCAAAAATTCTTACATTCTCTTAATCTACCCAGGCTTGCTGCTGAGGCTTTGGCCAAATTAAATTCCCCACTTCAGTTATCAGAAATGTATGCGGTTGTTAAATCCCTCCCCACAGGCAAGGCACCGGGACCTGACGGGTTCACCGCAGAATACTACAAAATGTTCAGTGGTTTGCTGTCTCCGTATGTCTTGAAAGTATGTTGGAGGCTACAGATGTTGGAGGCCACAGTTTTAACACTGCCTAAGCCAGGCAATGAGTAAGCGACATCTCTAAGTCGTGAAACGCGTCTGCCTTTGTGTCCTGCATCCACAGTGTGTTGTTCCAGTTTGCCTATTGTTTGAGGTGGAATAAATTTACTCCAATTTTTGATTTACATCGGAGTGCGGTCATCTCTTTTTGCTTCATCTAAGCCAGGCAAGGAACCAGATAAAGCACAGAACTTCAGACCCATCTCTCTTTTGAATGTGGATCTTAAGGTCTACGTGAAAACTCTGGCCAACCGCATTTCTAAGTTTCTACCTACATTGATAAAACCTGATCAGGTTGGTTTTGTTATGGGTCGCCAGGCCACAGATGCCACTAGGAGAATGATAGACCTTGTTCACTATGCTGAGACCTCAGGTGGGCCCACGGTGTTTCAGTCCCTTGATGCCGAAAAGGCATTTGACAGGATTCACTGGGGATACCTGCGCCAGGTTTTGCTGAAGCTGGGGTTTGGGGGAATGATATTAGACGCGGTCATGGCACTATACACCTCCCCGTCAGCGTATGTCTTTGCTGAGGTACATTTTACTTCACTTGCAAGTGAATGACATGCTTTAGGAATTAAAGCATGTCATTCGAAGGATTTGTGTATTTTTAGGTTTTATGCACACTGGGCAAAAAATACCACTTTTACAGGCAATTGGCATTCTACATGTATTGCTACCACCACTAAATGAAAGATCCTCAGTCACTATATGTAAACAATGTTATTGTTAAAGGAGTACATTTTACTTCACTTGCAAGTGAATGACATGCTTTAGGAATTAAAGCATGTCATTCGAAGGATTTGTGTATTTTTAGGTTTTATGCACACTGGGCAAAAAATACCACTTTTACAGGCAATTGGCATTTATTTTTTAAACCTGTATGTTACCATGTACCTGTATGTTAACCTATGTGGCCATGCCAACCAAACTTTTACCAGTTCACTCATCACTCATCACTACTTCTCATCCCTAAATTTTAAATTGCAATATAACTGTATTCCCCCTTTATATATTGTAAACCCCCCCTGCCCAAACTGTTGGTGCTATATTAATCCTGAATAATAATAATAATAATAATAATAATAATAATAATAATAATATACACTAAGCACTTATGAATGACCCTGAGTGATTCTTTTAAGTGCAATATAATGGCTTTGACATTGCTTTCCATGCACTGGAAAATAGGCAGCTAATGTTACATCTGTGTGACGGTATAACCTCACGCTTATGGTAGGTGTTTGTCCGTGTATTAAATTAGTGATAATTTAAATACAATTAGTGATAATTTAAATGATAATAACAATTAATGGCTGCTTGCTGCAAGTTAAAGTGCTAGTGCCTTTAAAGTGATAGAAACCTAATATTGCAGCGCTGCTCTCAGTAAACGAATATCTCTGTGCAATCTAGTGCATGTATTGTGCAAAATACACCAAAGTGTGCAAATATTGCAATATAAACTTATACCTCTGTGCGACCTCATGTATCGACAGTGCAAAATAGGATAATATTTGTGCAAATAAGATTATAAAATAATGCAATATAAAACAGTGTGTTCAGTCCATTCATAAATTATAACTGTTAGTCCATATAATAGTGTCCATCAGGTGCAGAAAAAGTGCTTCTGTGCTTCACTAATATCCACGAATTGGGGTGCTCCCCTTGTGGTTATCTACTTACCACAACTCGTTGGTATATAGGCTTTAAATGGAAATCCTGTGTTGTAGTCATCGCCTTTTTCTCTTAGCCTGGAATCCACAATTATATGGGAGAGATCCTGTGTGTTCCTCATTCTTACATTCAGAGTCACCTCATAGGAATGAAAAGGCCATCCATAGTGAAGTACATTCTTTAAACGTACTTTAGCTGAGCTACGGAAGACGCCATGATTGGATAGCGAAACGCATCTAGCGATTGGCTGAGCGTACCCTGACGTTATTTCCAGCAAGTGAAGCGCATGCTGCGGGAGCAGCGAACCACTGTGCCGCGGTCTATTTGCTTTATCATTAGCTACCATTGTAAGTAGGTTTCTTTGGTGAATAAAAGTTTTTTAAAGAACGTACTTCACTATGGATGGCCTTTTTATTCCTATGAGGTGACTTGGAATATAAGAAGGAGGAACACACAGGATCTCTCCCATATAATTGTGGATTCCAGGCTAAGAGAAAAAGGCGGTGACTACAACACAGGATTTCCATCTAAAGCCTATATACCAACGAGTTGTGGTAAGTAGATAACCACAGGGGGAGCACCCCAATTCGTGGATATTATTGAAGCACAGAAGCACTTTTTCTGCACCTGATGGACACTATTATATGGACTAACAGTTATAATTTATGAATGGACTGAACACACTGTTTTTTATTGCATTATTTTATAATCTTATTTGCACACATTTTAGCCTATTTTGCACTGTCGATACATGAGGTTGCACAGAGGTATAAGTTTATATTGTTTATATTGTTTATATTGTTTATATTGTTTATATTGTTTATATTGCAATATTTGCACATTTATTTGCACACTTTGGTGTATTTTGCACAATACATGCACTAGATTGCACAGAGATATATGTTTACTGAGAGCAGCACTGAAATATTAGGTTTCTAATGTTACATCTGACATTTCTCATGTAATTTATGTGCAGCAGTAACTATTTACTAAGCTTTTTACAATTGTTACATTTTTTTGTTTTGTTTACTGCCTGATATGTCCACTTTAAGTTTCCTTTTATGTGTCCACTTCTAGTTTATCTCATCCACAAAAGATGGGAAAAAATAATCAACAAACTAGACCAGTTTTTTATCACACAGATGAATTCTAAAGCTGTACTGAAATCGATGTAGATTACATTTGCCGTTTAACTGCACTTTTTATAGATTTTGCAGAAGCATTTTATTTTAGATTATACCCTAGAACAGATCTATACAATAGAAATTGTTTTAATCTTATTTGCAAACCAGCTCTCTGCTAAAATTAGATTTAGAGTGGTTGCACCATACACTATTTCTGTCTTAACAGAAAAGAGTTTAATATGAATAGAAATTAATATTATTGCAGAAAGTGCATTGCATCGCATTTATATTTTTTTCCCTAATTGTAAAAATAAAAATGTATGAACATTGCACATACAAAAAGTTTATAAAGCTTAGGAGAAACTGGTAATATTTTTCAAATACCAAATCATTTATTAAGATGTGATTTTGTTGCATATTTTTGAAAAAGGCTGCAATTCTAAATACTTTTGTTTGCCAGTGAGAATAAATGCATGTCAAATGCATGGAATTATTAAATCTTCACTAACATAGTGTAATATGTAATAATTTTCTGTACCATTTAACCACATGTTTTGTCCCATCCATCCATTTCTTATCTAGTAGTTTTTTATGACAAATAAAATAAATAAAAGAAAAAATATCAATTGAGTTAAAGCACCTATTAACTTAAGTACAGATTAAGCTCCCAACACACATCTGTAAATGTGTTGATACTAAAAACTGGGTTTTAGTAAAGGTTCTGTAAGCTACCATATTTGGTGGATAAGGTAGTACTCAAAGTATACCGGGCATGAGAGAGAAGCCATATGTCTGCTGTGCAAACCGGACACTACTAGTGTGGTCTCAAGTTTAAGAGGTTATTAAAAATATTAGAAATCAGTGTGTAGATTGTTTCATGGCTCTCTTGTTCTTCTTACCTCTATGGGAGATAGCAACAGGAAATTAAGAAAATATGATTTGTTTATTAAAGGCTAGTGAGAACATCCTACCTGTGAGAGACCAAAAAAATATTTGCAAGTAAATAATTAAAAAAAAAAAAAATATGAAAGTGTGACAAAACTAGCTTGATGGGTTTACTATGTCACTTCCAGATTTTGGAGAGCAGGTAGCTCCAGGACCAGGAAGTTGTTTACATGCACTGTAGCTTTTGTTTATACAAGCACTGTTAAGAAGTAAGTGTATTTTAATTGTCTTAAATTGCCAATAAATGCAAAATTTCATTATTGGAGGCTGCTTCTTGGTTTTTCCCTTTGCATATAAAAACTGGAGGAAAGTTTATGAAGAAGTGGTCCTGGGGAGCAAGTCTGGTTAAAGCTTCTGGAAGGAAGCTATACACTTAAAGAGCTTAAGATCCATTTCTAGAAGGTCATGGAGATCTGGTGAGTGGGGTGTTCACAAGGGAAGCACATATCGGTCACAATAAGTGAAGATATTGGATTTTCTACCTCTGGGCACAAAATACTTTTTAAGAGCACTTTACGAACTATGATATAAAGCAAAAAAGCCAATGCGCTTGGAGTAGTTGGAAAAGATGTGGAAAGTAAACCACAATAAAGTGGTAATAATGAAGAAGAAGAAGAAAAAAAACAAAAAAAAAAACTGCCAATTATAGTAGTGTCACCACATAAATAATACTCACATAAATAACTAAAATAGATAAATCTGGGCTAAATTCAAATTAAATAAAATATTTCATAAATGTATCATAAAATGACAATAAACTGTGCAAAATAGTGCAAATATGACTGTGCAAGGTAGTGCAAACTCATATAAGCAAAGTGCTGTACATAAAATGAACCGTGAATAAAGACAATATTCAAATAAATGACAAATATTCCATATAAAGTGCTGAATGTGAAAAGATATGTGAATCAATTATATATAAAATAATATGACAATATCAATAATATATAAAAAATGCCAAAATCTGTATGAAAGTGCTGGTAATGAAAAATAAATAAATATAAAAGTTCATATATATAAGTTCATGTGCAAATGTGCAAACATAAAGCAAATGATGGTGATCTGAACACGTGGGGTGCTCTCCAATTCGACTATGTCACCAATGTGCACCAAATCCCATAGTATATGCAATGGCCGCTCACCTCCAGGTTGGTTACAACAAGCGTGGTTCAGAGAAAGTAATTCTGTATGACTCCAGGCAGTGGTAACCAGACAGCTGGTAGGTGGTAATCTCGTAAGGCAAGGGTCCTGCTAACGTTCTCTCTCACATATTATCACAATAGGAAAGGGGCCTCATGGTGTAGTATGTAATAACATGTATTTCAAATAAAATAGATCACTCACAGTAAAATTAGGATAAATGCTCCTTCCTAAACTCGCGGTGTACACAGAAATGTGAACTTCCAGTCACGGCTGTAGACCGGAAGTGACGTCACCCGGCTCCTCCCTAATCTGAATAAATCTCAACACTGTTTATTGAATATATGTTTCTCACACAGAGACTTGTGTTTCTGACTTTTGTACAAAATTTATATTGTTTATAATATGTATGCACTATATTGCACAGTGATTTCTATAGTTGAAATATTGTGTGTTATTTATTTATGTACTTTACTTATACATGCACTTTACTTAGTTTGGGACGTAACTGAGGGAGGTGTATTGTAGTACAGTTTTATGTGTATGGTGTCACTGATGGGAATTTATTTACTTTGTTGTTTAGAGGAATTTTAAGTGCCATACCATATTGTCTTTTGTTTACCTTGGTTGTATCCAATTGATAGGATGTAAGCACGGTGGGGGCAGCTGCACTTGGTAATAGACCCATAGCACGGAGTATTGAATTGATTAAAAAAATATGAGCTGGGTCCCAGAGGATTGGCTGACATATCTTTGGCTATTTGCATGTTGTAGTTCAACTTGATTTACCAAAAACCTCAATCCAATGGATCAATTTATAATGCAAAAGTGCTTTTGCACCACATTACTTACAATCAGTGAAAATAAATCCTTCTACAATATGTGATATCTTGTAGCTGCTAGCTAACACCGTCAATGTGTTCCCACACCCTAATCATAGTGTTGAAAATATAGTGCAGTGCTGCTACCTTCAAATGTCACTGAAAACAAATATACAAACAACAATTAATTTCCAGCACGCTGACTAATAAAGCCAAAATATGCAATACGGTGAAGAAATATATATGCATATTTAGATAAATATAAATTCAACAATAATAATGTATTATGTGCACATCAATCATAAAACATAAAAAATATTCCCAATAATTAGTCTATTCCATCAAACAGTCCGTGAAAGGTTCCCTCAATCTAAATCATATAAATAGGGATCCACTCCAAAATCACTCCAAAGTGAAGCCCATACTGTGCTCTTAATGCTCCCACCTAGGTGGTGGACCCATATAATTATAGGTCTAATAGAGCCTTTCTCTTTAAGAGGTTAAACCACCGCTCTTTTTTCTTAAGGCTTGCATCCCTACTTATACCGCCAAAGAAAGTATTTCTCCTTTCTTTTTCTTACTCTTATTGGTGGCTCAAAATAAACATAATGAAATCCTAGTTCCTCTCATAAATAAACTTTTTTATTAAAAGACAAGTTAAAAATTCACCTACATATATTTGTGCATAAATCTGGTGCACCTCGGTAAAAAAGTATAACTGTTTCCTTGAGGATAATGTATTTCATGGTCAGCACCACTTTGCCTAGCACCTAACCATTTTGGGATGTACATACTGATATCATTGGCTCCGCCCTTATGCATTACATCACAAACCATGTGACTTATCAGATGGTCAGATGCCAGTTACTAAAACCGACTCTTATCTCTGCTTTGTTTGCATGTAACCATGAGATCTCTATGCTTACCCTTTACTAAACACTTTAAAAAACAGCTAAAATTGAATTAAAACTAACACATTTCCAACCTGGCATAGAATATATCCCAAAGTTGCCTTGTATTTATTTTTCAAATATTTTTTAATGAAATTCTCAAAATTACATGTTTCAAACCAAATTATCAGGGCACATGTCCCTAACAGAAAACCAACAGAATATAAGCTCAAAAAAAGAGGAGAACACAGTATTTTAGATTGTGGTTGACGCTGAGTGAAAATCAGCTAAGTACAGACTAATATGACTAAGACAGAGAATGAAGGGTTGAGGTTACATTGGTGTAAATAACCCTGTTATCAAGGGAAGCGTGGATGACAGAGATAAAGCTTCATTCTAAAGAATGTGCTATTGCCTAATGGGCCATACACACTATAAGATTTTCTGAAGACTTTTTCCTTTAGACTTACCAAAACCATATAATATAAGGTCAAACCTAAACACTTTCAATTTGTATGCAATCTGGCAGGCCCTTGCACTACATAGAAAAGGTAAATCTGAAGGAAATCTACCAACAAAAGTTGGATAGTGTGTATCCAGCTTAAGTGAGGATATAAGATAAGCAGAGGTACATATGTACTGCCATCCTCTAAATCAGCTGTGAGCAACAGAAGGAAAAATAAACATAACTAAGAGGCACTAGGGGAGGTTAAGTCCGGGCTAAAAGAGGAAAAAGGAAGGTTAGGTTCCAGGCAGCGAGTCAGAAGAGGGAAGCTTAACCTTGCCCAGTGAATTAATAAGATTTGCTTTTGCGTACTATTCAGTAAATTGAAAGGAGGACATCAGCTGAACTATTTCCTGATGTGGAGAATTATACTCTATGAAGGATCTCCAATGCATAAAGAAGTGTTTTATGGGTGCATATTTTTGGACCATTAAGTCCAGCTTCACCAGGTATAAAAGTGATTTCAGGTCCCATTTAACAGTGGTGACAGAAGGCACTGTGGGGGATGTCCAAGCTTTAGGAAGGGCTCTCCTGGCTGCCAATAAGCAGAGGTGGACCCAGGAGGGTAAGCATCATTTTCTGGAGGAGGGGGACGAAGTCTGATGCCCATCATATCCAAACAAGGAGCAGTTCCTTAAATAAGGTGATCTTTGTGACTCTGTTTATGTATTGTAGTAATTGATCACAGAAGGAGAAAATCACCATGGATGACCAAAGACAGTGGAGCAGGGTTCGTCCGCTTACCCCACACCACAGACACAAGACCGATAGGCCCTATGTATAATCTTAAATTGAGTTTCCCGCCTGTTCATTGATTATGATCTGATGAGTTGTCCAAACCCCTGCAAGATGTTTTACTGTGTCGTCAACATCCAGAACGGATTTGGCCCATCCCTTTAGTAAAGAGCAACTTGTAGATGACATCAATAGTGGTAGGAGTTGGGAATATAAAGTAGAGATAGAGTAAGATTTTTGTTGTATAACTTTGTCCACCTGGTGTCGTAATGTGCCTCCTTTTGGGTCCATAGAAGATTTAACCACTTTCAGACCGGAGAATTTGGCTGCTCAAAGACAAGGCCCTATTTTGCGATTCGGCACTGCGTGATTTTAACGGACAATTGCGTGGTCGTGCAACACTGTACCCAAACTAAATTGACGTCCTTTTTTTCCCACAACCAGAGCTTTCTTTTGGTGGAATTTGATCACCTGTGCGATTTTTATTTTTTGCGCTATAAACAAAAAAAGAGCGACAATTTTGAAAAAAAAAAATATATATTTTTCACATTTTTTTATATGAAATTCTAAAAAAAAGGTGTAAAAATCAAAATGTTTTAACATTTTAGGCCAATTTGTTTTCTGCTACATATTTTGGTAAAAAAAAATGCAATAAGCGTATTTTGATGTTGGTGTGCACAAAAGTTATTGCGTTTACTAACTACGGGAAAGATTTATGTCATTTTTATTTATTTTTTTTATACTAGTAATGGCGGCAATCTGCAATTTTCTGCGGGACTGCGACATTGGGGCAGACAGATCGGACCCCTGACTGACATTTTTGACACTTTTGGGGGTACCAGTGACATTACTACAGTAATCAGTGCTAAAAATATGCACTGTTACTGTAAAATGACACTGGCAAGAAAGGGGTTAACAGTACTGGTGATCAAGGGGTTAAATGTGACCGTAGGGGCATGATTCTAACTGTGGGGGGGGCGTAGCTTGTGAAGTTATCACAGGGACATGTGATCCTATATAGCAGGATCACATGACATCTGTGATCAATTCAGGGAGAAGTACAGACGGCTGTGTTTACATCAGCCGTCCGTTCTTCTCTGTCAGCGGTGGGAGAGTGCGAGTGGCCAGCGGCCAGCGGAGCCACCTGTCACATGCACTGGCTTCCCCGTTGATGAGTGGGGGTGGGAGCGCGCCTCCGGTGGTAGCGCGTGATCACCCCCTAGCTCGACCCAGGAGAGCGCCGTACATGTATGGCACTTTGCCTGGGAGAGCCAGCCTGCCGCAGTACATCTGCGGCGACTGGAAGTAAAGTGGTTAAAAAAAATATTTCTAACACGCAGCATGTATATACCAAGAATTACACCCCAAAATACATTCTGCTGAGTAAAAGGGTAAACAAAAGATTGCATGTGGTTTTAGTAGTGCGTAGGTCCAGGCAGCAGGCAGGGACATGGTCAGCGACAGCGAAAGGGATCTTCAGGCAGCAGGCATGAATACTATCCATAGTCAGTACAGGCAGCAGGCATGAGTACTATCCATAGTCAGTACAGGCAGCAGGCAGAGATATTGCCAGCACAGCCAAAGCATTGGTACAGACAACAGGCAGAGATGTGGTCAGCAACTGCCAAAATAATTTGTCCAGGCAGCAGGCAGAGGCATAGTCGGCACAGCCAAAGTATTGGTCCTGGAAGTAGGCAGGAACATGGTCCATAAGCAGGCATTACAGGTGGCAGGCAGAGGCATGGTCAGTTCAGGTGGCAGGCAGAGGCATGGTTGATTAACAGGCCAGGGTCAGAGGGTATCAGGCAGAAACATCATGCTTAGGGACTCCGTCAATAAGGTTTACTAGAGAGGTACTGTTTTATGCCAAGCCTTCCGTTAAAGTGGATTAGGGATTCATCCACACAAATATTTTTGTAAACATTTCTTTGAAGCTACAGCAAAAAAAGTTGATTAGTGGTCGAATTTGCCACACATCCAGCAGTTGCAGGGAGGACATAGTTTGCGCAAAGGGGGTAAGCACCTCTCACCCAGATGTTAAAGAAGAATGGCCTAATTGACAAGAGGAACATCTATCTTCTTCCCCATCCATTACAGTATTTAAGTCTCCTCCAAGAAGATGAAAGTGTTCCAGTGATAGCAGTATCAAAAATGAGAGGTTCTGAAAAAAAGGGGTGCCTGAGTTATTAACCATGTAAATATTGGAAATTTCCAGATCACAAGAGGCTAACATCAGCTGTACAGTCATTTTACACCCCAAATCATCAGCGTCCACCAAGCGAATATGATATGGTAAGTCCTTGTGGAGGAAGATCGCAACTCCAGCCTTGCAAGCAACGGCTGGAGAGCCTAAAATGTCCCCTACCCACAATTTGTGTAGAGGTCATCCCTGGACAGGTGTGTCTCCTGAAGGAGAGCCACATCTGCCCTGAGATGCCAAAGGTGGTGTAGAACATTTATCCATTTGGCAGGGGACGTAACTCCCTTAATATTCCATGAGACAATGTTCATAATAATACCTAATATATCAGGGAATAAATGGAGTGGTGTGCATCCCCCGAGGGAGAAAGCCCAAACAAGCCTAAAAACATTTGGCCCAAGACCAGACAGAGCATTAAATGAACATTTGGAACATACCCCAAAAGCAACATAAAGTAGAAAAAAAACAGTACAATTCAATAAGATAGGCAAATAAACAACATAACAATAACTGCAAGAAACGGACTTCACTTTTTTCTGCTTAGGGATTTAAGTACCCCAAACTACCAGCCTCTAAACCCCACATAAGTCAGGATCTTAGCAAAAAGGGAGAAGTGCTCCCTCCCCGTGCATCATGATGGGGGAATAAAAAAACACAGCACTGCAGCCCGGAAATGAGGAAATAAGAAGCTGGTGGGCAACAGTATTATAACTAACATGTGACACTGAGGGCCATTACAGCTCCTAGGGGGGATGCAATCAGGTGGCACCATAACAATCATCAACAAATTAGAAACAAGTAATATATAGCAGCAGCAGGAAGCTAGTGGCTCCTAAAAGGGAAAAGAAAAAGAGAACTTGCATGGCATCAATGGAGTTCAGAGCATCCAGTGTGGGTGGTGTAGCGAATATGTATGTCAGAAGGCTTTTTTGGGCTACATTACTGCGTGGGCGACAAAAGATCCTAAGAAGGGGGTGCGTGCTCTATGGTATTCTTATTAACGTTGGAAGGTGTAGTCCCGGAGAGCAGGCAATACACATACGGCTTGGCCAGTAGATGTGCAGGAGACTTGGTCCACGAACAGGGTGGTGATGTGGAGAGTGGCTGGGTAAGTGAGGGTAAATTTATCCAGGTGGTGGTGCAGAGCCAAGCAGAGCGGTGCAAATGCTATGCGTTATTTTGAGATTTCATTCGAGTAGTCCACTAATAAAAGAAGCTGGCATCCCTCGAGGATAAGACGACGAGCTTTGTGGTAATGATGCAGGGTGGCTTATTTGCCCACATAGTTTAAATAATGCATTATGATCAGCCAAGGTTTTGTTTGTGTCTCAAAAGGGGGGGCTGACATGATACGTCCTCTCCACAATACACAAAGTCCTCATTCCTAGAGCTTCAGGAATGCGTTTGCTGCATAGGTCAGGGATCGAGAATGCTCAGAAGGACTCAGGAAGGCCAATTACGTTATGACGACAGGACCTGGTTTATAGGTCCTCCATCCTGTCAAGCAACGCTTGTTGGAGCCCTGAGCGCTGAAAAACTGATGCTGACACTTGATGAAGCTGGTCCTCCATGGCAGAGATATGCTATTCAGCCTATGTGTGTGTTCTTAAATGTCCTGAGAGATCTGATCCAGCCCCTGTATTGATGCCCTGTCCACAGCCTCTGAAACTCAAGGAGAGAGAGGCTGTACCACTGCCTGTGTAATTATATTATGGGTTGAGTCCTCCTGTAATGACAGTGGAGCGGGAGGCTGGTCAGGTGCTGTTCCAGCTTCAGGAGTGGCGGCCATCTTGAGAGGCATCTCTTGCTCTGTTTTAGAGAGCCACCAAGGAAGGGACTGAGACCAAGGAAGGAAGAGACTGAGAGCGGGCACTGGAGTGATCCAGGAAGCGATCCGTGTGGCTGCAGATGGGATAGGAGAGCAGTTTGCCCGGATGACAGGGTGACAGCATGGTAAGGAAGGCAGGCTTGAAGAGGCTCAGAGGGAGCCGAGAAGGTGAGCTAGTTCCCTAGTACCAGAATGATATGCCTTGTATTAATATATGCAACTTATTTTAATCATCAGTACATATTCCACCATTAGTGTGCTGTATATAGCACCATCTAGTGCCCAATATACAATACATTTCTTACCTTACATTCAAAGTCATTGAAATTAAAATCCATCTGGATGCCTTCTGACTTAATTCTTTAATTTTATTACCATCCTGCCAGGGTCTGTTATATTTTTCAATACCCTTAAAGTGTAACCCCACAGGATTTTTATTTTGGTTCATCGAAAAATATTTGGATAAATGATGTTTTAGGTCTACAAATGATGTTAGGTCTACGTCGCTGGACCCAGGGGTGCCGCACTGCCGCAGTAGGATTACTGTTGGCAGTTGGAAAGTGGTTAAAGAGGAGCTCCAGTCTGTAAAAAAATAAATAAATAAAAAGGTGCGTGGCCTGGTCACAGACGAGTATGACCACCTGAACATGGAGCTCCACTTCTCCACAGTGTTCTACAGAATAACTCAGCAGCCCATCCAAGCTCCTTCCATCTAAATAGGGGAAACTGATGCTTCACGACCCCCTGATTATGAACCGCAGACGATCCCAATCAAGGGGATTACATAGGCTCCTGGATTACTACAAGATGGCACCGACTAAGACAGAGACACTCTGTTGCTGATTACGCCGCCTGTGTCTGCTGTGAATTAAAATCTGGTCTCAGACATGGAAGAATTACAAGAATCATCGGGAGCTTCTGTTAAGGGAATCAGTCTTCTGTGATGGATGATTGATAGCCTTTGTGGTATATATGGAAAATGACACTGACACCCGGGCAGCTCTTCTGAAGAGTAGACGCAACTCCAACTGGTAAGCAAAAAAAAAAGAAGGCGCCTCTAAGGGCAGCACGAACAATCATTTATTGGCACATGAAGAGTGAAAACGTACAAGATAATTGTAAAAACGGGCACATACCAGCGTCACTAGGGGTCCGTTCCTGACCCTGTGGCATCTCTCAGGTTACTCTGATATATTGTTGTTGTTCTTGTAACTGTACTGTTAACTAAACATACATAGCCTCTACAACGTACGTAGCTACTTTGTAGGCATATATTTTCTTAAATGTTTTGCAAATCTGTAAATGTTATAATTGCACTTAGGTCCTTGAGATCCATATGATATACCCTTGGTGACTAATTGGACCGCATATTTCTCTGTACCACTTTGACATCATCCCTATCTGAACTCATGTCACTCAAAATCCCCTCCCTCAATGTCAAAGGCTTAAATAGCCCATTTAAACAATCCTTGTTATAGAAGGCAAACACCCGAATTTGCAGGGTGAGTGCAAAAATGCAAGGACTGACAGCAAATAATCTGGCCTCTTCTCAGGAAAAGGCAACCCCCACTCCTGCAGTCCTTTTTATAACATAGGTTGTATTGTGAGCATGCCTGCACATGCCCAATAAAGGATATGCCCACCAGTGTCATTCAATATGCTTAAAGTGTCAGCACCTGATTGCAGGCACAAATACTCTCTGCAACTGTGTTAGCCCTTGGCTATGTGCATCACAATTCACAGACTACAGGCCAAAGATTTAAGTCCATGGGCATGCACAAAAAGAAAGCAAGAGTTATACAGTATGAGCATATGTACCTGTG
Organism: Pelophylax lessonae; assembly: GCF_965119305.1. Lineage (NCBI taxonomy): Eukaryota > Metazoa > Chordata > Amphibia > Anura > Ranidae > Pelophylax > Pelophylax lessonae. The sequence goes on from NC_138772.1 coordinate 368,954,470, forward strand.
CACTGCACAAAAGAAAATGTAAATTGTCCAAGTCCCTGGGCATGCTCAGTGCTAAAAAAAAATACAAGTTGTAAGTCCTTGGGCATGTAGAGGGTACAAAGCAGGAAAATTCAAATTTGTGAGGGCTACTTCCCCTAAATTACTGACAAGCACATTCGTCATCAGCATTGGAAACGCATGTCCAGTATTTTTCATCTATTCCGATGGCTCTAGTTCAACCCAGTGCAGTGGGTTCTTGTGTAGTAAACAAAATTAGAACATAATAAAGAAGTTTTTATTTTTAATGTCAGCTCTTTTATTTAAATTATGTGAAACCCTTCTAAAATGTACTAGCTTGCAAAAAACATGCATTGGTAATAGTTCAGGTACTTATATAGCACTGTCAATTTACGCAGCGCTTTACATACATATTGTAAATTTGCTTCAGGTCATGCCTTAACCCCTTGCCTACCACCCAATGCAGATTTACTGCGGCAGGGCGACTCAGCTGCGCATAGATTATGTACAAGCGGTCTCGGCGCCGGTGCCTCGCTCCCACTGTGATTAGGCACAACGGGAACCAGACCACTGGAGGAGCAGGCGCGATCGCCGCCAGCCTCCCGCAATCTTCAGGGAAACTGAAACTGTCAGATAGGCACAATGAGATTGTGTGTCTCAGCTAAGCTAAAACACTGATCTCTGTGTGCCTGTCACAGAGCCCTCCTCCACAGCTAGTAAGCACAATTTAGGCTCACACTTAACCCCTTGATCACCCCCAGTATTAACCTCTTCCCTGCCAGTGTCATTTATACAGTAACAGTGCATAATATTTAGCACTGATCACTGTATTGGTGTCACTGGTCCCCAAAAAGTGTCACCTAGTATAAGATTTGTCCGCCACAATGTCGCAGTCCCGCTTAAAATTGCTGATCACCGCCATTACTAATAAAAACAACAAAAAAAACGCTATAACTTTTGCGCAAACCAATTAATATACACTTTTTGGGGATTTTTTTTTTACCAAAAATATGTAGCAGAATACAAATTTGCCTAAACTGATAAAAAATATGTGATTTTATTGGGAATGTTTTATAGCAGAAAGTAAAAAAATATTGTTTTTTCTTTTTCAAAATTGTCTCTCTTTGTTTGTTTATAGCGCAAAATCTTAAAATTGCAGAGGTGATTAAATACCACCAAAAGAAAAAAAGGACATCAATTGTATTTGGGTACAGCATCGCCCGACCGCGCAATTTTCAGTTAAAACAATGCAGTGCTGAATCGCAAAAAATGGCCTGGTCACTAAGGGGGTAAAAGCTTCCGGGGGGCTGAAGTGGTTAAAGGGACTTACAATATTAAGTTCCTAATTCACATTTATACACATACTAGGGACAATTTAGACAGGAGCCACATCAACAACCAGCATGTCTTTGGAGTGCGAGAGAAACCCCAAGCAGGCACAGGGAGAACATGCAAACATCAAAGCAGGTAGTGCCTTGGTTGGGATTTGAACCAATGACCCTAGTGCTGCTAGGCAGATGTGCTAACCACTTAGCCACTGTGCTGCCACATGCATTTTGACTGTATCTCTTTGGTGTGAACCAGCCCTAGGTTCAGAGGGTGGCACAACTATTCCAAAGTGACACACACAAGAAAAGAAAAGAACGTAAGGGATTCACTGTTTTCACCTCTGCTAAACCATGTGATTTATCCTTGTACTTATGTGTAGTGTTGAGCGAACACGGACTGTTTTATTCGTGTTCGTACCGAATAAGTGAATTTTTGTTACCCGAACACGGACCCAAAAACTTTACTGTATGTTCGGGTTTAAAATCCGTGTTCGGTCATTTTATTTCCGGGTTTGTATGTATTGGCGCGCTTTTAATGGCGGGCTTTCAACAGACAATCAACAAGCGTTTAACTGGGGTGCCTTAAGCCATCCCAGCCATGCCTACAAATGTATTAGTAGCTGTGATTAGCCATCTGAAGCATGTGACCAAGTCTTTATAAGTTCGAGACCAAGCGCCGCTGCGTCATTCTGCTGTAGTACAGGGACAGAGCACACATCATACGTGCTGGCTGCTGATTAGGGACAGACAGTCATAAATTATATTGTGTCCGAAAATAATTCAGAATCAGGGACAGGTCAGAGTGCTGCAGGCAGGGCGAGTTGTTAGGGCATTTTAGGGCGAGGCTGGAGATAGGCAGGGTCAGTGTTCTACAATCGATTTTGCTGTGTGGGGGGGGTTTGCAGTGCCGGCAGTGACCGATCTTATCGATCATTTTAGGGCCAGGCTGGAGATAGGCAGGGTCAGTGTTCTACAATCGATTTTGCTGTGTGGGGGGTTTGCAATGCCGTCAGTGACCGATCTAATCGATCATTTTAGGGCGAGGCAGGATATAGGCAGGGTCAGTGGTCCACATCGGTTTTGCTGTGTGTGGGGTGGTGTGAACACAATCTTTTTGCCCGCTTAGGAGGGAGAAAAAAGTATTTTTTATCAGTCAGTTGTGTGCAGCGTTTTTCCTTCAGTGCTGCTGACTGTGATAATACACTGCTGTGTTCACATGTGCTATTATTGAGTGATTTCAACATTTTTTTCTATTCCACTATTCAATATACACCCCTTTGGGTTAAAAAAAATTAAATTGTGGCATAGTCTGTACTAATCTATTTTGAAAATTACAAACTTAAAAGGGGAATTTTCTTTTTTTTTTCCCTCCATAGCCTGCAGCAGAGCTGACTGATATAAGACACTGCTGTTCACATGTGCTATTGAAAAATCACCAATTTTATATCATATTTTCTATTCCGCTATTCAATCTACACCCTTGGGGTAAAAACAATTAAATTGCGGGATAGTCTGTATCGGTATGTGTGAGATACACCTTTCCAATTTTTGGGGCGCATCTCATACCACCGAGGATTGCAGGGTGCTTCAGTCTGCCTCCTGCCTGTTCCGAACTCCTCCTACTCCTCATCCTGCCTTTGGGGGTACAAAAAATAGTAATTTGGGCCTAGTCTGGGTCTGTACGTGTGAGATACATACACCTTTTGATATCATATTTTCTATTCCGCTATTCAATCTACACCTTTGGGGTAAAAACAATTAAATTGCGGGATAGTCTGTATCGGTACGTGTGAGATACACCTTTCCAATTTTTGGGGCGCATCTCATACTGCCGAGGATTGCAGGGTGTTTCAGTCTGCCTCCTCCCTGTTCCGAACTCCTCCTACTCCTCATCCTGCCTTTGGGGGTACAAAAAATAGTAATTTGGGCCTAGTCTGGGTCTGTACGTGTGAGATACATACACCTTTTGATATCATATTTTCTATTCCGCTATTCAATCTACACCTTTGGGGTAAAAACAATTAAATTGCGGGATAGTCTGTATCAGTACAGGTGAGATACACCTTTCCAATTTTTGGGGCGCATCTCATACCGCAGGGTGCTTAACTTTGCCTCCTGTTCGGACCTCCTCCTACTCCTCATCCTCATCCTGCCTCTAGGGTACAAAAAATTGTAATCGGGGCCTAGTCTGTGTTTGTATGTGTGAGATAAACCGTATTATAAAATTTTTCCTATTCCGCTATTCAATATACACCCTTTTGGAGTGTAAAAAATTAAATTACGGCATAGTCTGTATCGGTACGTGTGAGATACACCTTTTAAATTTGTTTGGCGCATCTCCTTCCACCGCCAAGGATTGCAGGGCGCTTCAGTTTGCCTCCTGTTCCGAACTCCTCCTACTCCTCTTCCTCATCCTCCCTTTAGGGTATAAAAAATTTTAATCGGGGCCTAGTCTGTGTTTGTACGTGTGAGATTTTTTATCCTTTTTTCTATTCCGCTATTCAATATACACCCTTTTGGGGTAAAAAAAATTAAATTGCGGCATAGTTTGCATATTTGACTGTGAGATACACCCGTGCAATACTGTTGTTGTTTTGTTCCGCTATTCAATAAACACCTTTCTAGGGCAAGATCATAAATTACAGAAATATGAGGAGACCGTCAAATAGGGGCCGTGGCCTGGGTCGTGGTGCTGCTGGTAGAGCTCCTGTTGCAAGGAGAGGACGTGGTCGATCTGTGCCAGCTACACGCACAAGTGAAACACCTTCCTCAAATGTGAGTAGGCGACAGAACCTGCAGCAGTATTTGGTAGGGCATCATGCGCCTCTAGAAGTGATGAGGCCAGAAGAAGTAGAGGCGATAGTAGATTGGGTTGCTGACAGTGCCTCCAGTTCCTTCACATTGTCTCCCATCCAGTCTACTGCAGAAAGGTCAGAGTTGGCACCTGCAGCCAATGTCCAACCGTCTTTCACCTCACCCCCTTGCAAATCAGGCAAGCAGTCTGAGCCCCAAGTCATGCAGCAGTCTCTTCTTCTTTTTGATGACTCTGTCAGCAGGGTTTCCCAGGGCCATCCACCTAGCCCTGCCCCAGAAGTGGAAGAGATTGAGTGCAGCGATGCCCAACCACTTATTTCTCAAGATGAGTACATGGAAGGACCATCGCAGCACGTCTCCGATGATGACGAAACGCCGGTGCCAACTGCTGCGGCATTCAGAATTGTGGAGACCGACAAGGAGGGCAGGGGTGAAGACTGGGTGGAAGATGATGTGGAGGACGATGAGGTCCTCGACCCCACATGGAATGAAGGTCATGCAGGTGACCTGAGTAGTTTGGAGGAAGAGGCGGTGGTCACACAGAGCCACCAGCACAGCAGAAGAGGGAGCAGGGTGCAGAAGCGGAGCGGCCGTGCCCTAGACACTACGCCTGCTACTGCCCAACGCAGCAAGGGAACGAGCGCACCACAGCGAGCTCAAAGGAGTTCTCTAGCGTGGAAGTTCTTCAGAATATGTGCTGATGACAGGACACGAGTGGTTTGCCCCCTGTGCAATCAGAGCCTGAAGCGAGGCATAAACCTTCTCAACCTGAGCACAACCTGCATGATCAGGCATCTAAGTGCAAAGCACGAGCTGCAGTTGAGTAGACACCTGCAAAACAAAGAAAGGTCTCTGGCTCCTCCTGCTTCCTCTTCTTCTGCAGTCTCGGCCTCTCCATCCACATCTGTAATGATACCGGCACCTGCCACCCCGCAAACAGACGATCTGTCAGCAACACCACCACCTGGGTCACCAACCATCTCCACAATGTCCCGTGGAAGCGTTCAGCTTTCCATCTCCCAAACACTTGAGAGGAAGAGGAAGTACCCCCCTACCCACCCGCGATCCCTGGCCCTGAATGCCAGCATTTGAAAATTCTTGGCCTTTGAAATGCTGTCATTCCGTCTGGTGGAGACGCACAGTTTTAAAAGCCTTATGTCGGTGGCTGTCCCACAGTACGTCGTGCCCAGCCGCCACTACTTTTCCAGGCAAGCCATCCCTTCCCTGCACAACCAAGTGGGGGAAAAAAATCAGGTGTGCACTGCGCAACGCCATCTGTGCCAAGGTCCACCTAACTACCGATACGTGGACCAGTAAGCACGGTCAGGGGCGTTATATCTCCCTAACGTCACACTGGGTAAATGCAGTGGCGGATGGGCCTGAGGCGGATAGCAATTTGGCGCATGTCCTTCCACCACCGAGGATTGCAGGGCGCTTAAGTTTGCCTCCTGTTCCTAACTCTTCCTACTCCGCTTCCTCATCCTCTACCGCCTCCTCATCCGGTCAGCGTAACACCTTCACCACCAACTTCAGCACGGCCAGGGGTAAACAACAGCAGGCAGTTTTACAACTTGCCTGTTTGGGGGAAAAACCACACACCGCGCAGGAGTTGTGGAGGAGCATGGAACAGCAGACAAATGAGTGGTTGCTGCCAGCGAGCCTCAAGCCCGGCCTGGTGGTGTACTATAACGGGCGAAATCTCGTAGCAGCTCTGGGCCTAGCCGGTTTGACGCACATCCCTTGCCTGGCGCATGTGCTGAATTTGGTGGTGCAGAGGTTCCTTAAAAATTACCCCGATATGTCAGAGCTGCTGCAGAAAGTGCGGGCCGTCTGTGCGCACTTTCGGCGTTCTCACCCTGCTGCTGCTCGCCTGTCAGCGCTGCAGCGTAACTTTGGCCTTCCTGCTCACCGCCTCATATGTGACGTGCCCACAAGGTGGAACTCCACCTTGCACATGCTGGAAAGACTGTGCGAGCAGCAGCAGGCCATAGTGGAGTTTCAGCACGCACGCGTGAGTCGCTCTGCGGAACAGCACCATTTCACCACCAATAACTGGGCCTCCATGCGAGATCTGTGTGCCTTGTTGCGCTATTTTGAGTACTCCACCAACATGGCCAGTGCCGATGACGCCGTTGTCAGCTTAACTATCCCACTTCTATGCCTCCTTCAAAAAACGATTTGGACGATGATGGAAGAGGATGTGGCACAGGATGAGGAGGAGGAGGAGGAGGATGAAGAGGTAACATTTCCAAGGCTTTCAGGGCAGTCATTCGCAAGTGGCTCCGAGGGTGGGTTCCTGCACCCACAAATGCCAGGGACACAATTGTCCACCAGGGGCACAGTTCTTGAGGATGAGGAGGATGAGGAGGAGGAGATGGAGGAGGAGATGGAACCATGTTCACAGCAGGGTGACGCCCAGGCCAGCTCATGGCCATCACTGGTGCGTGGCTGGGGGGATACAGAGGACACGGACGATACACCTCCCACAGAGGACAGCCTTTCGTCGCCTCTGGGCAGCCTGGCACACATGAGCGATTACATGCTGCAGTGTCTCCACAATGACCGCCGAGTTGCCCACATTCTAACTTGTGCTGATTACTGGGTGGCCACGCTGCTGGATCCCCGTTACAAGGACAACGTACCGTCCTTAATTCACTCACTGGAGCGCGATCGCAAGATGCGCGAGTACAAGCGCACACTGGTAGATGTGATGCTGCTGGCATTCCCACCTGACAGCGGGGCCACAGTGGAAGCACAAGGCCAAGGCAGAGGAGGAGGAGGAGGAAGAGGTCGCCAATGCAACCAGGGCACCGCCAGCACCTCAGAAGGCAGGGTTAGCATGGCCGAAATGTGGAAAAGCTTTGTCAGCACGCCACAACAAACAGCAGCACCAGCAGCTCATATGGAACGTCTTAGCAGGAGGCAGCATTTCAGCAACATGGTGGAGCAGTATGTGTGTGTTCACATGTAGTGAATGACGGGTCTGCCCCCTTCAACTTCTGGGCCTCCAAATTGGGCACATGGCCTGAGCTTGCCCTTTACGCCTGGGAGGTGCTGGCGTGCCCTACAGCCAGTGTGTTATCTGAACGTGTATTTACGGCTGGGGGCGTTATCACAGACAAGCGCAGCCGCCTGTCCAGAGACAATGTGGACAAGCTCACGTTCATTAAAATGACATGGATCCCACAGGACTTTTCTGTACCTTGTGCAGAATAGAGATGGATACCGACCTTACCCAGCCATTGTTCTATTTTTGATCTTTCTCACTCTTTTGGGGTGTACCCTCATTTAAAATGACTGAAAAAAAGCAGTGTTGGCTTCCTCGTCCTCCTCCACCGCCGCTTCCACCTACACCACCCATAGGTGTGCGCAGCCTATTGCATTAGGGTGCGCACCCCAAAGTTTAAATACACATGCATGTGTTTGCCTACATGTATATGGCCCCGGTACATTACTCTCCCTGCTGGCAAAGTGAAATAGAAGTGTGTGGCACTTCTCTTATGGCAGAGCAGGTCCGAGGGAGATCTTTCCCATCTCCTCACTGGCAAACAGAGCGATAATGCTAATGTGCCCTAGGTGATTAGGGTATGCCCAGGCACACCCGGCACACCCTGTGCGCACGCCTATGACACCGCCACATCCACCACCACCTCAACCTCCCTCCTACTCCATATGGGCCTCGTCCTTCACAGATGAAGAACATTGTTTTATTTTTCTGTTTTTTTTTTGTTGTTTTAAGTTATTTCCCTATCCACATTTGTTTGCAGAGCACTCGCCATGCTCTTAACTACATTTTGCTGCCATTTGCCCTTTCCATTGGTGTTTTAGAGCCATTTTAGTGCCTGAAAGTTCGGGTCCCCATTGACTTCAATGGGGTTCAGTGTCCGGGTAAAGTTCGGAAAAAGTCCGGGACACGGCCGAACCTGCTGAACACGGGCATCAGGGTGTCCGCTCAACTCTACTTATGTGAGTAGATGCACAATATATATTACACAAAATATGCAGGTTGCCCTATGGAATGTATGACATGTTTGGAATGCTTGCTTATCCCTTACATGGCTTAATGTACATGACCAAGTGGAGATGCAAACAGCGAATTCTTGCTAATGTACTCTGGAGTTCCTGAGTGCCATCGAACAACCTGTTGCTGTGATATGCCATATGCAAGGCTGTGGGTGGATGATTACTGTCAGCATGCTGCTATAAAACTGCCTATATTTTGGGTCTTAGCGCTTGGTAAAAGGCTGCAATTTGGGTTGGTGTAGAATTTCCATGGCTGGTTATTGTCATTAATGCGTGAAAACATATATCAAGGTTTGAAATGATGATGGAACCCTCCTACACATAACTACTTATTTTATTTGCATATAGGTGGTGTACTTACATCAGAATTTATGTTTAATGATTTATGAATTGATATTTTTTATTTATTGGTGTGTCACTTGGAAATAGTAGTGTCACCCTGTTTTTTTTTTTTTTTTCATTTTTATGTATATTTATGATATTGGGACACATTTTTTGGAAAAATATTATGCATGGGAGTGAGCCTATTTGCCAAAAAAGCACTTTAGTAAATCAACCCCATGGTGTCATTAGCTTACAAGTATCTATAAAAGGGTTTTATTTTACCATTTTGCAACAATTTGTTATCAGTAGATAGACCTATACTTTATTAGGAAAACTGAAAAAAAAAAGGTTTTCTTTTTCTCTTGGTCTTCTTCTATTGTGTTCATGTCACAAGCAACATTTTATTGCATCCTGATTAATATGCTTTGTGGTTCTGTCCTTACAAAGTATGGTGTTAGGAAGAGTTTTTTTTTTTTTTGGGGGGGGGAGGCATATTTATTAAATTATATAATGATAGCTACATTTATGCTCATGTTTAACATACATTTTTATGTATTTATTTACGCATTTCCTTAAAAATAAATTGCATTATTAAAAAATGTCAACTTTATATGTGCTCTGGGAATTGATTTGAGTTCATCTGCAGTTCACAGCTGCAAAGAAAGTATTGTATGATGCTTCTCAAATGTATTTCATTAAATTCTATATCTAAAATATGTTTACAGCATATACATGTCATAGATCATCAAATATAAAGAGTTATCTGGGATGAGCCATTCTGATAACACAAATGTGTGAACTATAATTTATGCCTAAATTTTATTATAAATACACTAGGGTTGATTTACTAAAACTGGAGAGTGCAAAATCTGGTGCAGCTCTGTATAGAAACCAATCAGCTTCCAGTTTTTTTTTTTTTTGTCAAAGCTTAATTGAGCAAGCTGAAGTTAGAAGCTGATTGGCTACCATTCACAGTGGCTGTAGATTTTGCACTCTCCAGTTTTAGTAAACCAACCACACTGTCTAGAATTTTAGTACGCTTACATTTTTTAATTTAATCATTAATTTTAATTTTAAAAGAGTTGACAAAAAGAATGGAATGGAGATAAAAAATAGATCTGTCACATACCTGTATGAGGAACCTGAGATGATGAGGATGGGGCACAATTCCCATCTGAGCAAACCTGGAGGCTGAAACAGGGTCAGCAAGGTTAAATGTAGGGGACAAGTGCCAGGCAGTGGAAACCAAAGACTGGAACATGGAAGAGCTGGTATCAGACAAGAAGAAATACAGTGGGTACAGCACAATACAGCACAATTCCCATCCAAACAAACCTGGAAGTTGAGACAGGGTGAGCAAAATCAATGGTAGGGCACAAGTGCCAGGGAGTGGAAAACTGAAGACTGGAACATGGGAGGTCTGGCATCAGACAAGAAGAAAAACAGTGGATAGGGCACAGAGAATGCACAAAGTTCATTTAAGAACAGAGTTGGGTCACAAGCTAAGTTTGGTAACAGTCAAACAAGAAGGCACCAAATCATAGGGTAGGATCAAGGTCAGGAACAAACAGAGGTTGGCAATGTGCAGACAGCAAAGCAAAAAGTAGAAAAATCTTGATCAGAAGTCTAGCCCCAGGTCAGTAACACAGATGAGAAACAAACATAGGCAGATAGGGATAATCCAGTCAAATGAAAGCTGGGCCTGTAACAGGGTCAAGTATAAGGTCCAGGATCAGAAATTGTAAGAACTTCGAACAAAAGACCATTCAGCAATGATCCTATATAGAACTCAGGTTTGAATAGTGTTAGGCAATAGTATTTGTGGAGTATGCCATATTGGCCTTAGTGTGCACATTGTTGTGTGTTGTTAGCAGCCTGCAAATGTGCACATATAAGCCTTATGGCTGGCATGATCTTTCTGTTGTCTGGCATGATTCTCCTGACAACGTTAGTCTGGGGTGTTTATATAGGATTGTTTGGTAGACATCAGCCTATCTGCATTTTACAACATTCCAATCTCACAGCCTTTTAAAACATTTTTACCCCTGAGAAACCCTTGAAACTATTTTCAGTCTTTGGGAACCCTTGATAAAACCAGTTAATTGGGAATAAGTAGGAAAATGCTTCTTACTTTGGGGGTCAGTGGGAAGAATGTTTATTACATTTGTGGTCAATAGGAAAAATACCATGTCACTGATTCTATAATGTGGAATTAGCTCCAGAACTTTGCAGGCACCATCAAATAGGAGGTCGATCAGCCACAGCTCAAATAACCCCTAGCAACCTCTACAGTAACCCCAATTGAAAATGGCTGTCTATCAAATAGGATTTACCCTATTTGCCTATCACTTTTAAAAAGCATTCTTCCATCAGCATACAACATATTTGAAAGATTCTAATTTGAAACAAGATTCACACATCAAATTTACACTAGGCTAATCCTTTTTGAAATTAATATCCAATAGGAGTCTAGGATTCCCACATACTTATCAAGCAAAATTGACCAAAAGCAGCTGGATATTTAGATTTGTACAATAGAAACATTTTTCTCAGCTGTAATCCACCCTGAGGTGCTCATCCAACCCCTTTCTGTCCCCATTTGTCAAAAAAACAATTTGGCAGTGGTATTGGCAGAGTTCTAAATTGATATAAGAGTTTAGGAAGGACCTGCATCCTGTACGCCGCAATGCAGCCCAGCCAGGACAGGTGAACCTTTCTAATAGAGGAAAATCCCTCTGCGATTTGCTCAAGTAGTGGTAGGTAGTTGCATTTATAGAGGTTAACAGTTGGTGAGGTTAATTGGATACCCAAGTATTTTATAGAGGATAAACCCCAATCGCAGTGGAAGATGCTTTGGAGTGTATCCAATCCCCCCGTGGAGATGTTAATCGGCAATGCAGAACACTTGCTCGTGTTAATCTTGTACAACGAGATATTACTGAAAGTTGTTAGAAGTCGCTTAATCTTCACCAGGGAATTGGAGGGATCTGTAAGTGTTAGTATGATATCATCTGCAAATAGTCCTAATTTGTGTGACGTTGGGCCAATGTTGATACCCTTTATAATGGGGTTAGTCCTAACAGCTTCTGCCAGGGGTTCTAAAACGAATGAAAATAAAATAGGCTATAATAGGCAGCCTTGTCTAGTTCCGTTTGAGAGCCTGAACGAGTGTGACAGTAGTCCATCAGAATATACTCGTGCCGACAGGTCCGAATACAGGGACATAATAGCCGAGAGGATATGGCCTTCAAACCCAAATCCAGCGAGCGTTTGCGATAGGTAACCCCAATGGACCCTATCAAATGCTTTTTCAGCGTCTAAGTGACAAAGACCGAGGGGATACTTTTAGTTTCTGTGTATTTGAGGAGATTGATCATGTGATGTATGCCATCAGGAGCCTGTCTGCCTTTATCAAAGCCTACTTGATCTAAACCAATTAGTAGTGGGGTAGCTGGAAGTAATCTATTGGCCAGTACTTTAGCGTAGATCTTAAGATCTACATTGAGGAGGGAAATGGGACAAAAATTTTGTGGGGAATCTAGAGTTTTGCCTGGTTTGAGGATTGTGACTATGACAGCCTGGAGCATTTATTTAGGGAAGGAACCTGACTGTGCTGCTGTGTTGATTACCTCAGCCAAATGCAGGCAAAGGTTTTGAGAGAAGGCTTTATAGTATTCCTTGAACAGCCATCTATTCCCAGGGATTTATGTAAGGGCAAGGAACGGATAACATAGAGTATTTCGTCAATAGTGATCGGTTTGTTGAGGGTCGCTAGCGAGTTCTCATCCAGTGTCAGTAAATTAAGGTTGTTGAGAAATTTGTCTATGTCGGGTGCAGTCGGTCGGTTTTCTTAGTGCAAGCCCTTTAAGTTGTTTAGGGTCTCATAATAGTCCTTAAAGACGTTCTCAATATCTTTTGGGTTGGTGTATACTGTAATGTCTCTGTTATGTGGTGCTTCATGTGTGGGATTTGCGACCTCTGACATTTTGCCTTCAGTTAAGAGGCCAAAAGTTTGCCAGATTTGTTATGCTGCGAGTACCAGGAGACCTGCAGCCTTCTATAATGGAAATAGTGGTCCGTTACATGGAGCTGTTTGAGTTCATTTCTTTTATCAGTGTTGCTGTTCCAATTGTATAATGTTTGCCTGAAGGTTGTGGATGCACAAGGTCCTACTTTTTCTATCCCTGGCTGTCATTCGGATTAAAAGGTCCCTTGTTACTGCTTTGTGGACACACCAGACCATGGTTGGGGGGCAAAAACCGTCACCATTTATTGCAAAATATTCTGCGAGGTGCTTGTTCAAGTCCGCAGAATATTGAGGATGAGCAAGAATGTATGAGTTGTTGCACCACAAGGGTTTAGAAACCGTTCTGGAGTCATCTTTGAGGTCCATGGTAATATGTCCATGGTCTGACCATGTGATAGAGTGAAGCTACAGGTTGTAATAAAAACTTGTCAGTGAGGAACATGTAAATCCTAGAATAGCTTTTATGCACATTAGAGTAAAAGGAATAATCTCTTTCAGTAGTTTGGAGACACCGCCATGGATCATAAAGACCCTCGCTAAAGCACAGGGGTCCTATGCTAGGTCTGTACATATACACAACGTTCGACCTGCGCCAGTGAAAGAGTCAAGTACATTCGATCTTATGAAAAAAGTTTCAACTGTGGCTGTAGTTAGTCTTTTAGGAAGTATGCAGGATGGTTCAATCCCTGGGGTTAGTGGAGATGGATGGTGGAGGTGGCTGCAGGCTTCATACAGAGCTAGAGGGACTCTGCAACAGACAAAAAGGGGTAGGAGAAGAAAAGCAGCGCCACCTCAGTGTAGATTAAAAGGTTATTTATTACATAAAAACAACGTAGTAACTCACACAGAGGAAATCATTGATCAGCAAATGGTAATAGTTCTTCTGCAACACTCCAGAGATGTTCGGGAAGTACACTGTGGTGGCCGTGGTCCTGGCTGTGCCGGTGGAGTCCGACACTTCCTGTGGTTCTGGCAGCGTTCAGTATCCAGGCTTACATCCAATAGTGGCAGGGGGGTGCTCGCGTTCGGAGCATGCGTGCTCCTTCCTCAGGCGAGCTTTGTCACTCTTAGATTTCAATGCTGTTCTCCAGAGACTTCTTCTTTTTGCAGGATAATTAAGTTCTCTGACGTTGATGGACATCCATCTAAGAGACATGGCCAAGCAGGGAAGGCCTCCATCTGGTGGGGAGAGAAGGGAAGGGAGAAGAGGGAGAGAAAAACAAACATCTATCTTAAAGTTAAAATAGGGACCAAACAATTGGCCAACACTGCAGCAGTGGCCGTGCCATGCATAAGATTCTCGAAACAGTATATCAGCATCACAAGGCTGCGAGAATTCTTGCAATACATTCTGGGGTAGAAAAATTAATTGAGCCAGGCAACGGGTGCATGTGACTCCATCCGGAGTGCAAACAGGTACTGAATGAGGATTAGAAACAAGTGTTGAAGGATCTGCAAGTGGGTAAAGCACTCCATCACTAATGGGGGGACAATTTATGTCATCAGCGGGTCTCCTGGTAGATCTGGAAGTAGAAGCAGGTGAGGGTACATCTCTAGGAATGAAGCTTACCCCTCTGAGTAGATCCAGGCCTTTTTCCAGGGAAGTTATGGAGTGTGAAGTGTTGTTCAGAGTCACAGTCAGTTTGGCTGGGAAGCCCCATTTATATAGGATTTTATGATTTCTCAGAGTCTTAGTGATGGGGATAAGGTTATACCTGGCAGACAGCATCGCTTGAGACAAATCCGCATAAAGGGATATGCCTGCATACTGGCCGGGTAGGGCAGTATTTTGTCGAGAGAATCTCATGAGTCGGTTCTTTATGTGATAAAAGTGGATTCTAGCGATAACATCTTTTGGTACATTTTCAGGAATATGGGCTGGCTTTGGAAGTCTGCTTGCTCTATCAATAATCACATCATTAGCATTGAGCTCTGGAAGAGTTTTCATCATGAGTTGCTGCAGGAATTCAGTGAGGTCAGCAGGCTTGACTGATTCTGGAACTTCTCTGAATTTAATGTTGTTCCTGCGGGACCTGTCCTCAATATCTGCCACTTTAAGTTTGAGCATTTTCATTTCTTCCTCCAAGTCAATATGAGCATCTACTAATTCATTGTGTGTCCCTGTGAATTCATCCATCCTTTGCTTAGCATAGTCCACCCTATCCTCTAAAGCAGTGGTCCTCAACTCCGGTCCTCAGGGCCCACTAACAGTCTAGATTTTAAGTATTACCTTGGGGAGATGCAGACTAGAGTACTGCAATCACTGAGCAGCAAATGATATCATCTGGGATGTATTTCAGTTATCTTGAAAACCTGGCCTGTTAGTGGGCCCTGTAGGCCAGGGTTGAGGACCACAGCTCTAAAGCATTAAGTTTTCTCTGTGTAGTTCTCATGAACGCTGCCATATCTTTCTGGAGGGATTCCCTTAAAGTTAACAGCATATCTTTCATTGTCACATCAGTGATAGTCTGCCCTGTGGTCAGGAAGGCATTTAGCTTCTGTGAGGCAGTGTCTGACTCCTCCATATCTTCCCCCTCATGTGGATGTATTGGGGCTGGGCTGTGAGGCATAGTAAGCCTCCGTTTTTGTTTAACAGGTCCGTCAAAAGTGGAGGATGGCATTGGATTTTGTCTTGCAATTGACTCACCGGCATCTGTAAGACCTGATGGCAGCTGATGTTCTGCTGAACGCTGCTGGGAGGCCGCATTGTGTGAAGAGCTAGTGCCATCTTGGCTGCCCCGGCCTGATGATGGAGTAAAGAACTCCAATATTTTCTGGGCTTCTCCCGTTCCTTCCGCTTTCCCACTGTGGCCATCAGGTCAGAAGGAGAAAATTAGCTCCGGATGGTCGCTGGTTATGGCTGCGGGTGTCCCGTTGTGGAGAGTGGCGGTTTCACACAACCATCCACTCCGACGGCCGGCTACGCCCCCCTGTCCCCATTTGTAAAACCTATTTGTAAAACCTGTTTTTTTCTTCAAAAAATACATTGAACAAGAAAATGGTAGCCAAATGCTGTAAAATACAGATAAATTAATGTACAAAAAACATTCACAGTGTACATCCCACAGTAAATCCTATATACATAGACACTTTAGAACATATTTAAAGCAAAACTACCTACACGATTCAGACAGTTTTTGCCTTAATATGCTGTGCAACAGTTGGATTACAGCCACTATGAAAAATGAAGAAAAGAAAATGACTTCAGTAGTGAAATCGGTATATGTTTCATAGCATAGCTTATGATCTTCTTTTAGTGCAGGACCACTCTCACACTGTCTTTAATGTTCAACAAAATGTCAACACAGAGTGCATGAAATACTTAAAAACCTCACATTCCATAGACAAAGCATTTGTTATTGTGAAAAAACTGAGCCATTTTTCAGAGACAATAGCCAGACATATAGCAGCATTTCTCAACCTCTTTCACATAGGGTAACACCCTTAAAAATACATTTTAAGGTCTCAGGGAACCCCATTAATAGTTACTATACTGTAGCTATAAGTCATGGCATATTAGCATGAAAAATAAGCTGAGATATAAGAATAAATAAAAAAATAACAGGAATGTGTTCTACTTAGCGTGTTTGACACCAAAGGCTGTTATATACAACATTTTCAGTAACAACAATGGAATTATACAATTTGTTAATAATTGCCAGAAAATGAATAGACAGTGAAAACTTCAGTGTTTCAGAACATACTGTAGATACTTAGTTATATATCATAGATAAAAGAGGCGCTGGTAATCTTTTTTTATAGGATGTCACGTATTATAAATATTAGATAATAAATTATCAAATTATTAAATATAATAAAAAATAATTAAAAATATATACGTGGTTGTAAAGTGCGAGAGATGTGATTAATGATTATAAAAAGTGCTTCAAGTATTGAAATTGTAGATGTTAATCTACTATTGGTGCAACAAACAAAGAAAGTGCATACCAGTGCAAATTCAATTAAAAGAGCAAGTGCTTAATAAGTCAATCCACAAAAATGTGGACAGATGAATACACCAATAAATAAATAAAAAAATCACTGTTGTGGAATTTTTCCTCAGGTACAAAATACCTGTTACCTGTTAGTCAGTGATACCAAATCAGACAATATATAGCTATATATATAATGAGATCAGACAAGACTCAAGATGGCTGAATCATAGTGACCTGATTTATTACAGCATTTCTGGAGTTTAAATATACTCAGAAATGGGTTTGTCATTACAATCTGACGTACAAGCAATGGGTTGTTATTAACATCTTTTGTCCAATCAAAGTTAACAACTAATTATAGTAAGCATTATGTCAATCTAGATCGTGATTCTCTGTCATCAGGGAAAATTTCTTGGTGACGCACAATAAAAGTTCCAAAGGGGCTTTTTAGAAGATATTATTGGCTTTGCGGTCAAGCTGTCCAGACAGAGTTGATATTCTGAGAAATAGGGAATTTCCACTGTTTCGGTCATCTGATATATTCTTAGCCTTTGCAAGCTCAGTGACACATGTAAAGAAATCAAAGTAAAATGAGATTAACTCAAAAGACATTTTGTTTAAGATAACCATTCTAAATGCCAGTCAAGGCATCCTGCATATCCAGCAAGGTATCTTGTAAAGGCCAATAAGGTATCCAGAAAATGCGAGATAGTTATGCCACGACAATCACATACGAAAAAAAATATATATAATATATAATATACTAAATGTGCTCCAAATTAGTGTCTCTGAAATCCGGGCAATTTCATGCAATCAAATTGTGCTTAGTGAATCCTTGGTTTTCTCATTCACCGCCTGATGACGCACAAGAGCGAAATGCATTGTGGTCATTGCTAACCCCGAAGTAACACACAGGCATTAGTAGCAGAGGCTGGGACGTTCACCGACCGCCGCAATACAAAGGAGGGGAAAGAAGATACAGGGTGCTGCAGATCCCCGGAGAATATCTTCCTAAGACCCAATACGAATTTGTACTGCCGAATTGCCCAGTGCCAGGAGGGCACAACAAATAGGGGACTATATGGTCCAACTCAAGTAATATAGGAGCAAGAGATCCAAACAATCGAGGAGAGGTTTGATCCACCCAGTTAAAGGGATCACAGGCGTTGGGGGTCTTTGTGACCTGCTGCTAGCTGGTAAGAGGCCACGTTTGTCACACCCTAGCACCTGGAGCACTGTGAATGAGAAAACCAAGGATTCACTAAGCACAATTTGATTGCATGAAATTGCCCGGATTTCAGAGACACTAATTTGGAGCACATTTAGTATATTATATATTATATATATTTTTTTCGTATGTGATTTTTTTATTTATTTATTGGTGTATTCATCTGTCCACATTTTTGTGGATTGACTTATTAAGCACTTGCACTTTTAATTGAATTTGCACTGGTATGCACTTTCTTTGTTTGTTGCACCAATAGTAGATTAACATCTACAATTTCAATACTTGAAGCACTTTTTATAATCATTAATCACATCTCTCGCACTTTACAACCACATATATATTTTTCATTATTTTTTATTATATTTAATAATTTGATAATTTATTATCTAATATTTATAATACGTGACATCCTATAAAAAAAGATTACCAGCGCCTCTTTTATCTATGATATATACCTATTTATTGTTTTAATCCAATTAAAGGGGCAGCAGGTTTTAATTATTTTTCTTCTTAAAGGGCCAGGCGCCTTCTTTATTCTTTCTACTGTAGATACTTAGTGCCCCATTGATGCAGCAGAAAAGTGCTTCCTCACATTGGTGGTCATTGTAGTGCTCCCTTACATTGATGATCATTGAAATGTTCTTATACATTGGTGGTCATTAAAAAAGAATCCCCTTAGATCAGTGGATCAGTAGATCTTATTTTATGTCATCACAGGAGATAAACTGAAAGTAAAAAAGTAAAAAAAAAAGTACAGCAACATTACACAATTAGCAATCAAATAGCCCCAAAATTAGAAAATATGAAGAGTGCTAAGTAAACCTAATTACCACAAATACACCCCCTAAAAAAATATAAAAATAATCATAAAGCAATACATTTAAAATAAAAGTAGATTTTTTCAGTGAAATTTTGCCTAATGAGCTAAATTTAGGGTTTGTTTATTACCCAAGATTCAAATAGTTTTCAAGAAATTGAAAAATGTACTAATTGGATCAAATGTAAGAACAAATGGGTGAATCTTAGGTGATAACATTGATTATTAGACTCCCACTAAAATCAATTCCACCATATTTAACCACTTGCTGACCAGCCGCTGCAGTTATACGGAGGCAAGTCGGCAGGTTCCCATGAATCGCCGTACCAGTACGGCGGTTCGCAGGAGAAATCCTGTGGGCGCGCGCTCTCGCCCACTCACCAGCGGGGTAGCCGAGGCGCGGGGCCGGTGGCCGCGATTGTCGCTGGGCACCAGTAATCGCTCCCCGTGAAGAAAGAAAAGCGGTCTGCTGTTGTTCTCTCTCTCCTGCTATTTAGGAACACAGGTCTCTGTGTTGATATTACAAGCCCACCCCCCCACAGTTAGAAAACACCCCCCTAGGCTCACACTTAACCCTTTGATGGCCCGTGGGTTAACCCATTGCCTGTCAGTGCCATTATTACAGTAACAGTGCATACTTTTAGTACTGATTACTGTAGTAATGTCACTGGTCCCCCCAAAAGTGTAAAAAATGTCAGTTAGGGGTCTGATCTGTCCACTGCAATGTTGCAATCCCGCTAAAAATCGCTGATCGCCTCCATTACTAGTAAAAAATAAATAAAAATGAAATAAATCTTCCCCCTAGTTTGTAGACGTGATAATTTTTGCGCAAACCAATCAAAATACAGGTATTGGGATTTTTTTTACCAAAAATATGTAGCAAAATACAAATTGGCCTAAAATCAAGAAAAACATAGATTTTTCTTTTCTTTTTTTTTTTTTGGGGGGGGGGGATGTTATATAGCAGAAAGTAAAAATGTTTTTGTTTTTTTTTTTTTCAAAATTGTTGCTATTTTTTGTTTATAGCGCAAAAAATAAAAATCGCACAGGTGATAAAATACCATCAGAATAAGGCTTTATTTGTGGGTAAAAAAGGAAATCAATTTTATTTGGGTGTAGTGTCGCATGACCGCGCAATTGTCCGTTAAAATAACGCAGGGCCGAATCGAAAAAAAATGGCCCAGTCATTACTGGGGAAAATCTTCCAGTCCAGAAGTGGTTAATCATCCCTAATAAGCACCAAAGAAAGAAGACTCCAGTTTGAGAGTACCAATATTCAGAAAGAACTTGCAGAATTCTTTCTGAATCCCAACATACTTGGCAAACATGCCTTTCTTGCAGATAAGTGTTTGTTAAGCACTTAACAAATGCTTAGGCTGCCATTAGCAGAGGAACAATGTTTAGTGGGTCGTTCAATTAAAGAATCAGATTTTCCAGCCACAGAAGGTTTGCCTGGTGGAGAACTCAGCCCTGTTGCTGCATACTGGCAGTTGTTTAAGTGTAAGTACTCAATTTACTAATGCTCATAATAATCCATTGCTGAATTGGTTATTTGTCTATTGCGAGCAACAGCTTATTTTTACTTTCAAAATGACATATAAAAACATACTGACTTTCCAGAGTAGTAGACCAAGGGTGATCATTCATTTTAACTATCACTTAAAAAATGCATGCCATTTGATTTAGTTGTATTCTGAAATCCTTAGATTCCAAATCCCATGTAGAATATTTATTAAGAGATTTAAATGATTATATAAATAAATAATGATAGATCCATTTATTATAATAATGCACACATTACTGAAGAATTTTATAAAATGTATGTGCATAACGAAGATATTAATAAACCAGCATAAAATTGATCACTGCAATAAAAATTCAATTTGTACGTCAAGCCAGTTTCCACATTTCCAGTATTGACTGCCACAGGCCATGTACTGAGTATTTTATCCTTTCTTACTATATAGGATGTTAAATAGCTAATTAAAGTTAATTCATTGTTCTACATCGTTTCAAGCTAGTGTATGCTAATAATGCACAACATGTACATATGTTGCTGTATATGTATTAGTATTTTAGCAGTTATGACTGAAAATGTCATTTTATTGATAGCTCTAAATGTCCAGCAGTAAAAAAAATACAATAAATGTAAGAAAAACTGCGATACAATGTAATTATAAAAGTTCGAACCTTGTTTATACCTTAAAATAGATCTAACTTTGACTGGATACAATTTCATTTGGAAAAATACTATACATCATTTGCAATTGAAATTGTCTTACAAATATTTGTTTTTACCTTTTTTCAGCATTTTACCATCTTAGTATTAATTCTATCCAGCCTCTGTCAGCAACTGCCTGTATATATGCACTTACTCCTTTTGTTAGCTACACAACATAACGTTGAGCCACCTTCCTGAACATGGCGGACCTTGCGTGGACAATGTGTGTTGGCAAGGCAGCTTGTAACCTTTATCAGGAATCAATGTGATAAGATAGCAAAGAAGAAGTACAATTAGGGGATAGAGTTTTGTTACCTTATAACAGGATTTTTATGGGATGATCATCAGGTTTTATTTTATTGTACGCTGAAACTTTGAAATGACAATAACATGCTCAAAATTAAAGGAGATTTTAATGATTGGGTTTAGTTCTATTTTACAGTAAACACGTGCCTTTCTCACTAAAAAAAAAAAACAGGTCCACTTTAATTCAGCCCTCTACAAGCATGTATACTTACCTTCCTTTTGCTCCTACACACCTCCAATCAGCTACTGATAGAAAGAAAATCCCTGTGTAAGCAAAAATTTGTCAAAGCTCACATGAGTCTAAGAACTCCACACGTGACAATGCTTATTGGCTCAGAGCTGTCACATTAGCCCTTTGCGCCTTTACAGCTGAAAGTACAGGGTACTTTCTTTGATTCCTGGTGCTGAATGGAGTGACACAGAAAAAAGGAAGGTACATACAGTATATGCTGCTAGGAATGAGTAATTAAAGCAAAAATTTTATCATGACGTGTTGTCTTGAATGAGTAAAACACAGGCTGACTTTCAGAATTCTTTCATATACACTTAAAGTGGTTCAAAATGCACTTTTACCTTAATACAGTCTATTCTAATAGTGCACTTTTTAATAAAAAAAAAATCATTAAAGCATATTTAAACCCAATAGGAAAAAAGTTTGAAAAGGCAAAGTTAATGTAACCTCCTAAGCACTGATAAGCTGCAGTGTACAAAATGTTAGTTTTTGGGTTTAGATCTATTTTATTGCCCACTACATACATTGTGTCTAGTGACGCAATGTGTAGGCGGAGCCAGTGATGTCACACTCAGCTGATCGATTGCGATCTCAAAAAAGGAAGCTGTGAAGCCGGGGAGTCGGTCCTTGCAGGATCTAATATCAAACACTGACAGGATTTCCATTGCCCATTTATTTAGCATCAAATCATTCACCGTGGTTTAGAGGAGGAGTATAGAGGAATCAAAGGGATTCCTCAGGTGGATATCTGATTGATCTTGCATTGCACATATCCTTTGTGCTGCAGGTGAGCGGCCGTTGCACACAGAGGTGATTGTTTTTTGGTGGAAGAAATTTGGCAAATCTAGTATAATTGTCCCAAATAAAGAAGCACTGCACCAATTGTTTAAAGTTATGTAAATTATATGAGGATGCTACTAAGAAGTACTTTAATACCTTACAGATATACGAACTCTGACATACTATATAATAATTTGTACTCACTGCGCTTGGTTTTTATTTTTGTCACTCCACGTTTATTTTTGTATATTTGTTTTGGTATTATGAAATTTGCAATCACA
Organism: Pelophylax lessonae; assembly: GCF_965119305.1. Lineage (NCBI taxonomy): Eukaryota > Metazoa > Chordata > Amphibia > Anura > Ranidae > Pelophylax > Pelophylax lessonae. The sequence continues at coordinate 368,976,783 of NC_138772.1, forward strand.
GTTTAAGTTTAATGAGCTTACTCTTGATGAGAATTATGGTTGATATATTTAATATTATGAATAGTGCACCGCTATCACTTTTATGATTTTTATGTTCAGCAAGTTTTATGAGTACTTGTAACTGGTGGGAGCAGCAATTCACACAGCACCTAAGGTATTTCCAGGTTTACCCATAGCAGCACACCTTTTTTTATCTACATTGAGGGTTACTTTAATGTCATAGTTGTGTTATAGTCACAAACTGTCCTATTACATTACATTGTATGAGATTGTTTACATTGTTCAAGTTAGTTTGATTTCCATAACTATATATATTGTACCTAGTCTATTTTGCATTTTATGTATAATAGTAATAATCATAGCAGAGTGTACTCTTTTCAAAAATTATTTATCGATATATTAAGAATTTCTTTTAAATATTAAAAACAAATGTTAGCTTTTTCAAAGCTCTGTTTGAGAATAGTTTAGATAATTTCTAAGGGCAGGAGAAAGCAATTAAATGTAATAGCAAGACTGAGGTTTCACTATGATGAATAACCATATAAAACTGTTATTTGATTTAAATCTCAAATGAATTCTCCTGTAGGATTATTATTAAAAAGTTTAGTGTATAAACTGTTCTCCCTTTAAGCTTTACTTATAATTCACTTTACACATTTCTTCTCAAATAAACTACCAGTCTGTATAATTAGAAATGCATTTATTATTAAGATACTGTAACATTTTTATATTTTTTACAGATTAACATAGATTTTTATATATGTGTATATATATATATATATATATATATATATATATATATATATATATATATACAGTATCTCACAAAAGTGAGTACACCCCTAAGTTAAAATGTCCAAATTGGGCCCAAAGTGTCATTATTTTTTGTGGCCACCATTATTTTCCAGCACTGCCTTAACCCTCTTGGGCATGGAGTTCACCAGTGCTTCACAGGTTTCCACTAGCTTCCTCTTCCACTCCTCCATGACGACATCCCGGAGCTGGTGGATGTTAGACACCTTGCACTCCTCCACCTTCCATTTGAGGATTCCCCACAGATGCTCAATAGGGATTAGGTCTTGAGTCATGCTTGGCCAGTCTATCAACTTTACCCTCATCTTCTTTAGCAAGGCAGTGGTAGTCTTGGAGGTGTGTTTGGGGTCGTTATTATGTTGGAATATTGCCCTGCGGCCCAGTCTCTGAAGGGAGGGGATCATGCTCTGCTTCAGTATGTCACAGTACATGTTGGTATTTATGGTTCCCTCAATGAACTGTGGCTTCCCAGTGCCGGCAGCACTCATGCAGCCCCAGAACATGACACTCCCACCACCATGCTTGACTGTAGGCAAGACACACTTGTCTTTGTACTCACCTGGTTGCCGCCACACATGCTTGACACCATCTGAACCAATACATTTATCTTGGTCTCATCAGACCACAGGACATGGTTACAGTAATCCATGTCCTTAGTCTGCTTGTCTTCAGCAAACTGTTTGCGGATTACCTTATGCATCAACCTCTGCAGCAATGCTGGCAGCATTCATACATCTATTTCCCAAAGACAACTTCTGAATATGACGCTGAGCATGTGCACTCAACTCCTTTGGTCGACCATGGCGAGGCCTGTTCTGAGTTGAACCTGTCCTGTTAAACCACTGTATGGTCTTGGCCACCATGCTGCAGCTCAGTTTCAGGGTCTTGGCAATCTTCTTATAGCCTAGGCCATCTTTATGTAGAGCAACAATTCTTTTTTTCAGATCCTCAGAGAGTTCTTTGCCTTAAGGTGCCATGTTAAACTTCCAGTGACCAGGATGAGAGAGTTCGAGCAACAACACCAAATTTAACACACCTGCTCCTCATTCAAACCTGAGACCTTATAACACCAATGAGTCACATGACACCAGGGAAGGAAAATGGCTAATTGGGCCCAACTTGGATATTTTTACTTAGGGGTGTACTCACTTTTGTTGCCAGTGGTTTAGACATTAATGACTGTTTGTTTAGTTATTTTGAGGGGACAGCAAATGTACACTGTTATACAAGCTGTAGACTCACTACTTTACATTCTAGCAAAGTGTCATGTCTTCAGTGTTGTCACATGAAAAGATATAATAAAATATTTACAAAAATGTGAGGGGTGTACTCACTTTTGTGAGATACTGTGTGTGTGTATATATATATATATATATATATATATATATATGTGTGTGTACAGTTATGTTCATAAGTTTACATTCCCTGGCAGAATTTATGATTTCTTGGCCATTTTTCAGAGAATATGAATATTAACACAAACACTTTTCTTTCACTCATGGTTAGTGTTTGACTGAAGCCATTTATTATCAATCAACTGTGTTTACTCTTTTTAAGTCATAATGACAACAGAAACTACCCAAATGACCCTGATCAAAAGTTTACATACCCCAGTTCTTAATATTCTGTATTGCCCCCTTTAACATCAATGATAGCTTGAAGACTTTTGTGGTATTTGTGGATGAGGCTCTTTATTTTCTCAGATGGTAAAGCTGCCCTTTCTTCCTGGCAAAATTCCTCCAGTTCCTGTAAATTTTTGGGCTGTCTTCCATGAACTGCACGTTTGAGATCTTCCCAGAGTGGCTCAATGATATTGAGGTCAGGAGACAGATGGCCACTATAGAACCTTCACTTTATTCTGCTGTAGTCAATGACAGGCCGACTTGGCCATGTGTTTAGGATCATTAACATGTTGGAATGTTTAAGTACGTCCCATGCGCAGCTTCTGGGCTGATGAATGCAAATTTTCCTCCAGTATTTTTTGATAACATACTGCATTCATCTTGCCATCAATTCTGACCAAATTTCCTGTGCCTTTGTAGCCCACACATCCTCAAAACATCAGAGATCCACCTCAGTAGGAATGGTGTACTTTTCATCATAGGCCTTTTTGACTCCTCTCCAAATGTAGTGTTTATGGTTGTGGCCAAAAAGCTCAATTTTGGTCTCATCAGCGCATTGTAAGTGGGATACTTTGTGGCATTTGTGTAGTAATGGCTTTCTTCTGGTGACTCAACCATGCAGCCCATCTTTCTTCAAGTGCCTCCTTATTGTGCATCTTGAAACAGCCACACCACATGTTTTCAAAGAGTCCTGTATTTCACCTGAAGTAATTTGTGGGTTTTTCTTTGCATCCCGAACAATTTTTCTGGCAGTTGTGGCTGAAACTTTAGTTTGTCTACCTGATCGTGGTTTGGTTTCAACAGAACCCCTGATTTTCCACTTCTTGATTAGGGTTTGAACATCGCTGATTGGCATTCTCAATTCCTTGGATATCTTTTTATATCCCTTTCCTGTTTTATACAGTTCAACTACGTTTTTCCGCAGATCCTTTGACAATTCTTTTGCTTTCCACATGACTCAGAATCCAGAAATGTCAGTGTAGCACTGGATGAAAGTGATAATAAATGGCTTCAGCCAAACACTAACCATGAGTGAAAGAAAAGTTTTTCTGTTATCATTCATATTTTCGGAAAAATGGCCAAGAAATCGTAAATTCTGCCAGGGTATGTAAACTTATGAGCACAACTGTAATTTATATACAGTACAGACCAAAAGTTTGGACACACCTTCTTATACAAAGAGTTTTCTTTATTTTCATGACTATGAAAATTTTAGAGTCACACTTCAAGAGGTAGTCACCTGAAATGGTCTTCCAACAGTCTTGAAGGAGTTCCCAGAGATGCTTAGCACTTGTTGGCCTTTTTGCCTTCACTCTGTGGTCCAGCTCACCCCAAACCATCTCGATTGGGTTCAGGTCCGGTGACTGTGGAGGCCAGATCATCTGGCACAGCACCCCATCACTCTCCTTCTTCATCAAATAGCCCTTACACAGCCTGGAGGTGTGTTTGGGGTCATTGTCCTGTTGAAAAATAAATAATGGTCCAACTAAACGCAAACCGGATGGAATAGCATGCCACTGCAAGATGCTGTGGTAGCCATGCTGGTTCAGTATGCCTTCAATTTTGAATAAATCCCCAACAGTGTCACCAGAAAAGCACCCCCACACCATCACACCTCCTCCTCCTCCATGCTTCACGGTGGGAACCAGGCATGTAGAGTCCATCCGTTCACCTTTTCTGCGTTGCACAAAGACACAGTGGTTGGAACCAAAGATCTCAAATTTGGACTCATCAGACCAAAGCACAGATTTCCACTGGTCTAATGTCCATTCCTTGTGTTCTTTAGCCCAAACAAGTCTCTTCTGCTTGTTGCCTTTCTTTAGCAGTGGTTTCCTAGCAGATATTCTACCATGAAGGCCTGATTCACACAGTCTCCTCTTAACACAGTCTGACTCTTGGTCTTCCTTTCCTGGGGCGGTCCGCATGTGAGCAAGTTTCTTTGTAGCACTTGATGGTTTTTGTGACTGCACATGGGGACACTTTCAAAGTTTTCCCAATTTTTTGGACTGACTGACCTTAATTTCTTAAAGTAATGATGGTCACTCATTTTCCTGTACTTAGCTGTTTTTTTCTTGCCATAATACAAATTCTAACAGTCTATTCAGTAGGACTATCAGCTGTGTATCCACCTGACTTCTGCACAACACAACTGATGGTCCCAACCCCATTTATAAGGCAAGAAATCACACTTATTAAACCTGACAGGGCACACCTGTGAAGTGAAAACCATTTCAGGTGACTACCTCTTGAAGTGTGACTCTACAATTTTCATAGTCATGAAAATAAAGAAAACTCTTTGAATGAGAAGGTGTGTCCAAACTTTTGGTCTGTACTATCTATATATATATATATATATATATATATATATAGATATATATATATATATAGATATATATATATATATATATATATACACATACATATATATAAAAGCACAGTAACACTATATTTGCAGAGTGCACATTTCTTAACACATTACTCATTGATGGAGAGATCTACAATCCTTAAATGTATAATTAAAGATGGGCAAAACTGCCCCAGATTCGGTTTGCGCCAGAACTCTCGAACATCGCAAAAAATAAGACACAAACTGCGAAACCTATTAAAGCCTATAGTACCCAATCTTGAAAAATCAAAAGTGCTAATTTGTAAGACTTAATTGCAAGTTATTGGCCCTAAAAAGGGTAGAGGGGCCCCCCGGGTATTGCCCTGTGGGACATGTATGAATGCTAAAAAGGTTTTTAAAAAAAGATAATTGAAGGAGCAGTGATTTTAATGACGTTTCAAGTGAAACAAAAAAAATTCCTTTAAAATATAGTGCATGGGGGGTCCCCTTGGTCTGCCTGTAAAGTGGCCCATCTGTACTGTGTATAGAACCTGCAGCAGCAAACTAATATTTATAAAGAAAAAAAAATCACATTTAAATATAAAAACTGAGAGACAGGGTAAAAAGGAAAGGTGGCGGTGTCTGTCTCTATGAAAGAAGCGATCTCAAAGTGAGTGTGAAAGGGGACCTAGTTGATGGAGGGTGTGATGAGGCTGAAGCATTTTGGGTGGAACTGTATATAGACGTGCATAGTTCAAAGTTACTCACTGGAGTTTGTTATAGGCCACCAAGTGTTAATGAGGAGGTGGAGATTCAGCTCATTGCACAGATGGAAAGGGCTGCAAGGGCTGGGACTGTGATAATAATGGGGGATTTTATCCACTCTGATATTGACTGGAGTAATAGCACTGCTGGTAAAGTTAAAGGGCAAAAATTTGTAAACCTTATACAAGACAATTTTCTGGTCCAGTTCAAAGAGGGCTCAACTAGGAACGATGCTCTGCTGGACCTGGTGATCTCAAACCATGCTGAGCTTTTTACTAATGTTCATATAAAAGAACATTTGGGTAACAGTGGCCATGACATGATTTCATTTAATGTTAGCTGTAAGCAACAAACACATACGGGAAAGATAAAAACACTTAACTTTACACTCCAAGACTTAGAATGGGAGGGAATATTGGCATTGATGAACGGAGAACAGAAATGGGAGTTCTTCAAAAAGACTGTATGCAAACTCACTGAAAAGTATATTCCCCTGGGCAATATACTTTTTATATATTTTTAAAAGGCTAAAAATGCTAAAAAAATCTATGTGGCTCAAAACCAAAATTAAAAAGCTATAAAAATAAGAAAATAGCTTTTAAAAAAATGTAAAATTAAGGAACACTATCATCATTGAAATATTACAAAGCATTAATAGAATATGTAAAAAGAAAATAAAGGATGCAAAAATTCAAAACAAACAACAGATTGCAAAAGTTAGTAGGACAAACCCCCTAAAATTCTTCAAATACATTAATAGTAAAAAGGTCAGGTCTGAGCAGGTAGGCCCTTAACAAAATAATTTGGAGTGGGTGATTGGGGACAAAGAGGAGGCATATTTATTAAATACCTTCTTCAGCTTTGTGTATATAGAGGAGCATGGGGGAGCTCATGTCCATAATGGGGATGGTGGGGACACAGCCCCAAATGAACCACAATGGCTCAAAATGTATATGGTCCAGAAATATTTTGGTGTTTTCAAATGACACCAAGCTATGCAGTGGAATAACGTCCTTAGAGGATGTCTCCAATTTACAAGCCAACATCAATGCACTGTTTCATTAGGCAACTGTGTGGCCTTTATTAGCAGCCATTCGTGTGGAAAAAAAAGAGCTGCCCTGCAGCCTCTGCAGAATTTCCAAAGTTAAGATCCACCTGGTGGGCATGTCATAAATCAGGTGGTTTACAGACAGGTTGAACTCCTGCTGAATTTAAGCCAACGGAACACTGGCTGTGTATAACTACCTGAAGTGGTTTCAGACTCTTCTGGCCTGCCTTAGAAGATCTTGCAACCCTGGGTACCTATAGGAATGTAAAAAATAGCTGCGTTATGCACCGCAATGTGGATTCTATAAGGACTTTTATTTATCATTATTAGTGCTACAAATTTTTCCTATATAACCCTGGGTACCTGTTTAAGAAATGCTGCACCACTAAATTGAGGACAAGTGCCAGTCATGGCACATGTGTCAACTTTCCCTGTCAAAGTTAGTTCCATTATCACACACCACCATTCCTGCTCAAGCTGCTGTGGTGTAAACCACCTCTGGGCCTGTCCCGCTGAAATAATTTCTGCTCTGGTGTGTCTCCTGTCTCCTAGAGAGACCAGCTTAAGCACTGTAAGGCATCTTTTCACCTGACTCTTTGAATAGCCCCTTGAATGCTTAGGGGGTACTGGTGGTTCATAGGCCAATTCATGGAGGAGTGCCTGGAGGAGGGGGTGGAGCTGACAGATCTCACATAATCACCACCAGCTGTATGGAGATGTGGTTCAAAACAAGCTCCAGCACTGAGCCCTGTCCTGCATCCTTCCTAGTTGCAAGCAAAGTTACCCAGTGTGCTGTGAATTAAAAATATAGTCAATGACTATGCTTACTGGACCATGTGTCAGCAGTAATGTGGACCTTCCTGCTGACTGCCTTGCCAAATGATACCAAAACGTTGCCTTCCACGTGATGGTACAGAGCTGGAATGGCCTTACCTGCAAAAAAATAGTTAATGCAAGCCTGCCATTGTGGTACAGCACATTCTGCAAATTCACCGAAGGGGGCAGAATCTACTGGGAGGAAAGGCAAGAGTTGTAAAGCCAGAAATTTGGATACGCTGTAATTTAGATGTTGGGCATGTGGGTGGCAGGAAGTGTATTTTTTTTCGATGCAGCAGCAGGGATAAATTTGCCTGCTTTACCCTACAGCTGGTGGTGTGCAGCTGGCAGATGTGTTGCAAGGACCCGTGGCACCCTTTGCCTCATCATCATCCCTGTTAGTGGAGGCTGCTGAGAGGTCAGGAGATATAGTTGGAGTAGACATGAAAGGTGAGGAGTGAGGAGGAGAAGAATTGTGTCCCTTTTGTGTGGCTTTCAGGTGCCAATGGATGAGTGGTGGAAGGTTAAATGCTTTGTCAAGCACGTGGCACCCACATGGCTAGTGTTTTTGCCATGATTGACCTGCTTGTTGCAGAGATTGCAAATTGCACATGTGCTAAAAAAAGGGCCCACACAGCTGAACTGCTAGAAATGGGCTGGGAGATAACAGCTCCACAATCTGATGGAATATGGTGGCTGCTCTCTACTCCTCCATAATGCCTGCCTCTGGAGGACATTCTGACTCATTGGGGTTGTGCCTCCCCCTCGCTTTCCTTCTCAGCTCAGTGTAAGTGACCTCATCATCATTATCCCCTCCATCTTCATTATTACTGGAGCCAACTTGGAAATACACTGCGGCTGGGGGAACATGCCACTTTTGTCAGTGTTCTCCCCTCTCTGTAGGCTCACGTTCCTTCCTTCCTCTACCTCAGAACCAACATTAGAATCAAGTAATGCCTGTGCATCCTCAATAAGCAAGTGGCTGATACTGTGTTCAAATAATTTAGCTGACTCCTCCATGCATGATGCTGGAGCTATGGCAGGAGTAGCTGTGGACAAGAAAGCAGAAAAAGCCACTCTGGCAGCTGCAGTGGACTGCGCACTGGTGTCAGCGAGGTTGATAGAGGATGTGGAGGATGGTTTAGTAAGCCAGTCCACCACCTCCTCTGCATGCTGTGGCTGGATAGCATGGGCGACATCATTAAACAGAGACAAACGTGCCCTGCCTGGGGTCAAACCACATCCACCTTTGCTGTGGACAAAGACGCTGCTGGCCCCCTCATAGTGCTATGGTAATGTCTGCCTCTCTTGTTGGCCTGCCAGACATGATGGTGAGGGTGGTTATTACCCAAATTTACTAGAAATTGGGAAATGTGTGATTGGGTGCACTTTATTGAATGAAAAGTGGAGTTTGGTGCACTTTAAATTAAGGACTGCTGCTGACAGAAATGTAAAAACTACAATAAAAAGGGAAAAAAAGGGGGGGGGAGGGTAAACAGCATTTTACACAACACTAAATGTTATGTAAGGCTGTGTTAAACACTGCACTACACTAACACACTACACTGACACTACACTATACTCACACTTTACTTACACACTATACTCACATGATACTGACACACTATACTCTAATTATGTGGATAATAATCTGTGCTAACCCTATAGTGGAGGATAGGGAATCCTACCACTTGTGATGATTAGATGGCAAGAGTATATTTTACCATGCAAAGTGTATATAACAAGGTGTCAAGGTGTTTCTACCTTGTGCTATATAGAAAATTAAAATAGATCATAATTAAAGAGTTGTACCATCAATATACTCAAAATAATAAGGTGCCATAAAAATCAGCAGTAAAGTGCCACTAATGGTTACAAAATGCCTTCATAAAGTGTATTGTGCAAAGGTGCTACTATTAGTTACTCAATAAATAAATCAATTATTAAAGTGCAATATAAACCAGCAATAATAAAGTGCAATGTGATCCAGCAATAAAATGTCACAAAATATTCAAATATAGAGTTCATAAAGTCCGTAGTGCAATAGTGCTGGTATAGAACAGTGCAAACGGTGCAAAACAAAGTCCTTTAGTGCAACTATGGTAAGTGCCAGTGCAGGTGCATACACATATGCAATAGTGGTGTGACCCTCCGCTTCACTTTCAGTGTTAAATGGTAAGATGTTCCACTTACCAGATCAAGGGGATTCCAGTTGGCATACGCCAGCAGGAATCGGTACAAGCTTATTCACAGTGGTTCCGTTTCCCTGGTGGTAAGTGGGGGTCCACCGTTTGCGTCTGTATATGCTCAGGGTATAGAAGAAAAAAGGCTCCTCATAGTGCAGACGGTTAAAAAATCCTCTTTTTATTAAAAAAAATCACGCAAATAACAAAGATACACTTGCTGAATAAAATAGACTGGTGCCCTTTGCAGACTGGGATGCCTCGCGGCTGTTCCCGATGTCTGCTCGTGTAACTCGCGCCGTACCCGGAAGTGGGAAAACGGCGTGCGGTTCAAGTGAGGACCCCAAATTTATACTATAATTACACTATACTCACACTATACACAAACTATACTTACACACTATACTGATACTATACTATATGGACACACCATACTCACACTATACTAACATTATACTGACACTATAATATTCTGACACACTATACTCACACTATACTCACACAACACTAACACTCTACACATTAACACACTAACTAGCTATCACTGAGCCCTGCTCTATCTCCAACAACACACTGCAAAAGTTTCTGGTGGGAAGGAACATTTTATAGTGTGGGGAGGGACTATGAGCCCTGAGCCATGATTGGGCAAAGCCATCATGACTTTGTTCGATCATGGCTTTGATAGTTCTCTATGCCCTTATTGGGCAAAGCTGGTCAGGTGCATTGCTTTAGCTAGTCAGAGCCCTAGAATGCACTGTGTGGCACACAGTGCATTGTGGGGTGTTCACCAGGTGAACATCCCTCCAAGCGCCCAGCAAATTATGGTGTTCACCAAACGGGCGATGTTTGGGCCGAACTTTTGCTCGGCTCCAACTGTTCAGCCAACTCAATGTAAAATAGCAATAAGTTGGACTTCTGTTCAGCCACATGGAAATAAAAAAAAATTCTTTCAATGGTTTTTATTAGAATATTACAAATGCAGGTACAAAATAGAAATGGTACAACAAGGTAAAAAAACATCTGTTAACAAAGATCAGAAAGCGTGGACCAGAGGTGAAAAATAGCCACATAACAACTAAGTCAACCAATACTATGTGTGGCATAATCAACCCAATGTAATGTATTGAAAAATATGAAGGGCTAGGATCCATATAACTGGGGGTGGAACCCCCAAATAATAAGGACACGTCCCTGAAGACACCTCTAAAGGGAACACACTGTGTCTCAGGGGAGGTGGCCCATATGAATGGCATCAGAACAGAGGAAGACCGTAGCATACCTTAATCAATAGGTTTGAAATATATTATCTGCCAACAATTTGAACATAAGGAGGGTTTAGAAATGGAGTCATGTCTTACTGAATCAAGGTAAAAAAATTAAACCCAATGAAACCAGAGGGAAGGGGAGAAAACAAAGGAGCAAATAATCTCTGGCTGACCTTGGAAGCATGAAGCAGTGTCAATGATATTAACGAAATAAAAGGGAAAGAGAGGAGGAAAAACAAACAGACGGAAGAGATAGGAGTTGGAAAGGATAGGAGGAGGAAAAAAGGGGGGAAGGTGGAGGGGAGAAGGTTCCTGTGGCCGGGTCCCGCGTGCCATGAAGCCGCTAGAAATATATCTGTCGCTGGAGTGACAATATTTAAAGAGTCACTATCACGAAAGCTGCCCTGGGTTCCCAGATCTTCTCGAAGTTCTTTTTGGAGTCATCCAATATACTAAACATCTTCTCCTGTGACATAATCCAAGAGCTTTTACATCTAGCCAGATGAGAGGAAACCAAGGGCAGCTTCCGCTGCCTAGCTATCGTCATTTTAGCACTGAGGAAGATAAGTGCTTGGATGTGCTTAGAAACTTTGGGAATGCGGTGGCATAAGAGAGCATAAACTGGTGATGGATGAAGGGAAAGGCCCATGATCTGGCGAACCATACTAAAGATGCAATGCCAAAGCAACCTAATTTTGGGGCATTCCCAAAAAATGTGAAGGAGGGTGCCATTCAGGTTGCAGCCTCAAAAACAGACCGGGGAAGTAGTGGGAAAAATTGTGGCCAACTGTGTAGGTACCATGTACCATCTCAAGAGGATCTTGAGATTAGCTTCCATGAGTCCTATGTTGTGCACTCCCCTAAAGGAGCACCCAACACAGGCATGCCAGTCAGAGAGGTCCCATTCCATGTTCAGATCTTGTTCCCATTTAATCATTTAGGCAGTTTTGACCTGAGAGTCATTCAGCAAAGCGTAAATAAGTGAAATCCCGCCACGTCATAAATTTGTGTGCACCATTGTTCGTAAGGCGTTATCTGCACAGGTTCAGGGGATTCTGTTCTAAGGGAATTAAGGAAGTGTGTAATTTGAGATAGTCTGAATCGTTCCACAGGTGGCATCTTCAACTTAGTAGCACAGTGAGAGTAGGTTAAGGGACCCGTCCTATCAAAAAAGTGGCCAATTCTATAGAGGCCCTTGCCTGACCACCATTTAAATGCCCTAATATCTTCACCAGGAGGAAAGGCTGGGTTATTAAAAATATGAGTGAGAGGAGCCCAAGGGGAGGTGACCTTTAGAGATTTGTGTATCGAATCACAGATAGAGAAGGAATGTGAGAGGGAAGGAGCCATCACCGGAGGACGAGAGTTGGAGGGCCGCCAAACCAGGTAATAAATAGTGTGTCAAGGAACGGCCTGACGTTCCATGGAATACCAATCAGGCTTGTCCCCCTTGGAATAAATGATGGAGAACTGAGCCATTTGTGCAGCCTGGTAATATTTCCAGAGGAAATAAAAACATTTTAACACTCCTTACAACTTCCATCACAGGGTGCTTTAGCCTATCATTGTACTTTCTCTGATAACCCTGGCCTCCATCACCCTGCAGCCACTAAAATCTTCATCCAGTAATCTTGAACCCATGAAATATGCTCACCCTGAATCCCCTCCTGTCACTTTAATGACACCCTCCACCCTCTGTTTATTTTGAAGCTACTACCTGTTACCCTAAACCCACCCTTCTTTTCTCGCTCTACACTCTATCCTCTCAACTCCTCCCCCTTTCATTCTGCACCCACTATTGTCTCTCAGCTCACCCTAAACCTGTCACTGTGTATCTGCTCATATCAGTCGGATCACCGTCACCATACTATCCTACCTCTGCTCACTTTGACCCCCCTTATGTCACCCTGCACTCACCCTCATCTGTCTGCTCACTTTAAAATCCTCTCCTATCAACCCAAAAATACCATCCTCTCTCTGCTCACCCTAGTACACCAGACATCCATCTCCTCATCTTCAACATACCCTCCTCCCTGAGTCAAAGTAAGCAGTGGGAGGAGGGTGGATGCTGGATAATAGGAAGGGGAGTCATCCTACTCTCCTCCCTCTGCTCGCCCCTAGCCATCTATAACCCTGCACCCCTCCTCCCTCATTTTGAAATAACTACCTCAAAAATTGAATAAACCATGTTTCAAGGTGCTAGCCTGAACGTGTGATAACTAGTGAATAAACGAATACTTCTATCAATACAATCATAAAAACATCAAAACAAACCAGTGCAACAAAACACTTGAAGCAATAAAAGTCCTAAAGTGGAGCACTATTGAGTGTGAAGAGCATGTATCACTATTTTGCACATGGTGAAGGAAAGAAGGTTTGTTCAGAAATATATTATAACAGGACTTTTACTTGTTTCAAGTTTTTTGTTGCATGGATTTGTTATGATGTTTTTATGATTGTATTGATAAAAGTATTCATATATACACTAGTTATCATAGGTTCAAGATAGCCCCTCAACACATTGTTTATTCAATTTTTGGTGTAGCACCAAAATGATAGCAGCAGGTGCATTAACTAGCACCATATAGAAATTGCATCTAGGGGGCACCATTTAGCATGTATTGAAACCACTACCTGTTACTCTGAACCAACCCCTCTCCTCACACCCTGCACCCCCTTCTTCTCAAACCCACCACCTTTCACCCTGCACCTTCTATCCTCCCTCTGCTTAGCCTTATTTCTCTTTCAGTCACCCACCCCCTCTACTCACCCTCAAACCGTATTCCTGTGACCCTGCACCCACCCTTCTCCCTTTAATCACCCTGAACCCACTCCTGTCAATGTGCACCCCCTCCTCTCTATGTTCACTTTAAACTTCCCCTTGCATCCACCTTCCTCCTTCTATTCACCCTGAACCCTCTTCCAGTAACCTTTCATCACCCTCTTCCCCCTCCATCTGTTCACCCTGCTAACTCACAGGGTAAGAATATATCACTAGGATTTTTATTTTACACACTTCTTCTCTGGTATTATACATAGCAATTTGGAAGGCATAACTGTTTACATTTATTGCAGCTTCATTATTGGGGCTTTTTTTCCCTGGGGCTTTCCCACGGGGCTGCAGGTGTTCATGTGAGCGTGCCCCCTGGATAATATGGAGTCTAAGCACTGTGGAGGGGTACGGAGTGTGTATTTATGTTGGTGCTTGTGTTTTTTTTTTGTTGTTTTTTTTTTCTATCACAGATGAGAACAGTATTTATTATTATTACAATTATTATTGTATACTAGTATATTTTATTAATTCATTTTTGACAACATCTGCACATTTTTGTAGTATACATCCTTGTAAATGTGGTTGGACAACAATATTTAAATTGACAACATATGGTCCTGGTGAAACAGGGCAAGCTGTGAAACCCATATTGCGTTACAATACTACATGTTTTTAACTTTTTAATGAGAGTTGTAATGAAGTATGTTTTTATTGTAATTACCGTAAGTTTGTGTATATTTGACTCTAATTGGCATATTCAAATTCAAATCCAAAATTGTCATGTTCCATTCTGTTTGACATTTTTATTTGAAGCTCTATTTTCCACAGACTTTTTTCACAAAGCTGATAAGGATAGTCTGAAAACATCTGAAAATAGGGTATATGGATCTACCTGGTTTATAGAAAGAATGCAAAACATTCATAATCAATATTTCACACTTAGCTGATTAAAATAAAGAAAACAATTAAAATGCATTTTCTTTAACAAGTCTTCTTGCTGGCGAATAAAGAATACGTAGGAACTCAATCACCATGACAAAGTGTGACACAACAAATAAAATAGATGTGGGTTGAGAGTGATGTTTTGTTTAATTCTGTTTATTTTATACTGGGTTGGCTTTGTGAAGTAAATTATCTTGGACATGAGTATTGTACTCCTGCTTCTACAGCAACACTAAATTAACTTACTGTTTTATGTTTGCAAAAAAGCATAAACAGATGCATAAATGGTTGTGTGGAAAATTGTGTATTAACCATAACAAGAAACTTTAAATGTGCAAGTCAAACAAATTCATTTTACAATTAATTATAAATGACATTTGCAGCCTTTTATTCCAGGGAAGTTTACAGGATGTGACCAAGGAGACAAATGAATTTTAAATGAAAAGAAATAAGGCTGTTTAGCAATGACTTTCATGGTATCTGTAAAAAGATAGATATCTGAAAGAAGCTCCTAGTAGCTTCTTGGAAAGGTCAAGCACCAATTGGGCCATTATTTCAACCCATTTAAACTTAATTTGCATTTCTAAGGAGAAATTTGCTAATGATCTTGCCAATAGAAATGCATTAACAATAGAATGAATTGCACAGCTTGAGCAACGTTTTGTATTTACACATATTATTTTTCCATTTTTATATACCAATTAAGTTAAATCCTTTTGCTTTTTTTATATATCTAGATGTTATCTTTTATTTATATGTATTCTTGTAATTGCAATTTAATTTCACAGATCATTTAAAGCCCGGAGGTAAGTAATGTATGATAGAAGGTTCAGAACTTTGATTCATTTTTATAAAATTATAAACTTTTTCTTGCGACCTTTGGATCTAGGCTTATGGTGGTTTGGGGTTTAATCCTCAAGGGAAACTTTCAAGTGTTAAAAAATGCTTATGCACTTGAACCACATACAACACTTTTCAAAAAGTAAAATGGCGCAGATTAGTACAAGGTGCATCTTTACTTGCGCTACCTGTCAAAACATTGTTATTTCATCCAGTGTTTTGATCCACACACCTCTGCTAAATTGCACAACTAGGAATATGCATTTGTTGTTTATTGGTTCAGCAGGAAAAATGTGCTTCCTCATGCTTACTCATTATCAAGCGAGCTGGCTGAATGTGGATAGGTGACATAGCAACTAAAAATCTCAAAAAAGAAAATATAAGTACCACTTATTTGACTTTGCAATGTCGCAGATGTAAGTATGTGAATCACAAGACATTCTGAACAGAATTACAGAACTTTTGTTAAATAGAACCTCTCACATAATGCATTTCAACAATTATTTAATTGCCCTGTGCTCCCCTTCAAAGGAATTCTGTATTTAAAAAAATACAGGGGCTTCCATTGCTAAACACATTAGTTTCTTAGCTGTTGGCCTCAATACTTGTTGAGTCACTCATTTATTAAAGTCAGAGATGAAAACCCTTCTTTATAGAGAAAAGCTCAATATGGTTCCCTTTCACTCTTTTTACCTTCAACTCTTTACAAAAAACGGCAAGCTTTCACTGACCTTGCTCCACCCAATTTGGAAAGAGACTACCTGCTGTCCTCCTTTCATTTTTCAGTATTACCTCCTACCAAGCCCAAGACTAGGCAATAACTGATTGATTTCTATTTTTTTTATTTAGGTAAAGAAATTAAAAATACCAAAGATGAGGTGCTACAAAACTATACATGTGTAAACAAAATATAAGAGTAACTATCTTGTGAAAACCAAAGGAGGACCAATCAAAGGTTCCATTTAAGCTATTGTGAATACAAATCAACCCATGGTTTTCAAAGCTTTTCAAACTATATATAAGAGAGAGGTCCAGTTGCCAGAAGTTTTTCATATTGGTAATTTAAATTAACCTGGGCCAAAACTTCCAAGGGATTTGGGATTTAATCACTTTTCCAATGTCTGGCAATCACTAATTTAGCTACCACCAAGATATGAGTAACCACTTCCCAAAATAGATGAGGATAATCCTCTATGCCTACATGTAGAACTGCCAGTGCAGGATGTGGTTGTACTAATATGCCCGTGATTCAGCAATATTTTGGAATATGTTGTGTCAATAACTAGTGAGGTTCCTACACGCCCAGAAAACGTGAAGGATAGAGCCCGGAGAACCACACTCTCTCTAGCAAAGATGAGATTGGAAAAGGAAGTACTTTGCTAGTTGGAAAGCCAATCTGTACCACCCAGCCACTATTTTCTGGGATAACACCCAATGATTAATGCAATGGGAAGTCATATAGTTATAGCGAAAGGCTGGGGTCCATTGCTGAGGCAAAAAATTTGTTAACAAATTTGATTTCTTAAACTTACTTCTTCCTGGCTATCTCAATTATGCCTTCAGTGTTTGATATCATTCAGGTTTATGGTCTCTAAATCCATGTTATACATTTTCAAGTGATAATTTGACTTCTTAAGATAATGTCACCTTCTCCTACCCCTTCTCCTTTTTCCTCCTGTGTTCCTTTTCCTTTTGCCCTCTCTCCCCTTCCCTCCTCTTGTCACAGTCTCCCCTCCCCCTCCTCCCTTTTTTTTTGTCTTCTGTGGATCCATTGGCTATAGTACACTTGGTATAGCCTAAACGAGGCCTCCCAGAGGCTGGCCCGCCTTATTGGGCTAGTGTCTCCCCCAGGCCTCTTTGAGGCCTGGATAGAAGATCCATCCAGGCCTCTTTGATCCAATTGGACACAATATGAAATATACATGCTTATTTTGTAAGTGGTTTATGTATAACAAATACATTTAATTTTCAGCAAAATTGTTTCACCTTCTCATGTCCAACTATTTTTGATTTCATTATACCTCGAACTGAAGTTAAAACAAAAGTGAAAATCAATAAATACAGTATTATTATTAAAAAAAAAAAAAATAAAGTCAGAGGGAAGTCAGAACCTTTTTATCTGCATAATTTTTCCAGGTCAGTGGCTGAATGCATTGAGAAAAGTCCTGCCGACAGATAATAGCAGTGGGGAATCGAACAGCGGGGACAGGACTGGTTGTCAAGAGACTGCCAGCTGCCTGTGTCTCTTTCCCCTGCTCACCCCCAACCTTTCTGTCACTGCTGTGGGCCACTTTGCAATTTTTGCTACCTGCCATCTTAAACAGTTTTCATGATGTGATCCAGTTCCTCACTACATCACCTGTCGCCTGAACCAGCACTTGGGATTTCTGTTTTGTCATCGCAGAGAGGATTGGGGAGCTGGTGCAAACCCAACATCCTTCCTATCACAGTACAGACACTGCATTCAGACACCTCTTCATCTTTCTAGTGTCAGATCATGCTTGGTTGGAGCTGCCATCTTAAGCCGGTTTGTTCTTGCAAAACACCACCTAACAGAACATCCTAGATAATTACTGCTTCACTTGAGCATGATTTAATAATGGTATTTTCTACTTGTGTCCTTAAAAAGTGTTTGCAGTAATTTTGTCTAACCAGGTGGGCCAGAGGGACTGAGGTAATTCTTGGACTTGAGGTGCAGAACAGAGAACCCAAAATCACCAAGCTGCTTTTTTGGGGGTGGTGCTACACATATTTGACAGAAAATGAATAGGACTAAAGAAAAAGCAGCTACTAATATAACTGACCAACTATTTATTCAAATAAATTCATAAATTCATTCAATAAAACCAATTAGTGTAAAAATATAACTAATTTAATGCAAACTTGTCATTTAACCTATTTTAAGTATAAACCTAAAAGCTGTCCTTTACTTATCAGAAATATTTGCTTACAACAGGTCCATAAACAATAATAAGATATTTTTACCATTCTAAAATATGTTTTTTTTTTTTTTAAATGACTGTTTAAAATGTAATTTCACATTTATGGAGAAAAATAAATGCCTTCTGGGTGATCTATTCTGATTACAAGGATTTTAACAGACGTGAAGATTACTACCTTTTCCTGCTCTGAAGAAGAGGTGTTTGTTTCACCAGGTCCTTTGCAGACTGATTCTAAATGGCAGTGTATGGTTCATTATAATAACCTGGTGCACTTTCAGTGTTTTGATGAGGAACTTTGCAGTGTCTGTATCCTGTTTTCCTTTTTGCAGGTAAAAAATGTTCACTTTTTGCAGAGCATTGCACCCACGATTTGAGGGAGCAATGTCCAACTCCTGCAGACTGCCCTGTATGGGAAGACAGTTCCCTGAGAGCAGGAAGAATGAATGAACTATGAGGAAGCTCACCAGCACCCTCGCAGCTTAATCGGTTGCCGACCGCCGCACGACTATATAATGCGGCGGTCAGCCCCGGCCAGGCAGAGTGACGTATGGATACATCACTCGCCTGTCACTGACTTGAGAGCCAATTGCGGGCGGGCGAGTCAGTGCGTGTGACCGGCGGACCCGATGTCCGCCGCTCACACTACGATCGCTCCGGTGAAGGGAGAAAGGCGGAGCGGCTTATGTAAACAAGCCGCCCGTCATTCTCCCTGGTGTAAAAATGAAGATCAGACGGTTCTACTATGTAGGACTGTTGATCTTTGTTTTTACACCAATAGAAATGTCCCTATACAGTTATAATCACGCCCCTAGGACACACTTAACCCCTCCCTGTCCAATACAGTTAACCCCTTCCCTGCCAGTATAGCACTGATTACTGCAGTAATGTCACTGGTA
Source organism: Pelophylax lessonae (assembly GCF_965119305.1). Lineage (NCBI taxonomy): Eukaryota > Metazoa > Chordata > Amphibia > Anura > Ranidae > Pelophylax > Pelophylax lessonae. The sequence goes on from NC_138772.1 coordinate 368,996,014, forward strand.
ACCCCAAAAGTGTCAAAAATGTCAGTCAAGGGTCCGATCTGTCTGCCGCAATGTCACAGTACCGAAAAAAAGCGCAGATTGCCGCCATTACGCGTAAAAAAAACCCACCAAAAATGACAAAAATCTTTCCCTTTGTTAGTAAACGCGATAACTTTTGCGCATACCAATCAAAATACGCTTTTTGCGATTTTTTTTACCAAACATATGTAGCATAAAACAAATTGGCCGAAAATGTTAAAAAATTTGGATTTTTACATTTTTTTTTGGGGGGAATTTCTTATAAAAAAATTTGAAAAATATTGTTATTTTTGCAAAATTGACGCTCTTTTTTTGTTTATAGCGCATGATCAAAAAATCGCACAGGTGATCAAATACCACCAAAAGAAAGCTCTGTTTGTGGGAAAAAAGGACATCAAATTCGTTTAGGTACAGCGTCGCACGACCGCGCAATTGTCCGTTAAAAACACGCAGTAAAGAATCGCAAAAAACCCCCTGGTCTTTTAGCAGCCAAATCCTCCGGGGCTTAAGTGGTTAATAAAAACTACAAGTCATCAGCCACAGTGGTTGATGGTACTTATAGACATTCATTCACAGGAAACTGTGAATGAATGGCATGGCCATGTAGGTGTTGTTTTAAAAAAGTGACAGGGGGTGGGGGGAGAGGATCTTAGGCCCGCTGTCACAGGGAGGGAGGGCAACAGGGGGAGAGCTGCGGATGCTGGAACATACTACATAGTCCACCTTAAAAATGGGTGGAATGTGTAACATGTTCCAAAAGTGAACTTATTCTTTAATCCTTGGGGAGAAACTCATTAAAACTAAAATTACTATTGCAGGGGTGCCAAAAATTTGACTTTTTTTGGAAATTAGTGAGCCAATCACACAAGCAGGAATGACATTCCGGGGGGTGTTTCAAACACCAGTGGTGTACAAAACAGCCAAAGGTTACCATATTGCATTGTATTTTACAGAAAACTATTTTTTATTTGTTATATGTTTTCAAAAAACTGAAGTTATCCTTTTTGTTTTTTTTCAATCTTGTTTTTTTAAGGCTTTAGAATATAAAAAAAAAAAGAGCTTAAGTTTACAATAGACAAAGAAGTTCCATAATAGAAAACAATTACATACATTCAAGATTCGATGTATAGTATATTTAGTGATTACCAAGAATATACTGTAAAAGAAAAGAAATAAAATTATTTTTTTGCCTCAATACTTATTAAGGTCAGGAAATCTAATAAAAAATTGGATAGTCATATATTTCACAATTGCGTTTGGGGACACATCTATGTGTGTATTATTTATATTGTATTTTTACCGAAACTTCAATGTAAAAGGGAAAAAAAAAGGAAAGAAAATATAGATATTCTTTAAATTGTCATTTGTTTCTCACTTTTTGTAAATATTCATGCATACCTGCTCAGTAGACAAATGTCCCTTTGGATGTAATTAGCTAAGGTTCAGAAAAACTATGGAAGCTATAGAATGAATGAGCAACTTATTAACACAGTCATTCAGGTGTGTAGACTGCAATATGCCCACAATGGTAGCTAACAGCCATTTGAGAATCCAAAGCTTTTACATTTTACAGCTGTGACATGTACTTATTGATTGAAACTTGTTTCCCAGAAGATCTTAGCTTTCAATATTCTTTAGTTATATATTGCATTTTACTTTTTTGAGCTGCCAGAGGCTTCAAATTAAGTAAAATAACTAACTGTGAGTTTAAACATAGGAAATCCTTACACCAGAATGAGGCAGAGTTAAAGTATTTAAATTGCTTAGTTTAAAACTAACATATATTTAAGTGCTACAAAAAATTATTTAACTGGATCAGTTTATATGAAAAAAGGTATATTAGAGCCAATAACAAATACTGTGTCTGGTTGAAGCTCAATTTTTATAGTTTATAATGTATATTTATTTAAATATTCTAACACAATTTTATAAACAACTGAACATTTATTGCAAAGCTTGCATATGGCTACTAACATGCTAAAATAGCAAATTAGCTAATTATTTTGTTGCAAATATTTTTATCTTTCTCTTAAAAGATTTTTTTTACAGTCTGATCTCATCTCAATTTTAAACTTAATTGACAATGGTTTATAATGATAGCAAAATTGGAAAGTATTTTACGTTAAGTAATATGTAAATGTAACAGTTACAGGTATTTTAGTACCTCTCAAAGAGATCACAGTACTGCCTTTTATAATGCTGTCATCTTATTTTCTCTGCAGAAGGCACCTTCATTTAGCTATCATTCAGAGCCAACAACTACTTCCTAAATTGAGATACTTACCCATGTATGATGGAGTCATGTAAACAATTGTGCCAATACAAAAAAACATTTTCCTGGCTCTGTTTCTTTAGATTATCTCACACAGATCTTCCATTGGCTATTTCTTAGCCTATGATTTGCATGAACTTTAAAAAATATAGTGAATGCTCACTTGGGAAAAGAGACTAAAAAAACATTTTAGTTTCCATATAAAGTGCTGAATTTCCTACAAGAATAACTTATATAAAGCACTGCTATTTTCTGAATAGACATAAAATATATTATAGCTAAAGTAAAACAAATCTTTACCTAACACTTAAAGCTAGTAATTATATTCATCTTTTATGTGCTGTTCTTCAAAAGAGGTTGTAGTATTCCTAACTCTAGGGCTTAGCAATAAATCAACAGGCCACATTTCCCCCCAGTTTAACATAAAAGTATTATATAAATGGTAGCGAACTTACTTAAAACTAACTGTTGGACTATACTTTATATGCAATGTGTCTTTCCTTGCCATGATAAAATCAAGGAGAAAGTCTGACATTTAGTTTCATTGTACCCCTGCCACATATAAAGATTCAAAATAGTGTTATCATGATTATTTAGAGTTATTTTTCCCCTTTGAATATACCAGGAAGATGTTTTCAGAATGTATAGAATAATTGTGGATTTTACCTTATCAGAACACTTCATAATCAAAATAAAGCATTATAAATATATGGTGGTATGTTGGTATTGTAGATAATACTTGAGTACTACAGTATGCAATATACAAAAAAATTGACAGGGAAATAGCAGGGATAACATAATTTTATAATATTTTGAGAGTTACTAAACATAGACAGTATTTTAAGGTTCAAATTATTTTGTTTCCATTCTTTAAAATTGCAATAGCAAATAGGTCAAATAGGTTAATTAGATGCAATAAATTTAGCAAACCGAGATGCTCATTGAAAACAATGGCAATAGTTGGCAATAGTTCCCTGTTTCTTATACTATATTTCTTAAAGCTAATACCTGTTTTAAGAACAGATGGTCAGGTTCTCTTTGAAGTTTAGTGGGGATGATTGTAGCCAAGGTTACAGAGGATTTTCCTAAGGGCCAGGTAATGTTGAAGATTTTATAGACTATTTAAAAACCAGTTAATATCATAAAAAACGATATCCCATCAGATAGACATTGTTCTAACAACCTTCATTTTTATACTCATATTTCTACTGTCCTGTTGTAGCAGTTTTGCTGGATGTCTAAATATGACTCTTCAGCTCAGAAGGCAACAGAGAAAGACCTACCGTATTTTTCGGCGTATAAGATGACTGGGCGTATAACACGATCCCCCTACTTTTCAAGTTAAAACATAGGTTTTGGGCTAAACTCCCCGTATAAGACTACCCCCCTTCCAAAGGAAAGCAAGGCAACACCATATACCATATAGGCCGATTATACAAATCCCAAAGGTAATTAACCACTTTACCACTAGAGCATTTTGCTGTCTTACGTCTGGGCCACTTTTTGCGATTCGGCGCTGTGCGAATTTAACTGACAATTGCACGGTCATGCGACGCCGTACCCAAACGAAATTTACGTCCTTTTTTCCCCACAAACAGAGCTTTCTTTTGGTGGTGTTTGATCACCTGTGCGATTTTTACTTTTTGCGCTATAAACAAAAATAGAGCGTTTATTTTGAAAAAATAACAATATTTTTAACATTTTTTTATATGAAATTCCCCCCAAAAAAGATGTAAAAACCAATTTTTTTTTAAATTTTTGGCCAATTTGTTTTCTGATACCCATGTTTGGTAAAAAAAATCACAATAAGCGTATTTTGATTGGTTTGCACAAAAGTTATTGCGTTTGCTAACTAAGGGAAAGATTTATGTCCTTTTTGGTGTTTTTTTTTTAACGAGTAATGGCGGCGATCTGCGATTTTTTTTGCGGGACTGTGACATTGCAGCGGACAGATCGGACCCTTGACTGACATTTTTGACACTTTTGGGGGTACCAGTGACATTACTGCAGTAATCAGTGCTATAAATATGCACTGTTACTGTAAAAATGACACTGGCAGGGAAGGGGTTAATTTTATTGGAGAGGGAGGGGTTAATGTATGCCTGGTGCTTACTAACGTGTGGGGGGGAGGTGACTGAGTGAGCCAGGGACAGATCGGATGTTCAGCTATGCTGAACACTCCGATCTGTCACTCCCTGTCACTTAGGAGATCCGGCGCTCTGTTTACACAGGCGGGCGGATCTCCAAACTGGATTCCCCAACGATCAGGGCAGAGCAGCGGCGATCGCCGCCACTCCTCCCCTGGCCCGACTCCCGCTGTGAATGAAAACAGTGGGAGCACGCCTCCGGCAGCGCGCGAGCGTCGCCTAGAGGGGGAGGAGTCTGGCGACGTAGGTCTACATTGTCAGACCTACAAGAGCCACTTTGCTGCAGTAGCAGCACAGTAGCTAGTGTTAAAGTGGTTAAGTAAGTGTAATCTATGAAAGCGCTGGCTGTCTGTGCCCTATTCATCTGCAAGGTACCACAAATGTATTCTCTTATAAATCTCCAAGGTATTGTAAGTATAAAAATCCCAAAAGTAATTAAGTAAGTGTACCAGAATCTATGAAAGCGCTGGCTATCTGTGTCCAATACATCTGCAAGGTACCATAAATGTATTCTTTTATAAATCTCCAAGGTATTGCAAGTAAGTATTACCGGTAGATGTATCATCCCTCAAGGCGCTGGCTGTGTGGGAATCCTGTACCGATATACCGCATGTGCTGTAGCTTCAGCTACATACAGTATACCATGCTTAGCCAATCACTCTGAGCAATGTATTCTATTATTAAATGCAAAGCCTGCTCAGATTGATGGAGTCAGAGAGAGTAACATAATCCCGCCTCTCTAAATAATATAATACATCGCTCACTGTGATTGGCTCAGCGCGGTATACTACATAGCCAAAGCTACAGTACAGTATACGGGTACAGGATTCCCGCACAGCCAGCGCCTTGAGAAGATTTTACTTTGTACATCTACCGGTAATACTTTTACTTACAATACCTTGGAGAGTTATAAGAGTATACATTTACGTTACTTACGATACCTAGATTACACTTACTTAATTACCTACTACTTTCATACTCGGCGCATAAGATGATTTTTTTTAGGTTCAAAAGTCGTATTATACGCTGGAAAATACGGTAGTTTTCTCAGCAGTCATCACTTGGATGTTTGCATGCAGATACAGTATGTCATATTCCCCAAACAGGGAGATTCTGCATTTGGGGCAATATGTTATCTGTAAATGTTTACACCGCTGCTATATAGCATCACTGTTTACTCAAGTACAGCTGCATACAGCTATTCACTTCTAGGGCTAGATATAAATATTACCTGCAGCTCATTGGGCCCAGGAAAATTCCAAGATTTAACACTCAGCAAATTATAAACTTTCAAATTTCCATGTGCATGTATGCTTAGATCTGGTCAGATACACCCCTTTCCTTCTCTGCAATATAGGTCTGTGTGAGGACACTTGTATTGAGGGGTGGGACAAATACTCAACTCTGTCAGCACAGAGCACTGGAGTGTCAGGACAGGGAGCAGGATTTGCACAGAGAGTAAATGGTGTTTTAAGGCATTTTCAAACATTTTGTCACAAAATCATAAAATATGGAGTTAGGATTTTAAGGCTGTAACACTTTAATTGTGCTTTGAAGGCTTGGATATTTAATAGGATAACAATTAGTCCTGAGAATGTTAAAAGCCCTGCATGGTCCAATATTTTCTCTTATTGACATTAAAACTAAATCACTGTTCTGATTGCAAAACTTAATGTATTTAGTTGCACATTTAGTAGTTTTGCAGGGAACATATTGCTAATGTATTTTGCATCCTGCATGCAGCATCTTTTTTTAACTTTTACATCACTATATTTTATCCTTTCATACTGTTAAACAAATGTATTAATGACAAATATTCTAATGTTTTAGCATGCTAAAATAAAATTCCACAAACTGTGCTACCAAGTCTACTGCTTTTCTGTTCAAACAAAAAGACCTGCCCTTTGAATTTTCCAAATAACCTTTTCTGCTTGAAAGTCTGTAAAAGCCCTCTTCTGTAGCAGGTGCAGTTTTAATGATTCTTTGATGCCATATGTCAAAAAAAAAATCGCTAGCTGTGAGACTGACATTTCTTTTGGGAGCTCTTAGCAACAATTACTAAAGATATTGAATTGTTTAGTCTTCCTAAACCTATAAAAATGTATAAATGGTACTTTGTTTCAATTGCTAGTACTATTTCCCCCACAATCCAGAGATAATTTGAATATATAGAGCATTACCATTACTTTTGTAAACTTATGTTATTAGGAGCTTATGAAGTCTGTGGGAGAATTTTGATTAATATTGCATGCCTGAGTATGCTGTACATTTATACATTAGTGCTTCCTGTAAGAATAAACAGTTTATCGAGGAAGATATTAATTTAGGAGTAGTTATGCCAAGTGGGAGCAATAGGTAAGATAAAACATTTATTAACCACTTGAAGACCAACCCTTTTCTGGCAATTTTTATTTACAAGTTTAAATCATTATTTTTTGCTATAAAATTACTTATAACCCCCAAAACATTATTATTTATTTTTTTTAAGCAGAGACTCTATGGAATAAAATGGCGATTGTTGCATTTTTTATGTCACGCAGTATTTGCGCTGCAGTTTTTTAAATGCAAGATATGTACATTGATTTCAATCACTAGGCTCAGTGAACTGAATTTTGCTTGATATTCTTATCACTATATATATATATATATATATATATATATATATATATATATATATATATATAAATACATAAATAATTACAAGCCTTATTTTACACAAACAAAAATTTACAAATTCATATTGTTACTTTACAGTATTTACAGTTATTAATAGTTAAAAGTGGTTAATTTGCATTATTTTCTGTATTTATAGCAGTAATAAACCAAAAAGCAAACATTAATTGTATTGCAGCTTACCAATCCTTAGCTGTATGGATGCATTTTTTTTCTTTTTTAGGCTTCATTTCTTTTATTTTCATGTGGTGATCTGTCCAGTAATTGTGTTGTTTTTCAAACAAAGAGGCTCTCCAGCAAATGTGGCATCTACAATTTTGAAACAAACCATTTGCCACCGAAAGGGGTGCTTACAGTGATTAGCTTTTATTTATTTATGTAAAACCCTTATCCAAAAAACAAAAAAAATCAGTTTGCTATAATTGCTTGTGTAACTGCAGTGTAAGCTGAAGTTTGGCTTCAATTTATCAGAGTATTTACATTTGCTACTACAGCTGAAACTCCCATTCCCCAGGTTAACAATGCTTCTGTCCAAAGGTGCCCCTGTTCTCTGTCATCCAGAGTGGGGGTCAGTGGCGGCTGGTGCATTGAGGGCGCAGGGGTGCATCCCTATCTATGCGTTCGGCCCCCTAATCTCCATGCAGGGCGCCGGACGCATGTTCAATGGGGCTTTCTTTTTTTTTTAGCATGTGATTAGAGACAGAGGCTCTAATAGGCTAAAAAAAAAAGGGTGTGCTCGGGGCGCAGAGCACTGCTCCCCGAGCCCACCCAGTTGTGTGACAATAGCGAATGAATATTCTCTATTGTCACACGGATCCTCCTCCTGGCCAATCAGGAAGCATGTTTGAGACCAATTTCCCAATTGGACAAAAGCAGAAGCCATGTCATTGGCCATGGATGAGGAGAGAGGAGACGCAGAAGACAGGGGGAAGAAGCTGAAGTCATCGCCGCCGTGTGCTGCTGCTGCCTGCCCTCCCTACCTCCACATATCCAGGCATGGTAAATTAACCTGGCGGGGGTGGGGGGGGGGGGGTGGGGTGGTGTTATGGTGTGCGGCTGTGGCCTGGTTTGGTCGGGGGGTAGTATAGTGCGGTCATTCTGCTGCCCCCCCCTGGCCCATGGAGCACCAGCCGCTATTGGTGGGGGCACTATAATACAGGAGTGTTACTGGCCATATCACCAGTTGAAAATAGAGAGAAAAAGCTTAAAAAAAAAGAAAACAAACTCAACCACCACATCTAAGGATTGGTAATCTGCAGAACCGTATATTATAATTTTCGTTTGGGGTTTAATGCCACTTTAAATAGGCTCTCCTTCTTAATTTACAGCTGAAAAATTGCTTAAACAGAAGTATAGGTTACAATGTTTTTTTTTTTTTTTTTGCATTATCTGAGTCCTGGTGAGCTGCTACAAAGAAACATGAGTTTCTGCTCTGTGAAATGTACACCCTTTCTTGTGAAATCAAAGTAAATACCCATGGAATCGGCTAAGGTTTCCCATCCAGCATCATAGCGTCAATATTGTCGGGATCCACGTCCTTCTTCCCCCTCTGTATGACTGATATCAGCACCTGGCAGTTTGCATGCTCCAGAGACTTTAGCAGTCCTTTAGTTCTTCTCCCCCTCCTCCCTCCTCCCATCCATGATGAGCTCTTGATATGTGAGTGACACAGACAAGCAGAAGAGCATCTTCTCTGGTGATCTTTCTCAGAAGTGCTCCTTCTCTGCAGAGTGAAGCAGGAAGCAGCTGGAGAACATTTCATTATTATTTTCTTGTAAAGTAAAGTCTCCTGGAGTTGCAAATCCCACAGCTCAGCATACTGTTATGTTCCCTTTGTTATTTGTTGACAGTGTGATGTCACAGAAACCGAGACACATGACAAGCATGCACATTCCAGCTTGTGGCTCGGTGGGGAAAGCGTAGCCACAGCTGAGAGCTGAAGGAGGAGAAAATGAGGGGGTGGATAACTTCAGATGTAACCACCCCCTCTAAACTTTCAAACCTGAAGTGGACCATTGCTTAGCCCTATCCAGGACTTGGAATGGGGATACTGCAAAAATGGAGCAACAGAGGAAAAACGAAAAGCTGTTCTTTGGTGAGGGTAGTTAATACTATGTATTTGTACTATCCCATACTTCTCCCTTAATGACCATGTTATTATAGGATCCCTCTGATAATAGTCTCCCAAAAATACCATCACATTTTTTATAATATATTCACATTTTGTTATTTATCTTCCTAAAAGTAGATGTTACTCTTCTTTAGAGTTGTGTGGTGTAAGTTCCTAGCAATTGGGTCTGTCTATATTCTAGAGTATATTACAGTCCTTTATGTCAAAATGGTTAAAGCCTATTTCGCTCCAATTACCTTGTCCCCCAATTACCCCAATTTACATGTTTAACCACTTACCCACTGGGCACTTACAGCATACCTCCATCCTAACCAGGATCAATTTTCAGCTTTCAGTGCTCTCACAATTTGAATGACAATTACTCAGTCATGCAACACTGTACCCACCTGTTTTTTTTTTGTTTCGGTTATAAAATTTTGCACATAAGTAATCTTTGGTAAAAAATAACCCATGATCCGCGATGCTGACGTGGACACTTTCGGATGCAGGTCTGTTATATGATGGCCCCCCAGAACTAGCCAGCCGCAAAGTACATGTCATTTGGCTGTAGCGCCGTTGGCACATGGTTAAATGTATCTCATACCTACCTTTTCCAGATGTATGCAGGATAGTCACATGATGCCCTGGGGGAAGGTGTGATGAGCTGAACGCAAGTTTCCTTTATTGATACTAGAAGATCTTTATTTGGACCTAAATGTCTTGCTTCATAAGCTCCTAACAAAGTAGGGGTCTTCCAAATGCACGAGGTCACTTGGCCTGGGAAGCCAAAATATATATTTAAACCAGAAGGAGTTCCAAACGTTTCTGATGAGAGTATGTACTTTATTGAACTGGAAATAGCAATTACAATTGTTGTATTTTTGCCATGGATTTTTTGTGGATCAATAAAATATAAATTTGCACACTCATCACAAGTTTGGTGTGCTTTACTGTATAAACATGATGTATTAGATGCTGAGTAGTACTTGCTGTAAGTGAAGGGTGTCATGGTAACTACCCATCAGTAGGCAGAATCTTCAAAGTCGTCTGAGTTAAATGACACTGGGGGGTTAATTTACTAAAGCTAGAGAGTGCAACATTTGTCACATTTCTGCATAGAAAACAATCAGCTTCTAACCTCCCCACTAAAAACTGAGTCCTGTATTAATCCAGCACTATGCCCAATTCTATATCTTGGTCTAGGCCAACTAGGCCTAGGTCTACTTCGGGACTTTGCAGGGGAGGTGGCAAAAAATCTCCACCGCACGAAAATAGTCCCTGCCGGCTTGCGCTACACTTTTACTGTAGTGCCAGCAGTAGCATTGCTATGGGGGTGTGGGGGTGCGGACCACACGCAGGTGACACCCACCAGAGGGGTGACAACTGTCCGCCGGGCCGCATGTCCTAACCACTGGCTGTGGTGTTTCACCAGAGCTGAGGGGGCCATGTTGACAGGATGGGCTAGATGAAATCTGATTGGCCAACGCTGTCCATGTGATGGTGCTGACCAATCAGAATGCCTCTTCTGCTGAGAGTTACAAATGTAGGTGATGCCGCTGGGTTTTCAAATCCTCGGAGTTGTGAAGCAGCATCCTGACAGTTGGGGATCACAGGACATTGGAACAGGGGGACTAGGGGGAAGAGGGAGGCTGTCCAGTGAACTTATGCTTTAATGTCATGCTGAGATCCAAGGACGGGAGAGGAGGGGAGGGGATGGAAGGGCTGTGCTGTGTACACAGTGGACACCTCTCACTGCTCCCTACCTGGGACCTGCTCCATCAGCCCTCCTCATCTGACTTTGACACCACTGACATGGATCTCAGGGGGTTCCTATCTGGGTGACTCAGGATGTGTTCCCCCATAGGAGAAGAATGTAGGATGCCTGGCTAAGGGATGTGTTGCCATATTACATGGTCTCTCCTCTGCCTACCAAGAATAATACCCTGTAATCAACCTCTCTCTCTTGGATCTTCCAGGATGTATTCCAGTCAAGACTAGTCAGGCCTAGGGCAGCACAAAACCTAAATACACCACTGGCTGTGCCCATCTGCTTGTCTTTTCTCCTCTCTCCCCACTCTCACAAGCCTGCTTGAGAGCCATGGGAGCCATTAGCTCCTGCTGCTGTCAGTCAAATCCTGTGAGCCGAGAGCAATATGTGTGTGTCAAAAGACGCCCACAGCTCGGCTTGGGATTGAGCCTGCACATCTACCCCTGTAGCAAGTGCTTGATATGGGGGCAAACAAAAGAGTAGGAGCCAAGATCACTGGTGGTAGACCCCAGAAGACGAGGTTCAGGCTACTCTGTGCAATATCATTGCACAGAACAGGTAAGTATAACATGTTTGTTATTTTAATTTTTTTTAAAAAATGCAATAAACCACTTTAAATAAAGAAAGGCATACTTTAAATTATAAAAAGATTAATTGTCAGGCCAGAGATAAAGATACATTTCAGAAAGTCCCTACTTGATGCAAAAAAATAGGATTTGCTGTGAGTCTAATTTCGAAGTTTTTTAACTTGTGTTTTTATATTATACTGATATATTTGCAAATATTTATTGTTCATTTGTATTGTCTTAATGTGCCATATGCATTCTTCAAACAACACATTTATAAACACTCAGGCAATAACTGCTCAATAATTTGAACAATATTGTTTCATCTTTTGCTCATTAACATTATAAAATCAAATTTGTGCTTTAAGAGGTTCTTTTTTACCTTTAGTAAATGAAAACAATCTTTCATTTGAAAATGTTAACAAGTAGCAGGATAGTTCTTGATTCTGGCATGCCATAGAACAACTGGTAGGAATTCAGCCTGAGGCAATTCTTTAGGGATGACAGACGGAGTAACCACAATCATCCATGGTAAATTCTTGAATAGACTTAGTATTTATAATTAATGACTCTGCTATTTAAAACTATATTAATACTATTTAAAATTCCAGGATTAGGACTAAATGTTGAAACATTTCCCAGTAAAGTTAATTTTTTTAAATAAATAGTACAATCATTTTATTGTAATTTTATGGTCATGCACTTATTCATGAAAATGAATAATTGTTTCTATCCTCTTAATTGATTACATATGACAGTTATTGCTTATGTTTTCTGAAAAGTGAACATGTATACAAATAGTATATTATGTATCAAACCGATCATCCATTTGGATTTGTCTTTACTGTGTAAACTGTCCTGCAATTATGAAACACTCTTTGGTCAAACTGAAAACCCTGGAGTTTTTCAAGTGATTCTGCTTTCAAGGATTTATTGTGTTCTTGTGATTTCAGATTTTTTTTTCAAGCAACTGTGTCAAGTTTGCCATAATAAACCATGAAACTTATGGAAAAGTGCTGTTTTCAATGTATCCAATCTAACTTTTTGTTGTAAATGAAATACAGATTATAAAATTCTTCTGTTTCTAAAGCTTCACTTATGGTGCAATCATGGAGCTACTTTGTAATTCTGTTGGTTCATCTCTGTTACCTTCTGTATTGCTCCTTCCTTCTATTTGCCCATCGATTATCACTAATGAGGACATTCTAAGGATTACTAAGAGGGGATTTTACTGTGAAAGATTCATCTGCACGATCGGCAGCTCTGGCAAAGATCAGGCACCTTTTGGTCTTTTGCCTCTGATTTATGTAATTTTCCAGTAACTTGCCTTTAGTCCATTAGTCCAATCCAGTCAGTGAATCTCCTGGCTATCTGTGTTTTGTCTCAATAATTAAACAAACATCAGCACACCAGACAGCTAGTTTTTAAATATGTGAATATATTATTTGCTTAAAGGAGTTGTAAAGTCAGAAGGTTTTTTATCTTAATGCATTGTATGCATTTGGATAAAAAAACCTTCTGGGTGAAGCAATCTCCCCAGCACCCCTAATAATAACCTGAGCCCCATCTCTGTCCAGCGATGTCCATGAGTCCCTCGGTCATCCGGGACTCTCTCTCCTGCTTGGCTGAGACACAGCTGTGATGCCAGTGGCTCCTGTGGCTGAAAATCAAAGCCAGACAGCCAATCAAGAGAGAGGGGGCAGGGAAAAAGGGAAGCTCCGTGTCTGATTGGACACACAGAGCTACAGCTCGGCTCGGGTGCCCCCATAGCAATCTGCTTACTGTGGGGACACTCGACAGGAGGTGGGGCTAGGAGCATCAAAGAGGGTCCAGAGAAGAGAAGGATCCAGGCTGCTCTGGGCAAAACCACTTCATAGAGGTAATTACAACATGATTGTTATGTAAAAAAAGAAAAAAAAACAAGACCTTCAAACACTCTAGCTTGTACAAAATACATGGTAATAAGTATACTCAAAAGTTCTCACCATCCAGAGCACTGAGAAGCATGCTATCCCTTATATTACAGAGAAGGAAGGTTAGTCCCAAAGTAGCACAAGGATAGACCATGTACACAAAAGCATATTGTAAGTACCAACAACACAGTCCAATGTATAAGGAATAACCAGAGGCTGGTGTGGGGGGGTAACCAATAATGTTTTGGTGTGAAGATTTCTTTCACAAGTCAGATCCCACCTGTCACAGTATGACACAATGTGTGTTACAGTGCACCCTAAAGGTTCCAGAACTCCTTAGCCTCCTCCTGTTTGGCCAAGTTGATGTCACATCCAGTGCTGGATGTAGCTCAGTTGTGACGTCCCTTCTATTGTGATCTGCCATCTACAGGATGAAGGATGGATGTTGCCATCCATGAGAGACTGTCTAAGAGAGGCATATCGATCCCACTGCTAAATAGAAGAGTAAGCAACCATAGCAACAGTAAAGGTCACAGTGAAAAAGGGAAATAAATCCTGAACACAAAGCATTAATAATCAGGGAAGAGGTCTTAAACCATGCCAAATAAATCTGATATAGAAAAAAGAGTGTAAGTACAAGTAACCAAGTGTCATGTTTCCACAAAAAAAAACCAAGACTATATACACTCTGAGGGGAATAGATATAGCATTGAACATGGTAACAATTGTAGCCTATTTACCTATGACCTGATAAGGGTGTGCATTGTCCTAGTAACCTCACTCACTATCTAAATTGGCCTTCCTCATGTCTGGGTGATCTTTAGGCTTTTTTCTCTGCTTTTTTCTAAGTACGGTAAATATGTATTAAAGTGATATCTATTGTAAACCATATGTAACCATGGTAGGAATGGAACCTTAAAGCAGTAGTAAACTCTGATACTTCGTTTCTAAATGTCATATAATTCAGTATAATTCGTTTTTGTGAATCGTTGCGCCGCCATGTCAAAGCATATATTTACTTTCTTACTTGAATAAACAATGTTTTTATAAAAGCTTCTTCTCGGTTGCAGCCGCCGCATTGACTCTTGTCTTCTGCATCCAATAACATTATAACTTTCGCCACTACTCCCTCTCAATGGCTATAATCTCGGAAATTTGCAGTTCTTATCAATCCAAGCCCCGATTTTGGTGCGGGGCTACCATGACAACCACATTCCGCCAATCTGAGCTGATCTGCTGCTGTCTCCTGTGTTGCGCTCACCCCCCTTGTCAACCCCTGTGAAGTAGGGAGTCACATGGGGTTAAAGCTTGCCAATGGGAATCTAATCTTGCAGGATGTCAGGACTGATGCCAGGCAAAGGAAATGATGTAGCCCTGGCATGTAAACACCATTTTTCTGGCATTAAGAACTTGCCTTCAAAATGGGACTTAATGTGCATGCACCAATGACATCATTAATCAAACCAGGACCGATTGCACAGGAAGGAAGGAGGACGGAAGCAATCTACACAGAGCAACTAGTTGACTAGTATACAACGAATAATATGGGGGAAACTTAACAGGATGGGTTTACTACCACTTTAAGTCCCACAAAGAGTCCATAAACTGTTATATATTTAGTAACAACAACGAATAGTGTGCTGAACGACAGTGGTCAAATTAGCAGAAAAGGTATCAGGAAAATATGAGAGATACCAAAAGAACAATGTAAAATTATAATTAAAATTGCATGTAATTCAAAGATTTGTAAGGGCATCTTGGTTTGAGGGGAACCTGTCTGGAAAGAAGTAGATAACAGAAGCCACATACCTAATGGGGTAGTATAAAAAAAAAAGTGATTTGACTTTATTTAGCCACATCCTCCTGTGTATATGGGAGACCACACAAATAAATTCTGTAAAATATATATTTATTCAAAAAAGTATTACCATACATTGACAAAATATAGGCATAAATTGCCTCCACAAGATCCAGATGTTGACAAAATCAGAATCATATGCCCCACTATAGCTGCCGAAAATAGAAAAATTGTTAATAAAGCAAGATACAGTTGTACATATAGGAGTCTGTATAATTCTGGTAGTCAGATCAACGTTTCAATGGTTCAAGGCTATGTCAGGACGCAATACCAGTGAATTCTTACATACAATGAAAAATAAATAGGTAAGGCTGCCATCAATTTTTGGAATAATTCAAAAAACATGAAAGAACCAAAGGGCAGTTTGAGGTGCTGTAACTAGAAGTACTATGTGCTAAACAAATAAATAATTGCATATAAATATTTATGAATTTAAATATTGAAAGAAGTACATAAAGATCAAAAATTCATCCAGTGTGAAAAAAATCCACCACAATAGTGAAAAGGTGCTTTAACAAATCCTCTTGCTTATAAAGTGCTTTCCTTCACCTTGTGTTTTCCTTCACCTCTTAGTGTGAGGGTAACTCACCAGAAAACAGAGGGCCTCCAGGACCCAGCTTGCTCTATAATTATCAGATAGCCTCCTTAGATGGATGATATACTTTTTATGGGTGGCCCCCCTGGGCTCACAAGAGATCGTATTGAGTTTGTCCACCAGTCAAAATGGTTAAGCCATTTCCCAAAAAAATTAAGAACATATAATTGCGCAATATTGTTTGGTATATTGGTAACAATTCTGAACAATAAAAACACTCACATTTAAAAGTGCCAACATTGGCACATTTGAACAGCCAAAAGGGAAGAACGCCGCTCGACTCCGGCGTGCCTTCCAAGATGCGTTCCAAACAGAGAGCGGAAATGACAAACCAGAAGTCATAGCCTCTGGGCTAACCTCAATGCATTTTGAGATAACGCTTCATCAGGAAGCTGTATGGTCTTGGCCACTGTGTTGCAGTTCAGTTTCAGGGTCTTGGCAATCTTCCTATAGCCTAGGCCATCTTTATATAGAGAAACGTTTCTTTTTTTAGATCCTCAGAGAGTTCTTTGCAATGAGGCGTGTATGACAAAGTGACAAATTTAACACACCTGCTCCCCATTCACACATGAAACCTTGTAACACGAATGAGTCACATGACATTGGGGAGGGGAAAATGGCTAATTGGGCCCAATTTGGATATATTCACTTAGGGGTGCACTCACTTTTGCTGCCAGTGGTTTAGACATTAATGGATGTGTGTTGAGTTATTTTGAGGGGACAGCAAATTTATATTGTTATACAAGCTGTACGCTCACATTGTAGCAAGTGTCATTTTTTTAGTGTTGTCACATAAAAAGATATAACAAAATATTTACAAAAATGGGAGAAGTGTACTCACTTTTGTGAGATACTATATATATATATATAATTATATATCATTATATATATATATAATTATATATATATATATATAGAGGGAGAAAGAGAGAGACAGAGAGACAGGGAGACAGAGAGACAGGAGACAGAGAGTCAGAGAGAGGGAGAAAGAGAGAGGGGGGGAGAGGGAGAGAATTTTTTATCTGTAAATGTTTTATAGAAGTATAAAAGAGAAGTACATATCTTTCACAAAAGGATATATACAACAAGATACAGTAATTTGTATGTATGAATTAAGGCTGTGTAAATCAGGAAATCACAGAGAAGACTAAGGTTTATAATAGTAAAAAGAACAAAAACAGATTATAATGACCAGCAAACAGCAATGAGTATGGTATGTACCGGTATGGGGGTATATAAATGAAAATGTTAGGGTAAGTTAAAGTGCTTGTAAAGTCTCCTTTTAAAAAAAAACAAAAAACAAACATGTTATATTTACCTGCTCTGTGCAGTTGGTTTTGCTCAGGGCAGCCTGGATCCTCCTCTTCTCCAGTCCCTCTTTGCCCCCCCCCCCGGCCTTTCCCTCCTGTTGAGCACCCCACAGCAAGCAGCTCGCTATGGGGCATCCGAGTCTAGTCACAACTCCCTGTGTCCATTTAAACATAGAGCAGTGGCCTGGCTCTGCCCCCTCTCTCTCCTGATTGGCTGAATAATTTTCATTGACAGCAGTGGGAGCCAATCACACTACACTGCTTTCTCAGCCAATGAGAAGGGGAGTCCCAGGTAGCTTAGACACTCCAGCAACATTGCTGGATAAAGACAAGCTCAGATAAGTATTAGGGGGGCTGCTGCACACAGAAAGTTTTTTTTTATCTTAATGCATAGAATGCATTAGGATAAAAACACCTTCTGCCTTTACAGTCCCTTTCAGCTTAACCATCAATTAACTTTACTATAGCATAAACTATAACATTTCTATAAACTAGAGCATAAACTATAACCCATGAGTACAAAAACAGGTAAGATTTAGGTATGCACCGTGCAGTCTGGGTGGGTCAACCATACACTCCACTGTATCAGAAAGGATTCGTTTTTGCTGTTTTTGATAGCAAACATTAGTTCAAAAAATGTGTTTGTGTGTTGAGGTGTTTTAAGAAGAGTGATTGGTCCGGTGTTGATGGTTGCTTCCAAGCTGTGGCAATTGTTCTTCTGGCTGGGATAAGACCATGAACAATAAATGGTGTATGAGTCAGGGCCCAGGTAGTGGGGTTTAAAAGGAGCAGAGCTGTGGCTGGGTTTCAACATATAGTCAGTGGCTGCAGGTCAAAATCGAAATCTTGCGTTATTGACAGACCGGCATCAGCTGTTCTCAGGGATGTATTGCATTCAGTCCGCGATCCGCCCCACCTCCGCACGCCTCCTCTCAGTGAGCTCTATGGGATGTAATGCTTTCAGTCCGCGCTCACTGAGAGGAGACGGGGTGGAGTGTGGACTGAATGCAATACATCCCTGAGAACAGCTGATGCTGGTCTGGCAATAACGCAAGATTTTGTCACTAGGCAAATCGCAAGGGCTGCTGGGATACATGACGCTGCTATCCCAGGAGTCATTGTGAATTGCCTAGTGGAGTAATCGCCTATAGGCAGCATGACCCAGAAGTGCGGATGAATAAAAAGAAAAAAAAATGTTTGCATTGCTAAAAGCATATTTAAAGGGGATTACATATATCTCAACTTAATAATTGGGTGGAATTCCACTTTAATATTACATAAACCAAAGGTGCAGCGCAATTTTAAAATTAATAGTAAAGTCCAAAAGATCCAAGAGGTGCACATGGTCACGCAATTTTTTACCGTGTTTTTTGCCGCGAAGCAATGCCTATTACATTTTTCTTTTTTGCGCCTATTTTGAGCACCAGCCGCCACTGCCTATAGTGGTTTGAGTTACAATGGATAAAAATGTGAACTTATTTCCAAAATGGTACCTTAGGGCATGACCACCAGATGTGCAATACGAATCCAGTGTTATCACAATCTCCCCAGCAGTTGGGTGAAGTAGAGGGGAACATTTTTGACAGTTTGACTGGAATGTAATACCATTGATGCATAATTTTTAGGGAGATTTCCCAGTGAGAGACACATTTCGTAAATGCTAGGAGTCTAACAATATCCAGTATTATCAAAATCTCCCCAGCAGTTAGGTGAAGTAGAGGGGAACATTTTTGACAGTTTGACTGGAGTGTAATACCATTGATGCATCATTTTTAGGGAGATTTCCCAGTGAGAGACACATTTCCTAAATGCTAGGAGTCTAAAACTGTAACCACCATCATACCGCTGTTTTGTAAAAAGAAAAAACACAGAGGTGGATGAAGATTTTTGGATTGCAGTTTTTAAACAATAGATCAGGGAAAACACTCAGGCAATTAGTAAATGACTGTGATCTGTACTGTCACTGGACTTCTCAGTTCACAGTCATGATGTACAGAGGCAGTTAAAGTGACTGTCACAATCAGAGGGAAGACCACCTGGTACTGTATTCAGGATCTAGTGGGCTAATAGACAACTAACCAGGTGTATCCAGGAACAGATCTTCACAGCTGTAGGAGCCGCAGGGTCTAAGGAGCCACCCAGTCTTCACCAGAGTCACAGGAGGTGTAAATGTTGTGCTGTAAAGCAGCCCACAGGTTGCAGCTCTCTAGCACACCCATGCGGGCACAGTGCAACCAAATAGCCTGCTGGAAGGATGCCAGGTGCACACAGACACTATACTGAGAGAGACACACAGCAACAGAAAATGAAGGGATCCACGAATAGAAACCAAATGGAAAATAACTGCACAGCCAGAGGGAAACACTGAGAACAAAGACAGGATCAAACAACACACAGAAGAAGGGAATATTTAGAAACAGCAAACGCCAGAGGAAAAGGAGGGTCTGGCTTCAGCGTGAAGACATGTTGCTCGAACACTAAACCACACTGCGCAAAGGCTTAATAATACCTAGGTTCAGGTCAGATTGGCAGGAACCCAAGCAACTCAAACAGGAGATAAACCCCAGGGCTGGATCAATGTACACAGAACTGTGAGAGTGGCACTGTACCTTGTGATCAATGTGAACCAATCTAAGCCATAACAAGTGTAAACGCTAGTTTCTCAAGAGCTTAATGAATGAGTTGAAGCACTGCTGATTTTCATCATCCAAAAATGTGCAAGTAAACATAAATTTTTTTTAATTTTCTATGCACTTGATTGACAATTTTTTGCAAAGTTAAATTCAACAACATTGACTAAGCTTCAAGGAAAATCTACCTTTCAAACTGCAATTTCCCTTGCAACATGAACAACCTATTTGACGTTGATAAATTAACCTCTGAGTCTCTAAGAATTCCAATACTCCTGTATATTATACTCCCTGAGGAAGACATCTAAATGTTTTTGCATTTAACAACACTCTCAGCTGATACAACTACCTTGGGAAGGGAGTTTTACATTTCCACTGCCCTAACAGTAAATAATCCCATATGATATTTAAGATTAAACCTCCTTTCATCCAGTTTTACATTGTGATCACATATGTTCGTCAGGGACCGTAGAGTAAGCCGATTTTGGCAAATACTATAGTCACCTTTCATTATTTTGAAAATTATGATCAAATACCCTTTTAATCACCTCTTCTCCAGAGGGTAAAGTCTAATTTCATCTCATAGAAGAGGTCATTCAACCTCCTCTTTAGTTGTGTTGCTATTCACTGAACTTTTTCTAGTTCAAAAACATCTTTCCTGTGGAAAACAAAACTGTATACTGAAGACAAAGCTCAACCAGTGTTTTATAAAGGCAAAAATTATTGTTTTAACTTTTCAACATATGCTCTGTTTAATGCAATAGAGTATTTTGATAGCGTTGTTAGCTGCAGCATTACATGCTATTTCTAGGTTTGTGATCCATAAATAAGTTGTATTCATATGCATGTATATTTTTAGTACCCAAGTGCATAACTTTACATTTTTCAACATTGAACTTAATCTACCACGTATCTGTCCATTACCCTATTTTATTTAGGTCTTCCTGTAAATTTGCTATATTCTTTGTTGAAAGCATTTCTTTGTATATTTTGGTATCATGGTATCATATTGACAAACATTGGCATTCAACTGTTAATTCCAACCTCAATATAATTTATAACAAGCTAAACAACATTGGCCCCAAAACAGAACCCTGTGGCACACCTCTCACAACCATTTATAGAATGAGTCATTTATCAATACCCTCTAGACATGTTCCTGTAACCGGTTTATTATCCATGTACGTACAATTTCTTCAATACAAATATTTGAAAATTAAATATTTATGATGTACAGTATCAAATACTTTTAACAAAATCTAAATAAACTACATCCACTAGCCTACATTCCAATTCACTTCATCATAGAATGTTTAGAGATTGGTTTCTCATTAATTCATGCTGCTTTTCACTTATGATGTCTTTAACAGACAAATTCTTGAATATAATACCTCACCATTCACTGAAATACTTTATATTGATGTTAGACTGCCTGCTAGTCTATAGTTACCTGGTATACATTTCAAACCCATTTAGGATATTGGTTGCACATTTACAATATGCAAATGACTGGTACCATTCCAGTTAGTAAGATGTCTTTAAAATTTGAAATAGCGGCTTAGCCAAAACAGAGCTAGGGTATCTACAGACATGGAGGTATGATTTAATGTGATTTATTCACTTTAAGTTTTTCTAGTCTGTTTTGATTTGAACTCTGATTTCTGTGAGTCACAGAGTTACATTAAGTACCTTAGTATTAACAATACTATCAAACCCTCTCTCATTCCCTCTCATACACTTTCATTTGGATAAACTCAATAGAAAAAAACATATTTAATACATCTGCCTTCTCCCTATCTTTTCCCATGTTTTTTTTTTATGGAGACTATATGTTCTGTCCTCCTGACCTTATTACTATTGATATATTCAAATAAATGTTTGGAGTTTGTTTTACTTACTGTAGCAACATGTTATTCTTTATCTTTTTTTTAGCCGCCTCGACTTATTTTTTGCATCTCTTTTTGCATTCCTTGTAACTTTGAAATGCTAAGGTTGTCCATAGCGATTTGTATTTTTAAAGCCCAGTTTTTTTTCTCATTTATTTGCTTTTTACACTAAAGCCACTTATTTTTTTTTATTTTTCTTTCTTCCTATTACCCACTGGAATACACTGGCAAATGTGGTTGTTTAGGCTCCATGCACACTAGCAATTTTTTAAGCTCCTAGGGGCTGTTATTAGCATATTTTTCTGCTCCTAAAAGCTAAATAGTGTTATCCTATGTGTCCATGAACACTACGATTAGTGTTTTTTTAGCTTTAGCATCTAGAAGCAGAAAAAAATGCTAAACGCTCTTAAACGCAACTAAAACGCTCCTAACAGCTTTTTTGGAGCAGTTTTTTTTTCTTTGTGTACTGTAAAAATTCTGAGAAAATGCTTACACTCCTAAATGCTTCTAAATGCTACTAAAATGCTCCTAGAAGCTGGCACAAAAATGCTATTATCAGCGTTTTTCGTCCATCGTTTTTTCTTAGCATTTTTGAGCTTATATAAATGTTAGTGTGCATGGAGCCTTAATATGTCTTTAAAACACTCCCATTTGTCTTCTTTATTATTTTTTAAAGCTCAAATTTAGTCAAAAAATTGATTCTGGGATGTAGGTTCAGTAACATTACCTACTGCTAATAAAATGGATCCCAGGTCCCGCTAATTGTCCCTAAGGCCCTGTTCACATCTGAACATTTTTCAGCTCTTAAAACGCTCATCTCTGAAGTTCCAAAATGCCAAACAAGCAAAATCCCATTCATTTTAATGGTCCCTGTTCACACATGAACATTTTGTCACTCAAAGCTCAATAAAGTACACAAGCTTCTTTTTTGGCATATTACAAGCATTTTTTGTCAGATATCAATGCATGCCTCCATTGCACCGGTAAAATAAAAAACGGAAAATGCCTGAAAAAAGGCTTGAAAAAACACCTGAAAAACTATACTCCCAGGTGTGAATAGAGTCTCAGGCCCTGTTCACACCTGAGCGTTTTTAAGCTCATAAAACGTTCATCTCTGAAGTTCCAAAACCTAACAAGCAAAATCCTATTCATTTCAATGGCCCCTGTTCACAAATGAGCGTTTTGTCGCCTGAAGCGAAACGCCTGAAGCTCAAAAAAGTACATGAGCTTCTTTTTTGGCAAATTACAAGTATTTTTGATCAGATGTCAATGCCTGCCTCAAAATGCCCAAAAAAACACCTAACAAACTCCTGAAAACTGCCCGAAAACTGGCTGAAAACACCTGAAAAAATGCCCAAAACAACGACTGAAAACGATACGCTCAGGTGGGAATGGAGCCTTAGTGTAGAAATGTTCCCTATGGTGATGACAAGTCTTCTTTAAAGCACTGAACTTTTAGTGCTTTGGGTATTAACTCTTTTGATCTGAAAAACAAAACATTAAAAAAAACTTCAAGAGTATTTGATCCCATTGAGTATTATACAGTAACATAGAGTGTGGCTTAGTGAGGTAAGGCCTTTTTAGATTCATACCAACATGCTTTTCTTTTGTAAAACTCACATGAATTGTAAGTACACTTTGATCACTATTACCCAAAATGTTTCTAATTGTCAGATCTGTAATGAGCTTCATGTTTATAAATATGAGATTAAAGAGAGCATTTATTTCTCATTGGGGCTTCCACCATCTAAAATTGTCCTGCAATATGTTCAAGAAATATTAATCTTTTGTTGAATGTGTATTTCCATTTGTCCAATTAATATACAGTAAGTATAAATAAAACCACCTATAACAATAACATTGCCCTGTTTCCAACCTTTTATGTCTGTGAAAGGAGTCTTTTCCTCCTTCCTCATGTAAAGGGACCTATAACATACTCCCACTTAATTTACTTTTTGATGCACTCATATAAAGCTACAACCACAATGATTCTCATTAGAAATATTATGGGGCTTATTCATTAAAAGCAAATAGACTTTGCGAGCTGGTCTAGCACTGACTGGCGAAGCTTCACTTTGTAAAAAATACCTAATCAGATGCAAGCAAAAAAAAAAAGCATTTTTTGCCTGAACATGATTACAAAGCGGTAATCAGCAGAGCTTCGCCACATTCACTAATCTCTGGAGAAAATGAGTGCAACTGAACTTGCAAAGTGCAGAATCTATATGCCTTTAGTAAATCGACCCCTATCTCTCATATCCCCTCCATTTCTACTAAACCAATCGCTACAAAAAAGAGTGTGCCCCAGAATATTAGCATCCATTTTCCTATACTTCCACAAATTCAAAATCCTACTTAAATACCAAACGTTCTAGCTAGTCGGTTTTGTTTGCCAGACTTCTTCTGTTTGTGTACATTTTTTAAAATTTTGTATAAGTGATTTGTTTTTTTTATATTGCTCCCTATTGAATTACAATTTGGTTCTGTTACTTTTTCTGAATTGGACTTGGATAATACAATTTCCTTTCTGTCTATTTTGAGCCATGCTTAAATGTGCTGTTGGTGTTAACGGTAACCATGGCAGACCCATATCCAACACTGATGCTGGAAATACTGCTACATTTATAAAGGACTGGACATCAGACTCACAACCACTGGCTGGAATTTGATGCAATATTATAAACTATCAACCTGTCCTCGCAGGCCAGTGTGCTAGGAATAATCCTGCACTCTGAACTCTCCGCTTAGATTTCACACAGGGCACAAAAAATAAGATACTAAAATAGTGTAATTCATTTGGTCTGTACATTTCTAGAGAAAGATATTCCAAAAAATAAAAAATCCAGGAGAAGCTCTTCTAAGCCCTAATCCTTTATTCTATATGAAAAACCAATTTAATTTAATGAAATTTTTATTCATGGCAGCAAAGCAGATTCTAGAAAAACAATAGTGGTTGTATAACCTCTTCACTTAGCCAAGTTAAACAGAACATGAATTGGTTTCTCTCAATGAGACAGGACAGGATTTCTCAAAGACTCCACCTCTACGTTTAAACAGATTTGGATGCCCTGGATTGATCATTATGCCCCATATGATTTTGATTGCATGCTGTTGGAACTCTCATAAAATAGTTATTAATCCCAACAACTAACCAACTAGGACCCAAATAAAACATGCACCCCTACATCACCTGTTTTTAACACTCCTTTCTAGAACCCTCTATAACTCCCAGCTATTCTTCTATTATTTTACTCTGACTTACCGCTTAAACATACCAACAATTTAAGATGAGGAACACTAGATATCTAGGTGATCTCCCTTCCTCCTTCTTTTGGCTCCCTCAGGAACCTCTTTGAATCCCACAAAGTACATGCATACATGGCTAATGATAATTCAGAATTGTTTTATTGTTAAGGTGGGTGATTTTGTAACAATCTTGAAATAATTCTCAACAAGAAGCCTGGAATAATGTATTAATGTGCTGCTCTATCTCATTGTATGTTTAGAATCTTCAATAAAAATTTTAGTGAAACAAAGATACATTCGATTTACTCTGGCATCCGCCGATCATTAGTAAAACACAGAGAACTAAGGTATTCCTATGTAAACAAGGCTTATCTCAGTTCTGACAGAGGGAAAGGGACCAATGCTTTGTCTCTGCAAAGCAAGGACTAAAATCTATCTTTTCCCCTGGGGAAAGCAGTACACTGTGTACACAAACAAAAAAAAAAAAAACTGGCTAGGCACACAGTTAACCTTTGATATCCCTAGATGTTTAACCCCTTGCCAGTGTCATTAGTACAGTCCATATTTTTAGCACTGATCACTGTATTAGTGTCACTGGTTCCCGCAAAGTGTCTAAAGTGTCAGTTAATGTCTGATAGTCCACCACAATCTCGCAGTTCCACTATAGGTCGCCGATCACCGCCATTACTAGTATAAAAAAATTCCATAAATATATCCCATAGTTTGAATACGCTATTAAGTTTGTGTAAACCAATTAATATACACATAGTGATAATTTTTTTAAACAAAACATGTAGCAGAATACATATTGGTCTAAATTTACGAAGACATTCGATTTTTGACATTTTTTTTATTGGATGTGTTTTATAGCAGAAAGTAAAAAAATATTGTTTTTTTTTTCAAAATTGTCAGTCTTTTTTTAGCTCAATGAAAAATGCAGTGGTGATTAAATACCACCAAAAGAAAGCTTTTTTGGTGGAAAAAAAATGACACGATCCTAATTTAGGCACAGTGTCACACGACTGTGCAATTGTTAGGTAAAGCAACAGAGAGCCATGTGACAAAAAATAGCCTGGTCATGAAGAGGGGTAAATCTTTCAGCGATCAAGTGGTTAGGCACTCCAAGCTTATAAACAACTACCAAAAAATTTCTAAAAAACATTAAAAAAATGTAAATAAATGTCACTTTTCAAAAAGAAAAATCCCTACCAAAAAGGGAGTTTAACCTTACAAAATAACCATCAACATACAATAAAAAACAATATAACCCCAAAAGAAATGAAGAGCCCAAATTATAGCCCTGCAAACACAAGCCCACTTTCTTTAAAGCTGAACTCCAGCTTTTGTTACAAGTTAGTTTGGGCCTAGCCTCTGACTCAAACAATCAGAGGAAGCTTTGTATTCATTGCTAAAATACATGGCTTTTTATGAAAGGCTGAATGTCGTTCAGATAGACTCTATTGTTTCCCGGGTATGAGACAGGAAAGTCTTGGCTCGCACCTGGAACACAGTCCTGTATGCTGTTTGTAGCCCGAGCTACATACAGTTTATATAGCACATCCAGCGGCCTCACATGTGACTGGCCTCAGGTGATACACAGAGATGAAACAATATCTCCTACACAAGTTGTATCTGTTTATCTGCTGTCTTTTCTTCTCTACATCAGTTCAAAGTCCAGGATTTATACAGCTTGTGTGAGCATTGAGAAAAAAGGGGGTTGGTAGCTGAAATTACACACTACAGAACTCAGTGTGGAGAACTCTGAGAACTGATTGGAGGAAAGAGACAGACCCCCATTCACTCAGCACACAGGAACAGAGCTGAGGCTGTCAATCAGCTGGAGCTTCCTCCTCTGTCACCTTTGTTCTTTTGGTGTCAGGAAAACTTGTCAGAAGTGACTCATGCTGATAGCAGAGTAACGAAGCAGCAGACAGAATCAGCATAGGGTGCTCCTAATTGACAAAAATACACACTTTAGGGGGATATGCTTTGTTCATATTTCATATGTGTGGTTTACAACCACTTTAAAAGAGCACATATTATAATAAAAAAAGTAATTTAAACCAGAATTAAACTATAGTTTTCTAATTGACCCTAATACTGTATCTCTCTATGCAGTTTGTCAGCTTTCAGTAGAAACACAAGCACTCAGTATGACATCACCTGAAGCTAACTAACTTCAAACTTGTACTGGACATTGTATTGTTAATTTGATTTGATTTGAAGTTGATTTGTGTGTAATTTGTATGTATCATGTAACCCAGTGTACTTATAGTTTACATTGTTTTGTAAATACTTGTCATGTACCTAATAGGGGACTGAAATGATGAGATTGGCCTCTCTTGTATCTCCAGCCCAGGCCCCTCTGGAAGTGGAACAGAGGGTACCAAGGAACAGGAGCAGATGTTGATAGGAGAACTTACAGCAGGAGATACAGTCCCAATGAGACTGACAGACCAACGAGTCAGGAACAGTATATGTGTTCAGTAGTCTAGCCCAGGTTAAAGGGGCACTCGGCTTGTGCTGCAGGTTCAGGATTTGTGGCTTTTCAGAGCTCTCAGCAGACTTGATTCAGGTACACTCAACGATGCACAGAGCTTGTACAGCAGACAGCCAGGCAGGCACTTAAACAGGACAGGAAGCCAGGATCAGAGACAGAAGTGTGGTCACAGGAATAGCCAGGGTCATCAACAGGCAGCGAGGTACCAAATCATGAGCCAAACTCAGAAACAATGCCGGGTCAGGAGCTGGCAACAGGTCAGGAGCACAATCCAAGATCACGTCAGGAGCAAGCCAGGTCAGCAACAAGGGAATCATACAGGATAAACGCAGGACACAGGGAACAGCTGAAGATCAGTCAGCATGGAACATGGGCATAAACGTCCTTTAAATAGTCCATCTGACACCAACAAGAATTGTGCGCGTGCGCGCGCGTCTGTGAGCAAGTGCGCATTCTTGCACGTATACGCGCGCCTGGTCACAATTCCATGGGAAATATCATGAACATATCTGTGAACCAGACATCTCATGGGGATTCCCTGATATTACTGTTTAGTGTGTGATTTTTTTATAATATGTAACCCTATCAATAAATATGTATAGTATATGCAGTTTGACCTACCTCTTTTGTTAAAAAATCCTCAGATCTAGCTGTGTATATGTAAATACTCAAATGGTGATTGGAGTGTATTCACATATACACTTAACCTAGTTAACACTCTGTGCCTCTATTTTATAGATTTTATATAAAAAAAATTCTTTAGGACTGCAAATCTCAAATTCACAGAATTTTTCACCCATGGTGAACCATAACCTCTTTCCTAGTGAATATGGGGTTTATTTATTAAAGCTGGAGAGTGCAAATTCAGTCTCACTTCTGCAGAGAAGCCAATCTGTTTCCAGGTTGTATTGCTAAAGTTTAATTGAACAAGCTGAGGTTGATTGGTTTCTCTGCAGAAGTGAGACAGATTTTGCACTCTCCAGCTTTAGTAAATAAAACCCCTAGGTGACTATACTATACTATATTTGGTACCTCATTAATATACCTCATTAAAATCAAATATTTATTTGCAACTTTTTTACCTTTCATACTGCATGAGACTGTGTTTTGGATACCAAAGTGTCCAATAATGCTCAGTGGATAAGATAAATGTGAGGTTTTTTAATTAAGGTTGCACAATAAACTTAATTGTTATAATGATAAGTAAGCTGATGTAATAAACATTGATTTGTATAAGGATTAACATTAAAATTAATTTTGATATAAAAGATTTAGAAGAATCTTTTTATTATGAATTATGTTACCCAGCTATATAAATCTTTAATTATAAAATTTAGCACTAAATCTCAATTGTACATGTGACTACTTTTAGTCTGGTTGTTTTTTTTTTAATAACTTGCATTCTGATAATATCCCATATAGCTATATTTTTATGAACAAATGTGTAAAAAGTATAATAATTCATTCAGTCCAGAAGGGATTTTAATTTTGATCAAAACAGGATTTACATTATATAGTTGGGGGGAGTACCGCGCTTTAAAGTGCTTAATACAACATAGATAAAATTATATACATATGTGAAAAAGTGCCTTAGTGCTTCTTAAATACAATATTCATAAATTATGTGTCTCAATGTGCAAAATAAATACAATCCGATATAAATCCTTCAATTAATATAATAGGTGATAAAATGGACTAAACTAAAATTGATCTTAGTAAAACCAACTATATCAATACAATATATAGTGAAAACATGTATATAAAGTTATAAGTCCGTGACCTTTTCAAAATTTAATAATGTGCTCTAAATAGGTGATATCAAATAAAGTGCTGAAGTGTCCTTTAAATAAATATATAAATATATAGTGATCAACAGAATCTTCTTTATCCGAATTTGGCATGCAGGTGCTCTTTCGTGCGGTGCCCACTAGGTGCCCTAAGCGCTCACCTCAATGCTCTTTTAAAAGAGCCTTAAGTTGTATGCCTCAGTATGCTGTTCCTTCCTCCTTATTGGCATATATGTACCATTATGAATCCACGCGTAGAATATGTGACTACGCGTTACGCTGCGATCCCTGGAAGAAGCTGCGTGGGTACGCAGCGTAACGCGTAGGATAGCCAAACCGGAAGTGACGTATCGGCAAAGGAATGTTTGTTATGCTAGAAACAAGACGCAATGCAATGTGAGTGTTACTCTTATCTTTTTTAATAAATTTTATGGGACGTACTTCACCATGTTTGGCCCAATTTGATTTTTTGGAGATATAAAGGACCGCATATATCCCCTGGAATATAGCTGTTTATACAAGGGAGATATAACCGAGGATTCATAATGGTACATATATGCCAATAAGGAGGAAGGAACAGCATACTGAGGCATACAACTTAAGGCTCTTTTAAAAGAGCATTGAGGTGAGCGCTTAGGACACCTAGTGGGCACCGCACGAAAGAGCACCTGCATGCCAAATTCGGATAAAGAAGATTCTGTTGATCACTATATATTTATATATTTATTTAAAGGACACTTCAGCACTTTATTTGATATCACCTATTTAGAGCACATTATTAAATTTTGAAAAGGTCACGGACTTATAACTTTATATACATGTTTTCACTATATATTGTATTGATATAGTTGGTTTTACTAAGATCAATTTTAGTTTAGTCCATTTTATCACCTATTATATTAATTGAAGGATTTATATCGGATTGTATTTATTTTGCACATTGAGACACATAATTTATGAATATTGTATTTAAGAAGCACTAAGGCACTTTTTCACATATGTATATAATTTTATCTATGTTGTATTAAGCACTTTAAAGCGCGGTACTTCCCCCAACTATATTTATCTGAATTGTGTAGGTTACCAATTTTAGTACCTGCGGCATTAAAGGTGTTATATTTTAGACAACAATTAGAGAGACAGCGCGAGAATTTCACCAACCCTTTATATACAGGATTTACATTATATAACTAAAATTAAAAAAAATGTAGAAAAAATATTGTGCTAACCATGAAGAAAAAAGCTGCTACACATAACAACTGACAAAAAGATTGTAACACAGAAAAATTAACAAAAAGTGCAGCACCAATAAATATGAGTATAAATCCAATAGGAAAAATTGCCATAAGAAAATTGGATAAGTATGAGTATAACTAAATTATACACAAGTGTAAATATAAAAAGAAATATTGCACGTGAAAAGTGAATAAACACAATATGTGACAAATCCTGTAAAAGTCCAAATACAGTCCAAATAAATAAAAATAAACAAAAATTCAATCAATCGATAATCCCCAGTGTATAAGTGACATGACTGTCCAATATAGTAGTGATCAAGTGCCAAAGTGTGCCAAAGTATGTAAAAAAGATCTGTATACTTACCTATTTTTTTTTTTGCTTCAGCCAGGATATGTGATTATGCATCTTTCCCAAATGCCTTTCCCTTCCCAAAATATTAAAAACATAGAGTTTAGGTATACAGTATGTTTGGTAAAAATGCTTAGCTCCAACACATGGCTCTCATGCTAAGCAATTTTTTAACACATTCTAGATAGAGACAATGCAAGTATAGTTGGGCTGAACACCCCCCCTGTTTGGTTCTCACCAGAACTCCCAAACATGTAAAAAGTTCAGACCTGAGTCACAAACTCTGTTAAAGCCTATGGGACCCAAACTTAAAAAATCAAAAACCCAATTTTTATAGGCTTATATGCAAGTTATTAGCCATGAGAAGGATATGGGGGTCTGGGTACTGCCCCGGGGTACATGTGTCAATTCAATTTTGTTTTTAAATATCTTTTTTAAAGGAGCAGTGATTTTAATGATGCTTAAAGTGAAACAAAAAAATAAAAAATTCCTTTAAATATAGTGCCGGGGGGGGGGGGGGGGTATCTGAGTATGTAGCCTGGCGAGTGTCCCCCCTTCTCAACCATACCAGGTCACATGCCCTCATCATAAGGGGGTTCTTTGGGGTGGGGGGCACATCCTGACAACCCTAGGCTGTGGTTATGGGGGTCTGCAGGCAGGGGGCTTATTGGAATTTGCAAGATCCCTTTAACAAGGGGGCCCCCAGATCCAGCTCCCCATGTGAATGAGTATTTACCAAAAAGTGTCAAAAAGAAATAAAAGCACACACACAGTTTTTGACAATTCCTTTGTTAAAAATAAAAAACAATGTCCCCCATTGTAGATCCATCATCAATCATGATGCCCACTGCACTGACGGACACAAAAAAGAAAGGCTAACCACGAATGCCTGCCTCTTTTGTCTGACAGTTATTTTATATGTAAAGGTTTGGGCAAACTGGCAATGTCACCTGGTGGCACCACCCCATGTGAAGTTTACCCATCCTGTAGTTTCTAAAAAGGCTATACAGCCTGCCCAAGGGGCATTAATGGAAAGAAGTGATTTGGCATCATCCTGTAGTTTCTGATAAACCTGCGATATCAGGGTGGGATCGAATTGCTTGAGCCAGTGGACCAATCACTAGCACAAAAATTAGGGGGGACAGGGGGAATCCCTGGCGAGTCCCGTTGGTGATAGGAAAGGGAGTGGATAATATGACTGATGTGAGTACTCTTGCACATGGAGTAGCATAAAGAACTTGTATAGCTTGGCAGAAAGGGACCATGGATGCCGAATTTCTGGAGGACTGAGTCCATATATTGCCAATTCACCTTAAATTGGGAAAAGAAAGAAAATGTATATGACTTTAAAGGTTGCCACCAATAATCACATAAAGGAAGGAGTGCTCAATGTAATATAAAATTGAAAATGTATTTTAACAATATTTTAAAATTTTAAAAACATATCCAAAGAAAATATGTAGTGAATAATCTGTGGCATCTCCCCGTATGTATGAATGAGTATGGTTATACAGAAGGACCTGTTACATGCCCATTAACTGCAGAGAACTGCAGAAAACTTAGGAACACAGGAACACAGGATCTGTGATGATCTCATGTGTCAGGGCCAAACAGGAAACTTGTGTGCCATTTGCCAAAGGATCAATATGTGTTTTGCTTAAAGCTTCTTCAGGTGATCCTTTTGGTACTGGGAGATGCAGCATAATTACTATATACTGTCATTTTTAAGATTAAAATACATAAATCAATTTCCACATTATTGATACATCATATTTCATTCCTCGATAAACTTGTTATAAATTCCAAAACAGAAACAAAACATGCAAACATAAATATCTGAGTACTCATAGTTACCTACCCAAACTCAAAGGGGGAACATGGAGCACCTGAGCCAACCGCGTGGCAAAGAGGGAAGTCACGTGCAAAGCAGCCCTGAAAATAGTGTACACTGGGCACCATACAGGCAAACAATAGAGCCTTGCCCTGGGGCCACAAAACCTGACAAATAAGATATAATGTAGATAATGGTCAGTATATATTAATTGATTGTTCAAAATGGAAGCATTTCCCCCCTGATCCACAGAGAAATACAGCCACTCACACTACACAAATTGATGACTATACAGTAAATTAGGGTCAGTCTCTATAAGCCGTGTATATATGTATATAATTAAGGACTCACTTAAAAAAACAACAGCAAATGGATGACATCCAAATTTTAAAGTTGAAATGGCATCAAAGCCGTCCTTCAATTCTCATAATAAGTTATAGACTAAGAATATGTGACTACAAAGTAATGATAGTAAATGGTATTACAGTCCAAGACATGGTCTAGAGACTGACCTATAGTGTAGAAAGCTACCACTTATGTCCATGACGATCCTAGCCGTGAGGGGCCCCTCCACATAGGAAGCAAGTGAGACATCCACTCGGACCGTCTCTGTGCCTTCCCTATATATATACATAGGAAATGGCTACCAGGGGTGGTGCTCCTCCCCACTCCCGCCACTCTACATAACTTATGGCTCGTGGGCAGGTAAGTCTCCGCGCATGTGCGGCAAAGGACGTGGGCCACACAAGTCTGGAAATGGCGGGGCAGGTCATGGAACTGCTCCCTGTGCCACTTGCGGCTAGGATCAGCCAATACCGGAAGTGGTATGCGCTATATCGTGCAAAGCTCCTGTCTGAACACTACAAAAGGGGGACCTGGAGCACAGCAATTACGTCCCACCAAGGATTGCAAGCCATTCACACCAACACACAACAAAAAAGCCCCTCCCAAGCCCCAGCCCCAGCCCACCATGCAACCACAGGGGGTGAGGGGGAGAGGAGGGGGAGGGGGAAAAATAATAACAGACAAAACAAGAAACAAATACACCCCACACACACTTGTGGGCCAAAATGGTCCACCCTGCCCCAACCCATAACATCCCACCTAAATATTCACTCTTAAAAATCCAAACTGAATATGGGAAGGGGATGCAACCCTCATACCCTATGACTGAGAAAAAAAATAAAAAAGATGTACCAGTGTCACCTCCATCAGTGTACTGCTGCATGCAAACTCCCATTGTGATATACTCTGCCGGGTCTTAGGATACCTCACACCCCCCAAAGTGTGGGTGGCACCAAATAGCCATAATTCAATCAGTAAAAGAGTTTGACCTTCCAGCCATTTGCAAAATATATAGCACAATTAATTGAATACATCAATAGAAAACTAAAAAAAACAGAGACCAGATACAGTAAAACAATTGCTTTTTTCTTTCCTTTTCTTCTTTTTGAATCCAAGGATTGGAAGGTGACAACAGCCTGGCATCACATGGATTCTATAAAGGTGACTGTGAAAAAGAATCCTCTCATTCTGATGTGAGCAGTGGTATTATAGGAAGGGTTTATAGCTACCACATTCATTCAAACCCAGGGATCTCGTGGCTTGTAAAGTGACTATCCATTTGGTTTCCAAATCTAAGGAGTTGGGGGTCAATATTTCCCCCTCTATCCGAAGCAGGAACATGTTCTAGTGCAAAAAACTTAATTGCCGATAGATCGAAATTATGATACAGTCCTACATGTCTACTAACAAGGAAAATAAATTAGGCGCAATATCTGTGAAAAAATTGTATGACGAGAATTTTTTTTTTTTATATATAAATGGTGGTGATGAATAAATATGGGATGGTAGTGAAATTAATGTAAGACAAAAAATGCTAAAGCAAATGTATGCTAATTATAAGTGCTAGTGCTTAAGTGCAAACATATATGCTAATAAGCACCTGAAACCAATTGCTTGCTATGTATGGGTGCAAAGTTAAGGTGCTGGTGCTTCAGTGCAATGGTGTATACTTATAAACAATAATATTTATAAACCCAAAAAATTACCAATCAGGAAAAAATAATTATATCACAAAATTATCTTTTGTGTGCAAAAAGTGCAAGTGCAAAAAAGAAAAAATGCAAAAAATGCAAGCATTAGTAAAATACTAAAAAATATTTCTCAAAATTAATAATCTCATATTAAATAATAAAAAATAAAGTCCATTGAATAAAGTTCATTATTATAATCCTCCCGTGCAGAAAAGTGCCAATAGTGCTGAAAAATAAATAAATTCCAAGGTGCTTGTGATGTGTCAGTGAGGATCCTTCCACCACAGTAATTAATGCCTGGGTAAACTCACCAGATATATTGCTGGTAAAATTATAAACCAGCAACCAAGCTTTGTTCACACTTTAATTAATCCTTGACCTCCTCTCTCCTTGGTCACCGCAGCTCAGGTTTAAACTAGTGGAATCACATAGAGGGATAAAGAGGGATGCCACACATAGCGTTATACTGAATAATAAGACTATTTTATTTGTAAAAGATAAGTTCCATAACACTCACAAGGATGGTGTCTGCCAGACACTAGGGATCTGTGCTGTGTAAAATTGATCCCCTGCTCAAGCTGTCCGTGAGCAGGGATATGTGAAGCAGTTCCTTTCCAATGCTTGAGCAGTGCTGTCTCAGTGTCCTGTAAGCCATGCCCTTTTCGTCACCTGACTTCTTCTCGGGGCAGTCTCTAATGTCTACTAATAGCTGACTCCATTTTCCCATTCCAAATAAAATATACATGATCCCGTATTCGTTTCCAAAAGGGTCTTAGGGATCAATCTTGTTTGTTGGGATTGAGTGTCCTATTTTTTAGAGTGAATCAGAGAATGTCTGTTTTTTGTCTAGCTCTATTGAAGGCCTTTTTAAGACAGGTCTTCGTATAGCCCCGTTTAAGTAGTCGCATTTGCAATTCCTTGGCTTGTATCAAAAAATCCTCCTCTCTGGTGCAGTTTCTCTTTAATCTAAGGTATTGTCCATACAGGATACTTTGCACCAGGTATTTGGGGTGAGCACTCATTGCATGTAAAATGGTATTGGCCGATAACGGTTTCCTATTTAGATTGGAAAAGAGGTTGCCATGTTCATCCACCCCAATCAGCACATCCAGAAACATAACCCTATTCTGGCTGCATTCCATGGTAAATTTGAGATTGAAATCATTACAGCTGATATAGTCAATAAAGATGTTTAGTTTCGACCTTTAATGTACCTGTGCCACGAAACAACATGGAGCAGATCCACTGACGCATCCTTATTAAAAAACAAATTGCGTTCCCACCCCCCAGGTACAGTTTGGCGTATGATGGGGCACACCGTGTCACCACTCCCTGCACCTGGAGGAAGTGGGAACCCCAAAAAAACAAAAACATTGTGAAAGAGAATATACTCGAAGAGTATATTCTGTGCTGTTGCAGTGCATTGATTGCTGATGATTGGCCAAAGCATGCACCTAACCTGTGTACTTTGGTCAATCACAGCACAATGTCCTGTCAGAGTCATAATTGGCCAAAGACAGGGTGCCTTTAGCCAATCATGGCTCAGGGGTTAACTCCACGCCCCACACTATATAAGGCTGCTGCTTACACAGCAGCCGTGTAAAGTGTGTGACAACAGAAATTAGGCAGGTAGTTAGTAAATAGTGTGTTGAGTCAGTTTAGTGCAGTCAGTGTAGTGTACAGGCATATCACACTTTAAAAATGTATAGATATGTTGTAGTCCTGGGTCCCTTCCCAGTGCTCCCCAAGTTTTGTGTCCCTGTCACTTATAGTTTGTGAGCAGTGCTATGCCAAGCCGACCAAGATTTCCCATAGACGCCAATGTTAAAGACAGGGAGAATTGCTATGCCAAGCTGACAAAGATTTCCTATAGATGCCAATGTTAAAGACGGGGAGCAGTGCGATGCCAATCTGTCCAATATTTTCCATTGACGCCAATGTTAAAGATGGGGAGCAGTACCATGCCAAGCTAACCAATATTTCCCATAGATGCCAATGCAAACTGAAAGCTGAAAATTGGTCTAGGCAGGAAGGGGGTGAAAGTACCCTGTATTTAAGTGGTTAAGGGGAACCCTATGACAGAATTAAAAAAAAGGCATGGGGTCCCCTCCAAAATCTATACCAGTGCCCCCAAAGTGGGAGGCTTATTGGTATCTGGAAGCCCCCTTACCAATGGTGCCCCCAGATCCCAGGCCCCCTATGTGAATAGGTATCGAGTACATCATACCCCTACCCATTCACCAAAAAAAAGTGTAAAAAGGAAAAACCACAGAACACAGTTTTTGGCAAGTCCTTTATTAAAAAGAAAAAAAAAAAAAAAAAAAAAACAGTGTCCCTCAATGTAAATCCATTGTCAATCACAACGCCCGCGACCCGAAAAATAGAAACAATTTCAAAAACGCTTTGCCTCTTCTGTGGCTACCCACCATATGCCGCTCTTCAGCTTTGACAGCTCTTTTAAAGGCAAGGGGCGGGGCCACCCGGTTTTGTCACCCGGTGGCACTGCCCCTTCTGACATCACATGATGTCATGTAAAGACAGAAGGGGGTGGTGCCAACGGGTGACAAAACAAGGGGCCCCCAGATCCCTGCCCTCCCTCCCCAGCTTGGCATGGCACTGCTCCCTGTCTTTACCATTGGCGTTTATGTAAAATATTGGACAGCTTGGCATGGCACTGCTCCCCATCTTTAACATTGGTGTCTATGGGAACTATTGGACAGCTTGACATAGCACTGCTCCCTGTCTTTAACATTGGTGTCTATGGGAAATCTTAGTCAGCTTGGCATGCCACTGCTCACGAACTATAAGTGACAGTGACACAAAACTTGGGGAGCACCAGGAGGGGACCCAAGACTACAACATATCTATACATTTTAAAACTGGGTTATGCCTCTACTCTAGACTGAACTAGCCTGTACACTGCACTAAACTGACTCAACACACTATCTACTAACTACCTGCCTAATTTCTAATGTCACACACTATACAAAACTGCCATGTAAGCAGCAGCCTTACTGTATATAGTGTGGGGCGTTGCCAGTGATGGCTCTGACAGGACATTGTGCTGTGATTGACCAAAGCATACAGGTCAAGTGCATGCTTTGGCCAATCATCAGCAATCAATGCACTGCAACAGTGCAGTGCATTATTGGGCGCTCATCAATGGGTGAACTTCCCCCTGAGTGCCATATTTGTTTGTGTTCAGCGAACACAAGAACAGCTGATGTCCAAGTCAAAATTATGTTCGACCTGAACATAGAGTCAATCCCTACTAGGGACCGGCTGCGCAACCTGGAGGACCTTGCTGTCCCCCAAGGTGCGTGGCAGGTTACTATTGATATTGAAGCTCTATACAGCTAAATAACACATAGAAAGGGTTTACAAGTCTTTGGTGATTTTTTTTAAAGGAAAAACAGAGATCCCTATGGCCTTACAATTCATTTGTCCTTAAACTCTTGGAGTAAATTCTCTTCCACAACATTTTTGTTTTCTGGGGTTCCCACTTCTTCCAGGGGCAGGGGGTTGTGATGAAGATGTGGTGTGCCCCATTATACACCAACCTGTACCTGGGTGGGTGGGAGAGCAATTTGTCTTTTAATGAGGATGCGTCGGTTGATCTGTGCTGCATTGTTTCATGGCACAGGTACATCGACAAAGTCTTCATGATTTGGGAAGGCACAGGATCGGAACTAAAAATTTTTATGAACTATATTAGCTGCAATGATTTCAATGTAAAATTTACCATGGAATGCAGCCTGGATAGGGTTATGTTCCTGGATGTGCAGATCAGGGTGGATGAACATGGCAGCCACTTTACTGATTTATATAGGACAACGTCATCTGCCAATACCATTTTACATGCAATGAGTGCTCATTCCAAATTCCAAAATTCCAAATTCCAAATGTATAGATATTCCAAATTCCTGGTGCAAAGTATCCCATATGGACAATACCTTAGATTAAAGAGAAACTGCACCAGAGAGGAGGATTTTTTTGATACGAGCCAAAGAATTGCAGATGAGACTTCTTAAACGGGGCTATACGAAGACATGTCTTAAACAGGACTTCAATATAGCTAGACAAAAAACAGACATTCCCTGATTCACTCTAAAAAACAGGACACTCAATCCCAACAAACGAGATTGATCACTAAGTTTTCTAAACGGCATTCACAGATATCAGTGACATCTCCTTACCGGGGATACCTTTGTGGCCAATTTTGTGAGAAAAAAAACAACAGTCACTTATAAAAAGGGAGACTGTTTAACAAGGAGCCATCTTCCAAAAAGCTCCACACTGTTATATACTAAGCCAAAAATTAGGGGCACCTTTCCCTGTGGGAAATTTGAGTTCTGTGAATGAGTGAATTCAGATAGATGCATAGTTTTATCTAATGGCTCAACATGGACCCCCCAATACTGCATAGACTGTCAAACAATAGGGGTGGTATACATCATGTAATGCATTCTCTGTCGGAAAAACCCGGAGACCCTTTTGGAAACGAATATGGGATCATGTATATTTGATTATAAAAGGGAAAATGAAGTCAGCTATTAGTAGACATGTAGGACTGTATCATAATTTCGATTTATCGGCAATTATGTTTTTTGCAGTAGAACATGTTCCTGCATCAGATAGAGGGGGGAATATTGTCCCCCAACTCCTTAGATTTGGAAACCAAATGGATAGTCACTTTACAAGCCACAAGATCCCCGGGTTTGAATGAATGTGTTAGCTATAAACCCTTTTTTTAATACCACTGCTTACATCAGAATGAGAGGGATTCTTGCTCTCAGTCACCTTTATAGAATCCATGTGATTGTTTTGCTGTATCTGGTCTGTGTTTTTTGTTTTTTATTGTTGTAATCAATTAATTGTGCTGTATATTTTGCAAATGGCTGGAAGGTCAAATTCTTTTACTAACTGAATTATGGCTATTTGGTGCCACCCACACTTTGGGGGTGTGAGGTATCCTAAGACCCGGCAGGATATATTAGGATGGGAGTTTGCGTGCAGCAGTACACTGATGGAAATGACACTGGTACATCTTTTTTATTTTTTTTTCTCAGCCATAGGGTATGAGGATTGCATCCCCTTCCTATATGCAGTTTGGATGTTTACGAGTGAATATTTAGGTGGGATGTTATGGGTTGGGGCAGGGTGGACCATTTTGGCCCACAAGTGTGTGAGGGCCAACACACTTGTTTTTTGTTTTGTTTGTTTTTGTTTTTTTTGCTTTTTCCCCCTCCCCTCCCCTCTCCTCCTCTCCCTCTCCCCCTCCCCCTCCCTCCCCCCTGTGGTTGCATAGTGAACTGGGGATTTGGAGGGGCCTTTTTGTTTTGTGTTGGTATGGATAGATGGGGTCGACTTGCGATCCTTGGCGGGACGGGACTGCTGTGCTCCAGGTCCCCCTTTTGTGGTGTTCAGAGGGGAGCTTTGCATGATATAGCGCATTCTACTTCTGGTATCTGCTGATCCTAACCCGGAATCGGCACAAGGAGCGGTTCCATGACCCACCCCAACATTTCCGGACATGCGCGGCCCACGTCCTTTGCCGCGCATTCCCAGAGACTTACTTGCCCACGATCCTGCTGTTTTCAGAGCTGCTTTGCACATGACTTCCCTCTTTACCACGCTGTTGGCTCAGGTGCTCCATGTTCCCTCTTTGGGTTTGGGTAGCTACCTATGAGTATTTATGTTTGCACATTTTGTTTCTGTTTTGGAATTTATAACAAGTTTATCGAGGAATGAAATGTGATGTATTAATAATGTGGAAATTTATTTATGTATTTGAATATTAAAAATGATATAGTATTTATGCTGTATCTCCCAGTACCAATAGGATACGCGTAGCGATCCCTTGGCAGATGGCACATACGTTTTCTGTTTGGCCCTGACACACAGATCATCCCAGATCCTGTGTTCCCAAGAACACGTTTTCTGAAGTTAGTGGGCATGTAACAGGTCCTTCTGTATAACCATACTCATTCATATATATGGGGGGATGCCGCATACTATTCACTACATATTTTCTTTGGATATGTTTTTACAATTTTAAAATGTTGTTATAATAAATTTTCAATTTTATATTACATTGAGTATTCCTTCCTTTATGTCATTATTGGTGGCAACCTTTAAAGTCCTATACATTTTCTTTCTTTTCCCACTTTTTCCCAAACAAAACTGAGTCACGTCTCTATATTTACAGCCAATTAACCCTATTGAACACCTTCTCTGC
This sequence comes from Pelophylax lessonae, assembly GCF_965119305.1. NCBI lineage: Eukaryota > Metazoa > Chordata > Amphibia > Anura > Ranidae > Pelophylax > Pelophylax lessonae. The sequence continues at coordinate 369,036,985 of NC_138772.1, forward strand.
GTCTAGAGAGATTAGCAGAGAAGGCGTTGGTGATGCTCTGCCCAGTGGATAAGGTCTATAAACCTATGGACTGCATCTTGAGCCTCCCGGGAAGGATTAAAGCCCACTTTATCTGGGTCGACCAGATTGGGCATATATGTCACAAGGCGGGTTGCTAATAATTTTGTATAGAGCTTGAGGTCAGTGTTAAGAAGAGATATAGGGCGATAATTAGCCAGGTCATAGAAGGTTTTGCCTTATTTGTGTATAGTGGTTACCACCACTTCCAGAGATTCCAATGGATTCTCTCCATTTGTTAAAAATCTATTAAAGGTGTTACCTAGGTGAGGTACTATTTCATCCGCATATGACTTGTAATATTCATTAATGAAACCATCTGACCCTGGGGCTTTGTCTTAGGGAAGATCTTTGATAGCTTTAAGAATTTATTGGTGGGAGAATGGTTGGGCTAGTGTATCAAGCTGGGTTGGAGATATTGAAGGAAGTTGGAGAGGAGTGAGGAAATCTTGTATTAGCTGCTGAGTGGGGTGGGGCTCAGATGCAGAGAGTGATAGGTTGTATAGTTTAGAAAAAAAAGCACTAAAGCCATCGGCTATATATTTTGGGTTTGTTAGTTTGTGTCCTTTCTCATTTAGAAGGTAAGAGATTCTGGTTTGTGCTGCTCTCCATTGATATTGCTTGGCCAGGTGTTTCCCAGCGTTATTCCCTTGGTAGTACCAGGTAAGCACCCAATATATAAATTGTGGTCCTTTCGGAGGTAGGAGCTGAGATCATTTCTCAGCTTAACCAATTCCTCTGTGTTGGCTAGGGTGGGTTTTTGTCTGCCGGAGGAAGGTTTTTATTAAGTGTAATTTATTTTTCTTTTCCTGGGTGCTCAACTGTATACAGGTTACTCATATAACAGATTTGTGGGCATTCCATAGAATAGTTGGATTGGAAATAGAATCAGTGTTAGAGACAAAGAAAGAAGATATCTCAGATAGAACCTGTTCTCGAGTCTCCGGTACACTGAGAATTGAGGCTTTCAGACTCCATAAGGTGTGTCTGGAAGCAGAGGGGGGCAAAGATATAGTGATGTATATTGGGGCGTGGTCTGACCATGTAATAAGCCCAATTGTAGATCTAGTTATTTTTTGCAGCAGGACTTTGGATGTCAAGAACTGGTCGATTCTAGAATATGATCATTGGGTGTTCGAGTAGAAAAAATAGTCCCTCTCAGTACCATGCTGACACCTCCAGGGGTCATAGAGGTCTTCAAATTAAGAGTAGTGAGGACAGAGCTGTGGATTTCCTATGTTTTGAATTAGATGAGTCTATCTGGGGGTCTATAACTTCATTAAAATCGCCACATTTTATGATTTGATCTTTAGGGTAATGTTGGATTTTTTGCATTATGAACCTATAGAATGATTTGTGGTGGACGTTGGGGGCATATATGTTTATGATAAAAGGTTGGTTATTAAAGGTTGCTAACAAAATCGAATATCTGCCTAAGGGGTCCTGACCAAGGTGGGTGAGAGTGAAAGAGACCGAGGAGCGAACCACAATCATTACTCGCCTCGCTTTCTTGTCAGCCCGGACCAGGAAACAATGGGGTAATAGTTTGTGGGAGCATTAGGGAGGGTTATGTTCCGTGAAATGTGTCTCTTGAACGCAGAGTATGTCTGCCTTTTGCGTCTCGCCACATTAGTGATCTTTTAAAAGGGCTGTTGAGACCTTTAGCGTTTAGGGAAAAAATTGCGAGTGTCATGGTCTCTAGGTGAGGTAAATCTGGGTGTAGGTATTGTGATGGTACTGAGATGGACAGGCTCTGACTACAGAATGAGAAGCAGAAGTACCTGAGGGGGAGGGGGAGAGCAAGAACATATCTAAAATAAAGATATACATACCAAGATGTGTGGACAGATAAAGGCCTTCAGAACTAGTAAAACAAGCTGAGTATTAGTATGATTATAACAAGTCAACACTTAGCAACTTAATCCAGATGATGTGCTTGGCACACCAAAACCTTGGAACGTGGAAGGGGTATCATGAGCACTTCCACTCCTCCACTTACATATCAACTTCAAAAAAGAAAAAATGGATGGTATCCAGCCTCAGGGATGTACCTTCTGGTGAAGGTCATGATGTGGGGGGCACCCCTTGATTGAGTCCCAAGGGTTGGGATGGTCTCGCATCGGGGGTCCGAGGAGGTATTTGCAAGATTATACCCCAGTTGTTGAGCTGTTTGATACCTTCCTTGGGTGTCATAAAGATAATTGGTTGGTTGCGGTAGGTTACCAGCTACTTTGTGGGAAAGCCCCATTTGTAGGTTATCCTGTGTTCAATTAGTATGGAAGTAACTGGTGCAATGGCTTTGTGTGCTTGGGAAGTGGTTACAGATATGTCATTGTAGAGAGACACCTTGTTAAAGGGGAGAGAACGCATGGATCTCACTGCACGCATGATATCCTCTTTAACATGGAAGAAGTGTACCCTGTTGCTAAGATTTTTTCTGGGACATAATCTGGGGGGTGCCCTGAGAGTAATCCTCCATCCTGGAGGGTGTATGCTGCTTATAATGGGGCTGGTGATGCTTGTTTGTGCTGTGGAGGAGCGAAGCAGCAGATTCAAGAGGCCATCTTCATCAGCAGCCAGGCCACGCCCAAAACTCTCATTTTCTTTTTTTGATTAATGCCTGCTTGATGTCTCCCTCTTAAACTTCAGCTTACTAAAGCTGCTTACATAGTGTGCATAGAGTTTGTCCAATATACCTGTTTTTTTTTTTCCCTAGTGAAAACGTGGCCTTATTTTTATTTTTTAATTATAGATCTCGCTGCTTCTCCTTTCCTCAATACCAGCGTTGTAAAAGTGCTTATAAACCTGGAGTGAGTCTGCATAATATTTTGTCCTTGTCTCTGCTGTCTATGATATAATTAATAAACCATTTCATTTACAATTTGTTTTTAATTTAATTGTATCTATACAATTATTTTTTTTTTTTATAATTTAAATTTTAACTCAACTTAGATCACATGAGTTGTTGCTGACAGTCTGGTCAGTCATCTCACTGTCACCTTTGAATGTGCCCCCAAAAATTAAAAACACTCTGCTGCCCAAAAAATACACACCATCACCCAGGTTACTAACATGCAGCTTCTCAGCCACAAATTGACCCCACTGTATTGAAGGCCCTCTCTGATGTGACACATGCAAGAGTAAACACTAGCATCTAAAGTGCACCCAAAATACACACAGTGTGCACCCAAAAAAATGTGCATCCTCACCCCTGGGTTAGTAAAATGCAAATTCTTATAATGTAAATTCATCCTGACTTGTTTAGAGTCCTCTTGGACAGGACACATGCAGCAGGGCAAGCTAATGCCTAAAACCCATGATAGGTCACCTACAGACAGCAGGGAAGCCTGTACACTCAATAGTTCATAAATGTACCTTTGCCCATTGTCTTTGCTTGACAAGGGAAAGGATGGCCTTCCAATGAGAAAAAAAAATTGAACAATAAAAGGGCAACTTAGCCTTATACGGGAACAAGTGATACACCAAACATCAGATTGTTTTAGGGTAGCCAGCCTAAGCCAACTGATTTAACCCTGAAACTGTGCCTCCACTGTGGTGGAATAAAGACTCGCTCTTGGATGGTGGAAGAGACCCCGTCCCATTATCCCCTTGGAACGGAGGGGGGTGAAGCATATCTCTGAAGCTCCTCAAAATGTTATCCTCCCCAGTGCCAGCACCACCAACTCTCCTCCTCTGTGCTACCAGAAGCACAATCCTATTCCTCCAAAATATCTTTACAAAAGGAAACATTTCAAGTCTTTAATACATTTTAGCCTGTTTTATTTTTTTATATTTTGGCATAGAATAGGGACAGCTAAGAAGTTCGGTTTTCATGCTATCTAGGGCTTCATTATCAAGATGTCCCATAAATTGCTTCCCTTTGAGATACCTGACAGAAAGTCAGGTAAAAATTTTAATACGGAACCTAACAACAATGAGAAGGCTGATAGGCATTTAATAATTCCACTGTTTGACTTCTACTTGTGTTGCTGTTGGAGATGTACCCCAAGTTACGATTGTACACCTGGGGCAGGAAATCTCTGTAACACAGTCCTGTACAATAGGAACAACTTATGGGGGGATAACCCTTCTTTACTCAATTCAAAAATAGGGCCCACATTTGGTGTATAGATGCACTTTAATTAAACCAACATTGTGATAATAGTACATTTAATTTTGACTTATCTAATATCTCCCCCTCCTCATCTTCCAGTTTTACAGGAACCTCCTTCTACAGCTCTTCATTCACATAGGGGCAAAAATACTTTTGGGGTAAAGGTCATGTTCAGCTTCCTCCTCTTCCTCAGAGGAGGAGCTGCCACCTTGTAATTGGTGCAGCTCCTCCTCTTTACCTCTGCTGACTGCCCAGCCATAGTTGGTATGTTTATGACCTGCTGTGATTAAGAATGTAAAAAGACACAAATAAACAATTTTCCCTTGTAATGTACTAGATAGATTCAAGCTAGATGGAAAATGAGCTAAGAATAACAGCTGTTACATGGTGTAAGAAGCAAAGGACAAAAATCTAATTTAAACCCCACTCTTACAAAATGTTTAAAAAAGGTTGATTACAGGGAAGGTGATGCTACTTAACATAGCAGAAGAAAACCCTGATCCCTCCACTTGAAATGCAATTGAATGCTGTTGAATGTGTGTAGAACTGCCTCCACATACAGTCACAGATTCATTCTATAATACCTATACTACCTAGTAAGAAATAAGAAAAAACAAGACCATATATATTCATATGGAAACACTCCTAAAAATTAAAGGATAAGCTCACATTTGGAACATGTTACAGTATATGTTACTCCAGTATTTAGGGCGTAACATGTTCCAATATCTGCAACACTCTAAAATCAAAGCAAATGTTCGGTGCTCTGTATACACAGCCATTTCATTCATTCACAGGAATCAGTGGGAAGAAGTCCCATCTCCCCCCGCAGCAGGCAACTTGTAGTTCCCTAGGGACTGAGTGCTCTCGTAGTCCACTTACACTTCCTCCAGCTTTCAAACAGAAAGCCCATACAGAGTTACAGGCAGAAAAGCTGGAAGAAATGTCTGCAAGAGACTGACATTGCACCTGCTATCTACTTATCATAGGGGCAATGCTTTTCTGGCATTTTTCTGCAAAAATATGTGCATTTATAGTTTTTTTCCACAAAGATGAACTTAGTCTTTAACCACTTCCCATCCAGCCACTGTGTATATACAGCCAAAAAGGAGCCATGCTATTATGGGTGGATGTACCCCTATGTTCTCCAGCATCGTCTGCTTGAGCACACTCTCTATACAGCAGTGGGAGATGTGACTGCTGTGTCCGCTGAACACAGACAGGTTGGTTTACTAAAACTGGAGAGTGCAAAATCTAGTGTAGCTCTGTATGGTAGCCAATTACCTTCCAGACTTTTTTTTTTTGTCAAAGCTTAATTGAACAATTTGAAATTAGAAGCTGTTTGGCTACCATGCACAGCTGCACCAGATTTTGCACTCTCCAGTTTTAGTAAATCAACCCCAGTGGGTTACTGATTGTTGCATGAAGCCTGTGAGCAGCCCTGGTACCATGTGATCACTGGGGCCAATCACAGATCTCAGTGTGATTGGTCACAGCAATCACATGGTACCAGGGCCAATCACAGCAGCCCTTACCATGTGATAGCTGTGACTAATCACAGCATCACAGTAGTAAACAAGATTTTATGTATGAAACTCTTGAACAGTCTTACCAATTGCTCATTACAGTGATTAGCACTGTAAAAAGAAATGACAGTCTAAAACAAAATCCTGATCACCTCACGTTATAACTGAAACAGAGAAATATGCATTTTGTTTATTTTTTTAAATTTTTGGTATTTTGTACATTTTAAAAAATAAAAAACTCAGTGGTGTAAAAAAATTATATAATTTTCATTTGGGCACGGTGTTGCATGAGTAATTGTCATTCAAAGTGTGACAACACCGAAAGCTGAAAAATGGCCTGAACTAGAAGGGTGTAAAAGTGCCCAGTCTTGAAGTGGTTAAAATCAAATGAAACACAGTTAATAATGTAATTCATATTTATAAAGAAATCAAGTGTGTTCTGGAAGCTAAGATAACAATCCATAGCGTTCTAGCCTCATATTGTACTGTAGTTTTAAATAAGCTATTACAATAGAGCATAGGTGAGTCTAAACTGTGGGTGGAAAAAATAAATGTTTGTGTATATACACCAAGAACATGACCCCCTTCCCCACCCCTAAAAATAAATAGACAAAATATGCAAGACATAAGTTCTGTTTTTGAAATATTACTAATGTTTCCAAAAGGATATAAAACAACATTTAGGAGGTATGTAATAGTATAACAATTATACAATTATATAACAGTATAACCATGCAATCCACAAAAAGGCATTTATATCCAAAAAGTACATAGTATTCAAATGACAAAGCCTGGAAGTACCGGAACTAGATGACAGATGCTAAGTTCTCAGTACTAGAGAACAATATTTGACAAATACGGCAAATAGTCATTATTGTGAAGTGATCACAAAGCAAAGCACTCAGAGAACAAACTGTCAGTTTGTCCAAAAGAAGCATAACCCATTGCAATCACTCTAGGTGGTAGATGTAATGAAGCTAACCCAATGCTAACACAGCTTAGCAAGCCTAATGAATTTTTTTTTTTAGTTCATACTCTGCAGTTGTCATCATTTGTTGCAAGACTTATGGATATGTGTAACAAGAGTAAAAGGGTAATTTCTTTCTATTTATTTTGAACACCAATGTCAATGAGAATGGAAGTAAGGGTAAATTACGATCTATGAACTGGACTAGAAAAAAACTTCCAGTGGAGATACACTTTTTAACGAGCAACTGCAGTCTGCTCACATAATTTGTGATAAAAACATCTTTGCCATTCTAAAGCTTCCCTCCAACCCCTTTGCATATTATTTCATATATAGTAAAACCTTGGATTGTGAGCATAATTCACTCCGGAAACATGCATGTAATCCAAAGCACTCTTATATCAAAGTGAATTTCCCCATAAGAAATAATGGAAACTCAGATGATTCGTTCAACAACCATTTATTCATATGTCCTTCAGTTTATAGTGTATATACAAAGATGATAGAAATATGATAGGTTGTGTAACCATAAAATGTCCATCCACAAAATGCAGGCTCCACAAGGGAATTAGAAGCAAAATCCAGCAGGAGCTACAGGGTATAAAAGAGATGAGAGGCGACTCTAAGTGTATCAATATGGTTACATTAATGAAGGTTCAACATTTAGCAACATGGTTGATAATTAAAAGAGGCACAGCTAAGTATGCAGGCATCCGGGGTAAAGCTTTCCACATAGACCATCTTCTAAACCACCGTCTCTCACCGCTGTCAGTCTGCAATCGTGACCAGGAAGAATAGCCTGCAGTAGAGTGATCTGAAAGTGAGGCTTTGAATCGCTTGTGGAGCGCAGCGTGGAAGGGATGATGAAGATGGCTGTGCGGAGGATGGTCTATGTGGACAGCTTTAACCCGGATGCCTGCATACTTAGATGTGCCTGATTTAATTATCAACCATGTGAGTTGCAAAATATTGACCTTCATTAAATGTAACAATATTGCTACACTTAGAGGCGCCTCTCTTCTCTTTTATACGTTGTGACATAACGCTACTTGTATATCAAGACATCGCTTGTATATCAAGTCAAAATTTATTTTAAAAATGTGCTTGTCTTGCAAAGCGCTCTCAAGCCAAGTTACTCTCATACCAAGGTTTTACTGTATATTGGGATTCCGTACTTGCCAAATACGCTGCAGAAATCTTCCTCCACTAAGTCTGGCTGCAGACATTTTAACTGGGGGCAGCTCAATATATATATACATACACATACACACACACACACACACACACACATACATACAACACTGCTTACTTGCACATTTCTCCTCTGTTGATGAACACTCATGATTCTCTGCAGTCTCCTGATATCTCCGTCCTCATCCAGCTCCCTCCAGCTCTGCAGCTTGCATTGGCTCTTCTATGACTCACCCCTCCTCCCTTGTTGGCAAACTCTCACAAGAGTGAGAGAGAGAGCTGTGCATGATGTCATTAGCTTAGGCTAATGACCAGTCAAGAAAGAGGAACTAAGCTTTATAAAGTATTTGAATAAAACCAAATTAATGCAGCGCTAGCAACAAATAATATAAAAAATTACAAATTATTTAAATCAATCTATATCATGTGAATACAATATGTAATAATAAAATATATTAATCACATTAAAGTGCATAAGTTTCTATAGAAATATTTTAAAGTGCATATTTAAACTAAAATATAAACATTCAAATGTGAGATTTAAAGTGCAAAAATGGTGGAATAAAGTCCTTATTGATGATCCAAAAAGGTGCCAAAGTGCCAGGTAAATAAAGGTGCTTGTGAGGTGAAGGTGCCCTCTTGGTTCCCCACTCACCGGAATTAGATAGTATAAAAGCCCTTGGTTTTATTGCACATTTGCCCAGGATCAGATATGGAATTCCTCCGATGTGTCCTCCGTATGGAAATCGTTCCCGATACCACCATTAAAAGAAAAGAGGGCCATACATCGTGAAGTACGTAGGTATAATTTTATTCCCCAAAATACGATTGAATACTTACAAGATCAAAGAATAAAAATGGCATATATCATACAAAGCAAGTGGCGCCGCTCTTGGCGTGCGTTCCACATACAGGAAGTTCCCGACCGGAAATGACGTTACGTCCGCAACCGGAAGTGCGTCAACGCGTTTCGCCGTCACACACAGCGTCTTCAAAGGACATCACTTCCTGTTGACAGAGGCTCTTTATACTATAACCTCTCCTACATCATATCCGGATTTGTTTAGGGAACGTAACTTAACAGGTCTTAAAATTCATATCTAACATATGTAACATGTCTATTGTTGGTCTAGCGATATTAATCACCTAAACCAGAATTGAAAATAAGCTTATTCCATGACTTTTAGAAAATATATGGACGTTTCTACATCCGGGCGTAACTTCCTGTTTACAAATATAACATCCTATTATACACTCGCAATGAATATTCCTTTAATATACAATAAAACTCATATAGCTCAAATTATTGTGATTCCTAGAGCTATTTATTATTTATGGAAATGGGTTTGGATTAATTCTAATATCGTGCTATATTATAAATATATCGATAATTAAATAGTTTATTAACGGGGATAAATACCATAATTTTAAATTAACTTTATTAAAAATTATTTATATTAATTGATATAAAAACTAATATAAAACATACATTATGTTAAAATCAAGAAAGGGAGAGAAAATAAAAAATATAAAAACTATTATTATTTTAAAGAGGGGTTCTACAGAGCTGGAGGGGGTTTTTTGGTCTTATGTATTTTTATTAAAATTAACACAAAAAAAATATATATATTAAATATAATTCTCAAGCTAGTTATAATATTTTGATGGAGCATTATTAAAAATATATAACATATATAAAATAAATCAAATATTAAAAATTATTATAAAAAATTGTTAGAAAATATTAAGGGAGGTAAAGAATTAATATCAATAATTTTACATAATTAGTCTACCAATCAGATAAAAAGCAGTTCACATCTACATCCACATTTAACCCTTTGGGCTGGAGTGTTTCCAACCGGTGGATCCATTGTGTTTCGTTTTGTGACACTGCTTGCTTTAAGTTGCCACCCCTCCAATGGGGTTCAATTTTATCAATTGCACAAAAGGATAATAAGGTGGGATTACTTTGGTGGACTAATTTAAAATGGTGGGAAAGGCTGTGGTTTTTAAACCCTTTTCTAATGTTTGAGACATGTTCCCTAAGTCTTATCCTCAGCTCTCTGGTGGTTCTACCCACATACTGTAGCCCGCAAGGGCATGAGAGGAGGTATGTCACATGCGTGGATGCACAAGTGATGAATTTTTTTATTTGATATGTTTTACCGTTAAAAGCAGATTTAAAGGTAGTATGTTTTCTTTTCCTGAATTTGGAGGTCCTGCATATCATACATCTGCCACAGCTGAAAAAAACATCCTGATCCCAAAATGTCCCTATTTTTGTGGGTGGATTGACCACATTGTGAGCTAGCTGCAGTCTTAATGTTTTGGGTTTTGTATATATAAACTGTGGCTTGGATGGAAGGAGAGTTTTAAGAACATTGTCTTTTAATAGAAGGTGCCAGTGCTTTTTTAGAATTTTCTCCATTTGTGTATGTTGTCTTGAGAAGCTGGTCAGAAAGGCCATGCTGTAATCTTTCTTTTCTTTTATTCTCTTTTTGAATAAGTCCTTCCGTTTAATATTTTTGACTTTATTTTTGGTGTTTACAAGATCTTTCTTTCTGTATCCTTTTTCTTGGAATTTTTTAATGATTAAGTCAGCTTGTTCTTCATAGTCGCTTTCTCTATCACAATTTCTCCTAATTCTCATTAGTTGGCTGTTAGGGATTGTATTCAGCCATCTGGGATGGTGACAACTGCCTATGGGAATGTAACCATTGGCATCTACTTCTTTAAAATGAGTCTTAGTGCAAAGTCTGTTAAAATCCTTAAAAATACTCAAATCTAAAAAATTAATACTTTCGGGGCTACTAGTGTGGGAGAAAGAGATATCATAGTGGTTATTACTCATATAATTTAAAAACTGATTTAATGAGTTCTGAGTGCCCCTCCAAATGATAAAAATATCGTCTATGTATCTCTTGTAGCTCAAAAGCTCTTTTGGTCTGTTGTTAAAAATTTGCTCGCTCTCCCACTTCCGCATAAAAATATTAGCTATTGAGGGAGCATATTTTGCTCCCATGGCTATTCCTTTCTTTTGTCTGTAGTATTTTTTCTCATGCCAAAAATAATTATGGCTCATTGTGAGGTCCAATCCTTGTAATAAGAATTCTTTTTGTTTGGTTTTTATTTCAGTTTGATCTAAGGCCCATTTGGCAGCTCTCAATGCGTGTTCTTGTTTTATATTTGTATATAGTGAATTGACATCTACTCCCACTAGAATGTCATTCTCCTCTATCTTAATGTCTTTAATGATTTCCATCAAGTGTTTACTGTCACGCAAGTAGGCCTGGCCTTCCTGTGCCAACGGCTGGAAAAAGCAATCCAGATATTCGCCTAAACGTGACAAGAGGGAATTCACCCCACTTACAATGGGCCTACCGGGCGGATGTTCTTTGTTCTTATGGATCTTCGGTAGTTGATATATTACTGGTATCTTTGGCGCATCCGGTACCAGGTATCTGCTTTCTTTCTTGTTTATAATATTTTCTTTTTTTGCCCATTTTATTAATCTCGTTAATTTTGCTTTATATTTCTTGGTGGGGTTCTCTTTTAGTTTTTCATATGTGTCATGATCATTAACCAATCTATTGAGTTCATCTAAGTAATCTTTTTTGTTCAAAATTACAAGGCCGCCCCCTTTGTCTGCGGCTCTAATTACTATGTCTTTTCTTTTTTCCAAGGATTTAAGGCCTCTTTCTATGTCTTCTTTTTTTCTTGAATTTTTAATTTTCAGACTTTCCAGATCATTTTCTACCATAGTTTTAAAAACATCTAAAAACTGGTTGTTTAAAATTTTAGGATTAAAAACAGACTTATTTCTCAATTGTGTGTATAAAAACTCTCCCGAGGGTATGATGTCTTCTTTCTTTTTTCCTGCATAATATTTTTTAATATTTAATTTCCTCACAAATTTTTGAATGTCGATATACGTATCAAACTTGTTTAGATTTTTTTCAGGTGCATATTTTAATCCCAGACTCAAAACTTTTAGTTCATCTTCAGTAAAAGTAGCACTGCTTAAATTGAAAATTCCATCCGTTAATTTGTTCTTTTTCTGCCCTCCTCTGCATCCTCTCTTTCTTCTTCTCTTTCCTCCCTTGTATATTGTGTTTGCTCCATCTGGGTCCATGGTCTCCAATCGTCTCTCCTGTCCAGATAGTAAGGATTTCCTCCTCCTCCTCTGTAGTTGGGGGCTCCTCTTCCTCTCCATGGGGGTCTGCCTGATCCCCTCCTCTGAAAATCCCCCCTGTAATTGTTGTAACCATAGTTACCTCTGCCTCCCCTGAATCCTCCATTGTATTGTGGGCGTCTTGTTCCGCGATGTCCTCTAAAGTTGTTACCATTATTATACCCCTGTGGTTGGGGGTAGTGTTGTTGAGGATAATGTTGTTGCGGAGTTTCATCTCTTAGTGCTGTGAACCTATTGTTGGTCGAAACATTGTATTGTGGAGTGTATGGTTCAGATCTATTATAGGGGGTATGATTAGGGTTCGAAAACCTCTCCTCAGTGTATCCCCCATTCTCATTGGGTTCCACTCTAGGGGTCATTGCTAGAGGGTAAGGGAAACCTCTTTCAGGCGATGATTCTCTTGAGGTTCCTTCTTGTGTAGTGGCCTCATCTTGCCATTTATAGATCTTATTGGACTTATAGTCATTAGAGTCTCTCATATATTTTTTCATTTTTTTCTTTTGTGTGTCTCTATCTATTTTCTCTACAAACTCCTGTACGTTTTTCATTTTTTCTTTTATTTCAGTTGTTTCTTCTAAATTGGCAAATTTTGCCTTGATACCATTAATGTTGGCCTCCAATAATTTTAGTTTTTTTGTTTTTCTGGAGATGAGTAGTTCCAATAATTTTCTCTCCATGAGATTGAAAAAACCGAACCACTCCTCCTCCAGAGCTTTATCAGTGAGGCCGTCATTGGGGGCTAGATCCCATCTTAGTCTCCTGGGGGTCATCCCATCTTTTATATATTTGTTTAGTGTGAAGATGTCCCACCAGGTTCTGACCTGTTTATCCATATAATTTTTTAATAATTTAAAATCCTGGTTCATAGTTTGGCCAATATTATTAGATGAAAAAAATTCATCTGCATCAAGTTTTTTATTTGTGACAAAATTAAAAATTTCCATGTGAGCTGCTGGGGGTGGTTCCATGTGGACCAAATAAATGAAAAAACAAATTTAAACCCGCGCTACACAATAGTGATATGTTATTCTGTGAAAAAACTGTGAAGGTGTGCAGCTGCTGCAACACTAAGAAACTCTTAGAATAAATGAATAAAACCAAATTAATGCAGCGCTAGCAACAAATAATATAAAAAATTACAAATTATTTAAATCAATCTATATCATGTGAATACAATATGTAATAATAAAATATATTAATCACATTAAAGTGCATAAGTTTCTATAGAAATATTTTAAAGTGCATATTTAAACTAAAATATAAACATTCAAATGTGAGATTTAAAGTGCAAAAATGGTGGAATAAAGTCCTTATTGATGATCCAAAAAGGTGCCAAAGTGCCAGGTAAATAAAGGTGCTTGTGAGGTGAAGGTGCCCTCTTGGTTCCCCACTCACCGAAATTAGATAGTATAAAAGCCCTTGGTTTTATTGCACATTTGCCCAGGATCAGATATGGAATTCCTCCGATGTGTCCTCCGTATGGAAATCGTTCCCGATACCACCATTAAAAGAAAAGAGGGCCATACATCGTGAAGTACGTAGGTATAATTTTATTCCCCAAAATACGATTGAATACTTACAAGATCAAAGAATAAAAATGGCATATATCATACAAAGCAAGTGGCGCCGCTCTTGGCGTGCGTTCCACATACAGGAAGTTCCCGACCGGAAATGACGTTACGTCCGCAACCGGAAGTGCGTCAACGCGTTTCGCCGTCACACACAGCGTCTTCAAAGGACATCACTTCCTGTTGACAGAGGCTCTTTATACTATAACCTCTCCTACATCATATCCGGATTTGTTTAGGGAACGTAACTTAACAGGTCTTAAAATTCATATCTAACATATGTAACATGTCTATTGTTGGTCTAGCGATATTAATCACCTAAACCAGAATTGAAAATAAGCTTATTCCATGACTTTTAGAAAATATATGGACGTTTCTACATCCGGGCGTAACTTCCTATTTACAAATATAACATCCTATTATACACTCGCAATGAATATTCCTTTAATATACAATAAAACTCATATAGCTCAAATTATTGTGATTCCTAGAGCTATTTATTATTTATGGAGATGGGTTTGGATTAATTCTAATATCGTGCTATATTATAAATATATCGATAATTAAATAGTTTATTAACGGGGATAAATACCATAATTTTAAATTAACTTTATTAAAAATTATTTATATTAATTGATATAAAAACTAATATAAAACATACATTATGTTAAAATCAAGAAAGGGAGAGAAAATAAAAAATATAAAAACTATTATTATTTTAAAGAGGGGTTCTACAGAGCTGGAGGGGGTTTTTTGGTCTTATGTATTTTTATTAAAATTAACACAAAAAAAATATATATATTAAATATAATTCTCAAGCTAGTTATAATATTTTGATGGAGCATTATTAAAAATATATAACATATATAAAATAAATCAAATATTAAAAATTATTATAAAAAATTGTTAGAAAATATTAAGGGAGGTAAAGAATTAATATCAATAATTTTACATAATTAGTCTACCAATCAGATAAAAAGCAGTTCACATCTACATCCACATTTAACCCTTTGGGCTGGAGTGTTTCCAACCGGTGGATCCATTGTGTTTCGTTTTGTGACACTGCTTGCTTTAAGTTGCCACCCCTCCAATGGGGTTCAATTTTATCAATTGCACAAAAGGATAATAAGGTGGGATTACTTTGGTGGACTAATTTAAAATGGTGGGAAAGGCTGTGGTTTTTAAACCCTTTTCTAATGTTTGAGACATGTTCCCTAAGTCTTATCCTCAGCTCTCTGGTGGTTCTACCCACATACTGTAGCCCGCAAGGGCATGAGAGGAGGTATGTCACATGCGTGGATGCACAAGTGATGAATTTTTTTATTTGATATGTTTTACCGTTAAAAGCAGATTTAAAGGTAGTATGTTTTCTTTTCCTGAATTTGGAGGTCCTGCATATCATACATCTGCCACAGCTGAAAAAACCATCCTGATCCCAAAATGTCCCTATTTTTGTGGGTGGATTGACCACATTGTGAGCTAGCTGCAGTCTTAATGTTTTGGGTTTTGTATATATAAACTGTGGCTTGGATGGAAGGAGAGTTTTAAGAACATTGTCTTTTAATAGAAGGTGCCAGTGCTTTTTTAGAATTTTCTCCATTTGTGTATGTTGTCTCGAGAAGCTGGTCAGAAAGGCCATGCTGTAATCTTTCTTTTCTTTTATTCTCTTTTTGAATAAGTCCTTCCGTTTAATATTTTTGACTTTATTTTTGGTGTTTACAAGATCTTTCTTTCTGTATCCTTTTTCTTGGAATTTTTTAATGATTAAGTCAGCTTGTTCTTCATAGTCGCTTTCTCTATCACAATTTCTCCTAATTCTCATTAGTTGGCTGTTAGGGATTGTATTCAGCCATCTGGGATGGTGACAACTGCCTATGGGAATGTAACCATTGGCATCTACTTCTTTAAAATGAGTCTTAGTGCAAAGTCTGTTAAAATCCTTAAAAATACTCAAATCTAAAAAATTAATACTTTCGGGGCTACTAGTGTGGGAGAAAGAGATATCATAGTGGTTATTACTCATATAATTTAAAAACTGATTTAATGAGTTCTGAGTGCCCCTCCAAATGATAAAAATATCGTCTATGTATCTCTTGTAGCTCAAAAGCTCTTTTGGTCTGTTGTTAAAAATTTGCTCGCTCTCCCACTTCCGCATAAAAATATTAGCTATTGAGGGAGCATATTTTGCTCCCATGGCTACTCCTTTCTTTTGTCTGTAGTATTTTTTCTCATGCCAAAAATAATTATGGCTCATTGCGAGGTCCAATCCTTGTAATAAGAATTCTTTTTGTTTGGTTTTTATTTCAGTTTGATCTAAGGCCCATTTGGCAGCTCTCAATGCGTGTTCTTGTTTTATATTTGTATATAGTGAATTGACATCTACTCCCACTAGAATGTCATTCTCCTCTATCTTAATGTCTTTAATGATTTCCATCAAGTGTTTACTGTCACGCAAGTAGGCCTGGCCTTCCTGTGCCAACGGCTGGAAAAAGCAATCCAGATATTCGCCTAAACGTGACAAGAGGGAATTCACCCCACTTACAATGGGCCTACCGGGCGGATGTTCTTTGTTCTTATGGATCTTCGGTAGTTGATATATTACTGGTATCTTTGGCGCATCCGGTACCAGGTATCTGCTTTCTTTCTTGTTTATAATATTTTCTTTTTTTGCCCATTTTATTAATCTCGTTAATTTTGCTTTATATTTCTTGGTGGGGTTCTCTTTTAGTTTTTCATATGTGTCATGATCATTAACCAATCTATTGAGTTCATCTAAGTAATCTTTTTTGTTCAAAATTACAAGGCCGCCCCCTTTGTCTGCGGCTCTAATTACTATGTCTTTTCTTTTTTCCAAGGATTTAAGGCCTCTTTCTATGTCTTCTTTTTTTCTTGAATTTTTAATTTTCAGACTTTCCAGATCATTTTCTACCATAGTTTTAAAAACATCTAAAAACTGGTTGTTTAAAATTTTAGGATTAAAAACAGACTTATTTCTCAATTGTGTGTATAAAAACTCTCCCGAGGGTATGATGTCTTCTTTCTTTTTTCCTGCATAATATTTTTTAATATTTAATTTCCTCACAAATTTTTGAATGTCGATATACGTATCAAACTTGTTTAGATTTTTTTTCAGGTGCATATTTTAATCCCAGACTCAAAACTTTTAGTTCATCTTCAGTAAAAGTAGCACTGCTTAAATTGAAAATTCCATCCGTTAATTTGTTCTTTTTCTTTTTCTGCCCTCCTCTGCATCCTCTCTTTCTTCTTCTCTTTCCTCCCTTGTATATTGTGTTTGCTCCATCTGGGTCCATGGTATCCAATCGTCTCTCCTGTCCAGATAGTAAGGATTTCCTCCTCCTCCTCTGTAGTTGGGGGCTCCTCTTCCTCTCCATGGGGGTCTGCCTGATCCCCTCCTCTGAAAATCCCCCCTGTAATTGTTGTAACCATAGTTACCTCTGCCTCCCCTGAATCCTCCATTGTATTGTGGGCGTCTTGTTCCGCGATGTCCTCTAAAGTTGTTACCATTATTATACCCCTGTGGTTGGGGGTAGTGTTGTTGAGGATAATGTTGTTGCGGAGTTTCATCTCTTAGTGCTGTGAACCTATTGTTGGTCGAAACATTGTATTGTGGAGTGTATGGTTCAGATCTATTATAGGGGGTAAATGTGGATGTAGATGTGAACTGCTTTTTATCTGATTGGTAGACTAATTATGTAAAATTATTGATATTAATTCTTTACCTCCCTTAATATTTTCTAACAATTTTTTATAATAATTTTTAATATTTGATTTATTTTATATATGTTATATATTTTTAATAATGCTCCATCAAAATATTATAACTAGCTTGAGAATTATATTTAATATATATATTTTTTTTGTGTTAATTTTAATAAAAATACATAAGACCAAAAAACCCCCTCCAGCTCTGTAGAACCCCTCTTTAAAATAATAATAGTTTTTATATTTTTTATTTTCTCTCCCTTTCTTGATTTTAACATAATGTATGTTTTATATTAGTTTTTATATCAATTAATATAAATAATTTTTAATAAAGTTAATTTAAAATTATGGTATTTATCCCCGTTAATAAACTATTTAATTATCGATATATTTATAATATAGCACGATATTAGAATTAATCCAAACCCATCTCCATAAATAATAAATAGCTCTAGGAATCACAATAATTTGAGCTATATGAGTTTTATTGTATATTAAAGGAATATTCATTGCGAGTGTATAATAGGATGTTATATTTGTAAACAGGAAGTTACGCCCGGATGTAGAAACG
Organism: Pelophylax lessonae; assembly: GCF_965119305.1. Lineage (NCBI taxonomy): Eukaryota > Metazoa > Chordata > Amphibia > Anura > Ranidae > Pelophylax > Pelophylax lessonae. The sequence goes on from NC_138772.1 coordinate 369,054,894, forward strand.
TCCATATATTTTCTAAAAGTCATGGAATAAGCTTATTTTCAATTCTGGTTTAGGTGATTAATATCGCTAGACCAACAATAGACATGTTACATATGTTAGATATGAATTTTAAGACCTGTTAAGTTACGTTCCCTAAACAAATCCGGATATGATGTAGGAGAGGTTATAGTATAAAGAGCCTCTGTCAACAGGAAGTGATGTCCTTTGAAGACGCTGTGTGTGACGGCGAAACGCGTTGACGCACTTCCGGTTGCGGACGTAACGTAATTTCCGGTCGGGAACTTCCTGTATGTGGAACGCACGCCAAGAGCGGCGCCACTTGCTTTGTATGATATATGCCATTTTTATTCTTTGATCTTGTAAGTATTCAATCGTATTTTGGGGAATAAAATTATACCTACGTACTTCACGATGTATGGCCCTCTTTTCTTTTAATGGTGGTATCGGGAACGATTTCCATACGGAGGACACATCGGAGGAATTCCATATCTGATCCTGGGCAAATGTGCAATAAAACCAAGGGCTTTTATACTATCTAATTCCGGTGAGTGGGGAACCAAGAGGGCACCTTCACCTCACAAGCACCTTTATTTACCTGGCACTTTGGCACCTTTTTGGATCATCAATAAGGACTTTATTCCACCATTTTTGCACTTTAAATCTCACATTTGAATGTTTATATTTTAGTTTAAATATGCACTTTAAAATATTTCTATAGAAACTTATGCACTTTAATGTGATTAATATATTTTATTATTACATATTGTATTCACATGATATAGATTGATTTAAATAATTTGTAATTTTTTATATTATTTGTTGCTAGCGCTGCATTAATTTGGTTTTATTCATTTATTCTAAGAGTTTCTTAGTGTTGCAGCAGCTGCACACCTTCACAGTTTTTTCACAGAATAACATATCACTATTGTGTAGCGCGGGTTTAAATTTGTTTTTTCATTTATTTGGTCCACATGGAACCACCCCCAGCAGCTCACATGGAAATTTTTAATTTTGTCACAAATAAAAAACTTGATGCAGATGAATTTTTTTCATCTAATAATATTGGCCAAACTATGAACCAGGATTTTAAATTATTAAAAAATTATATGGATAAACAGGTCAGAACCTGGTGGGACATCTTCACACTAAACAAATATATAAAAGATGGGATGACCCCCAGGAGACTAAGATGGGATCTAGCCCCCAATGACGGCCTCACTGATAAAGCTCTGGAGGAGGAGTGGTTCGGTTTTTTCAATCTCATGGAGAGAAAATTATTGGAACTACTCATCTCCAGAAAAACAAAAAAACTAAAATTATTGGAGGCCAACATTAATGGTATCAAGGCAAAATTTGCCAATTTAGAAGAAACAACTGAAATAAAAGAAAAAATGAAAAACGTACAGGAGTTTGTAGAGAAAATAGATAGGGACACACAAAAGAAAAAAATGAAAAAATATATGAGAGACTCTAATGACTATAAGTCCAATAAGATCTATAAATGGCAAGATGAGGCCACTACACAAGAAGGAACCTCAAGAGAATCATCGCCTGAAAGAGGTTTCCCTTACCCTCTAGCAATGACCCCTAGAGTGGAACCCAATGAGAATGGGGGATACACTGAGGAGAGGTTTTCGAACCCTAATCATACCCCCTATAATAGATCTGAACCATACACTCCACAATACAATGTTTCGACCAACAATAGGTTCACAGCACTAAGAGATGAAACTCCGCAACAACATTATCCTCAACAACACTACCCCCAACCACAGGGGTATAATAATGGTAACAACTTTAGAGGACATCGCGGAACAAGACGCCCACAATACAATGGAGGATTCAGGGGAGGCAGAGGTAACTATGGTTACAACAATTACAGGGGGGATTTTCAGAGGAGGGGATCAGGCAGACCCCCATGGAGAGGAAGAGGAGCCCCCAACTACAGAGGAGGAGGAGGAAATCCTTACTATCTGGACAGGAGAGACGATTGGAGACCATGGACCCAGATGGAGCAAACACAATATACAAGGGAGGAAAGAGAAGAAGAAAGAGAGGATGCAGAGGAGGGCAGAAAAAGAACAAATTAACGGATGGAATTTTCAATTTAAGCAGTGCTACTTTTACTGAAGATGAACTAAAAGTTTTGAGTCTGGGATTAAAATATGCACCTGAAAAAAAATCTAAACAAGTTTGATACGTATATCGACATTCAAAAATTTGTGAGGAAATTAAATATTAAAAAATATTATGCAGGAAAAAAGAAAGAAGACATCATACCCTCGGGAGAGTTTTTATACACACAATTGAGAAATAAGTCTGTTTTTAATCCTAAAATTTTAAACAACCAGTTTTTAGATGTTTTTAAAACTATGGTAGAAAATGATCTGGAAAGTCTGAAAATTAAAAATTCAAGAAAAAAAGAAGACATAGAAAGAGGCCTTAAATCCTTGGAAAAAAGAAAAGACATAGTAATTAGAGCCGCAGACAAAGGGGGCGGCCTTGTAATTTTGAACAAAAAAGATTACTTAGATGAACTCAATAGATTGGTTAATGATCATGACACATATGAAAAACTAAAAGAGAACCCCACCAAGAAATATAAAGCAAAATTAACGAGATTAATAAAATGGGCAAAAAAAGAAAATATTATAAACAAGAAAGAAAGCAGATACCTGGTACCGGATGCGCCAAAGATACCAGTAATATATCAACTACCGAAGATCCATAAGAACAAAGAACATCCGCCCGGTAGGCCCATTGTAAGTGGGGTGAATTCCCTCTTGTCACGTTTAGGCGAATATCTGGATTGCTTTTTCCAGCCGTTGGCACAGGAAGGCCAGGCCTACTTGCGTGACAGTAAACACTTGATGGAAATCATTAAAGACATTAAGATAGAGGAGAATGACATTCTAGTGGGAGTAGATGTCAATTCACTATATACAAATATAAAACAAGAACACGCATTGAGAGCTGCCAAATGGGCCTTAGATCAAACTGAAATAAAAACCAAACAAAAAGAATTCTTATTACAAGGATTGGACCTCGCAATGAGCCATAATTATTTTTGGCATGAGAAAAAATACTACAGACAAAAGAAAGGAGTAGCCATGGGAGCAAAATATGCTCCCTCAATAGCTAATATTTTTATGCGGAAGTGGGAGAGCGAGCAAATTTTTAACAACAGACCAAAAGAGCTTTTGAGCTACAAGAGATACATAGACGATATTTTTATCATTTGGAGGGGCACTCAGAACTCATTAAATCAGTTTTTAAATTATATGAGTAATAACCACTATGATATCTCTTTCTCCCACACTAGTAGCCCCGAAAGTATTAATTTTTTAGATTTGAGTATTTTTAAGGATTTTAACAGACTTTGCACTAAGACTCATTTTAAAGAAGTAGATGCCAATGGTTACATTCCCATAGGCAGTTGTCACCATCCCAGATGGCTGAATACAATCCCTAACAGCCAACTAATGAGAATTAGGAGAAATTGTGATAGAGAAAGCGACTATGAAGAACAAGCTGACTTAATCATTAAAAAATTCCAAGAAAAAGGATACAGAAAGAAAGATCTTGTAAACACCAAAAATAAAGTCAAAAATATTAAACGGAAGGACTTATTCAAAAAGAGAATAAAAGAAAAGAAAGATTACAGCATGGCCTTTCTGACCAGCTTCTCGAGACAACATACACAAATGGAGAAAATTCTAAAAAAGCACTGGCACCTTCTATTAAAAGACAATGTTCTTAAAACTCTCCTTCCATCCAAGCCACAGTTTATATATACAAAACCCAAAACATTAAGACTGCAGCTAGCTCACAATGTGGTCAATCCACCCACAAAAATAGGGACATTTTGGGATCAGGATGGTTTTTTCAGCTGTGGCAGATGTATGATATGCAGGACCTCCAAATTCAGGAAAAGAAAACATACTACCTTTAAATCTGCTTTTAACGGAAAAACATATCAAATAAAAAAATTCATCACTTGTGCATCCACGCATGTGACATACCTCCTCTCATGCCCTTGCGGGCTACAGTATGTGGGTAGAACCACCAGAGAGCTGAGGATAAGACTTAGGGAACATGTCTCAAACATTAGAAAAGGGTTTAAAAACCACAGCCTTTCCCACCATTTTAAATTAGTCCACCAAAGTAATCCCACCTTATTATCCTTTTGTGCAATTGATAAAATTGAACCCCATTGGAGGGGTGGCAACTTAAAGCAAGCAGTGTCACAAAACGAAACACAATGGATCCACCGGTTGGAAACACTCCAGCCCAAAGGGTTAAATGTGGATGTAGATGTGAACTGCTTTTTATCTGATTGGTAGACTAATTATGTAAAATTATTGATATTAATTCTTTACCTCCCTTAATAATTTCTAACAATTTTTTATAATAATTTTTAATATTTGATTTATTTTATATATGTTATATATTTTTAATAATGCTCCATCAAAATATTATAACTAGCTTGAGAATTATATTTAATATATATATTTTTTTGTGTTAATTTTAATAAAAATACATAAGACCAAAAAACCCCCTCCAGCTCTGTAGAACCCCTCTTTAAAATAATAATAGTTTTTATATTTTTTATTTTCTCTCCCTTTCTTGATTTTAACATAATGTATGTTTTATATTAGTTTTTATATCAATTAATATAAATAATTTTTAATAAAGTTAATTTAAAATTATGGTATTTATCCCCGTTAATAAACTATTTAATTATCGATATATTTATAATATAGCACGATATTAGAATTAATCCAAACCCATCTCCATAAATAATAAATAGCTCTAGGAATCACAATAATTTGAGCTATATGAGTTTTATTGTATATTAAAGGAATATTCATTGCGAGTGTATAATAGGATGTTATATTTGTAAACAGGAAGTTACGCCCGGATGTAGAAACGTCCATATATTTTCTAAAAGTCATGGAATAAGCTTATTTTTAATTCTGGTTTAGGTGATTAATATCGCTAGACCAACAATAGACATGTTACATATGTTAGATATGAATTTTAAGACCTGTTAAGTTACGTTCCCTAAACAAATCCGGATATGATGTAGGAGAGGTTATAGTATAAAGAGCCTCTGTCAACAGGAAGTGATGTCCTTTGAAGACGCTGTGTGTGACGGCGAAACGCGTTGACGCACTTCCGGTTGCGGACGTAACGTCATTTCCGGTCGGGAACTTCCTGTATGTGGAACGCACGCCAAGAGCGGCGCCACTTGCTTTGTATGATATATGCCATTTTTATTCTTTGATCTTGTAAGTATTCAATCGTATTTTGGGGAATAAAATTATACCTACGTACTTCACGATGTATGGCCCTCTTTTCTTTTAATGGTGGTATCGGGAACGATTTCCATACGGAGGACACATCGGAGGAATTCCATATCTGATCCTGGGCAAATGTGCAATAAAACCAAGGGCTTTTATACTATCTAATTCCGGTGAGTGGGGAACCAAGAGGGCACCTTCACCTCACAAGCACCTTTATTTACCTGGCACTTTGGCACCTTTTTGGATCATCAATAAGGACTTTATTCCACCATTTTTGCACTTTAAATCTCACATTTGAATGTTTATATTTTAGTTTAAATATGCACTTTAAAATATTTCTATAGAAACTTATGCACTTTAATGTGATTAATATATTTTATTATTACATATTGTATTCACATGATATAGATTGATTTAAATAATTTGTAATTTTTTATATTATTTGTTGCTAGCGCTGCATTAATTTGGTTTTATTCATTTATTCTAAGAGTTTCTTAGTGTTGCAGCAGCTGCACACCTTCACAGTTTTTTCACAGAATAACATATCACTATTGTGTAGCGCGGGTTTAAATTTGTTTTTTCATTTATAAAGTATTTACTGACAGACAAAAACATGTTTTACTATCCAAAGTTAAAACAATAAAGGCAGTGGATTTAAAAGAAGGAAATATTAAAAAATGACTGTAGGTCCACTTTAAGTGACAACTGCCTAGGGGGATATTTTTCTACACAGAATAGATATCATCTTAAGTCCCATTAACACTACAGGAAAGAACGTGAGAGGAAATTTCTCAAATAAGACAGATTAAAAAAAAAATATTTAAAAACACAGGGGGATTTGAAACAATCCTTATCAAAACAGGAAAGGCAAAAATTTGCTGAAATGCATACACATGACCAGTACTTCACTTTCCTTTCAGACAGCGCTCAAATATAGGTCTGTTAAACATATTTCCATGTTGAAGATTACTGTTACTTTATCTTTTCTGATATATAAAGTACATACCTACAATGTACATGTAATATACTGTTACATAGCTATTGTTGTTCTCCTTCAAAAGTAACCAGTCCATATGCAAAAACTGTTCCAATCTGTGGATTGCCACTACCTAACTTGCAGTTTTTTGGAAGCCGCAGGCATGCTCTGACCCACCATCAAGAATCTGGTGTTCTTACATGGAGCTGCTCTGATGGATTAGCTACAGTCTTCCTAAGTTTCATAAATGCAGCGGCGCATTCATTTAGGTGTTCGTGAGGTAGCACAGCAGTGACAAATTCATGCTAGCAATAGTATATTATCTAGATAGATAGATAGATAGATAGATAGATAGATAGATAGATAGATAGATAGATAGATAGATAGATAGATAGATAGATAGATAGATAGATAGATAGATAGATAGATAGATAGATAGATAGATAGATAGATAGATAGATAGATAGATAGATAATTATTTTCTTGCATTCACCTTGTATGCATCTTAAGAACCATCATTTTATGTAATTAGTTTGCTATTTATTTTTTTAATTATGGCCTTGTCTTTTACCTCAATAGTGTAAGCAGACATGATAGATTAAAACTTCAGCTGCTTGTTTTTTCAATATTTCAGTGGATATATGGGTTTCCTAGAGTTAAAATGGTAAGGATGGTTTACAGGCAGGAATTTTACTTTTAATCAGCACTGGATCGCTCTCATATGTCTGTATAATAAGGTGATTATAGATATAGATATGATCATGTCCATCGTTTGCAAGCTCTCCAACTCCTGCAGTTTAAAAAACAAGCAGCTTTTGGTTATTTCGCCACTCTGGAAAAAATCCTTCTTGACCTCACAAGGGCAGTAAAATTATTTATCTCACTCAAATTATTCCTGCATTTTTTAGTCGGGACAGTGGGGACACAGACAATATTAAATCACTAAGAGAGGTCTTAGCCTTTCTCCATCACAGCCAAAGCAAGAAAAACATTTTGGCTTTCGAAAAAAAAAACCTTAAGCAGCTTGTGAGGATTGGAATGTCAGAATTCTGTAAAAAAAGCACATAAATAAAAAAAGTTGAGTAAAAAATAAAAATAAAATCCTACTGTGCAACACGAACTTTGGTTATTCTGGATAATCGATCAAAGAACTGTATTTAAAAAACAACTATTAGACTATGGTTTACACATTTGAAAAAAGACATAGGTCCATCCTGTTCAAAGTGTGTGTATGTGTCTTTGTGTGTGTTTGTGTGTGTAATTAGCATTCTCTAACCATTCCCTTAGCCCTGTATAGTTAATTATGCACATTCTGTTCCATGACTGTTCCAGCCAAAAGGGGCATCTTTGATATGGATGTTGGACAGGTAGGGGGTATATATATATATATATATATATATATATATATATATATATATATATATATATATATATATTTGGTCCAGAGCCTTGTTATTCAGTAGCTTCTCTGAAACTTATTGTCAAGAGAGGTCATTTGACCTAAATAAATATAGCATTCAAATGGTATCTGTGGTATGTAACCTTGTTTTTATATCTTAGACCAATTGGTAGGTAAACCAAGTCCAGTTCTCATTTTAAATATCCATGTAGGTCATTGAGCTCCAGTTTCATAATACAGCATTTTCAATAGATATCCAAACACCCTCAAGTCTATTTCCTGCATGTTGGTTGTATTTTTAGCAGCGGCAAATAGACAAATAAATAATATATTCCTAAAAGACACTGTTGGTACTTCTAAAAAACATTTCAAATAAATGTAGTTTTGAATGAAGTCACGCTGTGTTATTTTTTATTTATTTATTTTTTTATGTTCCATGATTTTCTTTCTGTTTTCCCTTACTCCATAGAGATGTAGAATTGTAAATGACCTCCTGTCTAATTCACTTATGCTGCAGACCATCCTGATTTATTTGCAAGACACATAATAGCAGGAATCCTTAGATCTCACATATAATAAACTCTCAAAACAACTAGGAGGTATTTTATAATTCAATATATTCAAGTGAAAGTGCTTTACATCACTTTTATTGTCTCCAGACAAATAAAATATGTAACAACAAAAGTAAGACTTTAAAAGAAAGATTTGTCATTTGAGACTCAAGTTTTCACAGGCCTTCTAAAAATGTCAGGTGTAATATCTATCACATATAAAGTATTTTAGGTCACCTAATATGAAAAGATCAACAAATGAAGTTTACGTGTACATGGGAGCAAACATATGGTACTTTTTATTTTGAGATTAAACATTTTTAAACGGCAGGTATATAAGGTTGTAGTTGAAAAAATATACAGTAAGTGTTCGTATATCTGTAGGTCTAACATCACTGTCTACTTAACCGCTTGCCGACCGCCGCAAGTAGATTTACTGCGGCGGTCAGCCCCTGCCAGGCAGAGTGACGTTAATTAACGCCACTAGCCTGGGAGGGTCTGGGGAGCGAGCGCGCACCCGTGGAGGCGCGCTCCCGCTCCCGCGCGGTCACGGACCCCCCCGCGCGTGTGACTGGTGGACCCGGTCACTCGGCGATCGTCGGGGGAGAGGGAGAAAGTCAGGCGGCTTGTGTAAACAAGCCACCTGTCAATCTCCTCGGTGTAAAAACACTGATCACACGGATCTACTATGTAGATCCGTTGATCAGTGTCCTTACAGCTCAAGCCACAGCCAATCACAGTAGAAAGCACGCCCCTAGGGACACACACAGCCCCTCCCTCCCAAATAAAGTTAACCCCTTCACTACCAGTGTATTTTTACAGTAACAGTGCATATGTATAGCACTGATTACTGTAGAAATGTCACTGGTAACCCCAAAAGTGTCAAAAATGTCAGTCAAGGGTCCGATCTGTCCGCCCCAATGTCGCAGTACCGCAAAAAAAATCGCAGACCGCCGCCATTACGCGTTAAAAAAAAACAACAAAAATGACAAAAATCTTTCCCTTTGTTAGTAAACACGATAACTTTTGCGCAAACCAATCAAAATACGCTTTTTGCGATTTTTTTTACCAAACATAGGTAGCATAAAACAAATTGGCCCGGAAATGTTAAAAAATTTTGATTTTTACATTTTTTTGGGGGGAATTTCATATAAAAAAATGTGAAAAATATTGCTATTTTTGCAAAATTGACGCTCTTTTTTTGTTTATAGAGCGTGATCAAAAAATCGCACAGGTGATCAAATACCACCAAAAGAAAGCTCTGTTTGTGGGAAAAAAAGGACGTCAAATTCGTTAAGGTACAGTGTCGCACGACCGCGCAATTGTCCGTTAAAGTCATGCAGTGCCGAATCGCAAAATACCCCCTGGTCTTTTAGCAGGAAAATCCTCCGGGGCTTAAGTGGTTAAAGGTCTTATTGACATTATACTTCATGTTAGCTATTTTCCACAAATTCACTCTTAGAAAAGTGTATTACCTTGCATTATCGAATGCAGTTCGGCTAATTATAGTATCTTGTCTAATAATTAGTGTAATGTCATGTCGATAATTCCTAATACACTTTAAAGATGTACTTGGTTCATTTATTTTGTCTGTTACTTCCATTGTATCTTTCTTGTTCCATACCACACTGAATGTTTTTTTCACCCTTCTCTGATTTCCTACCTAGAGTCTGTGTAGGGACACAGACATATACTGTACACTCTGCGTTTCAATTAATATAAAGCAGACATCCGTGATTCACAAACAGAATGCCTGCTACAAATTAATTCTGGATGCACTCTCTGCACAATGCTATACACCCTTTCCAGCAAACTATAAATTTAAACTATAAGGTGCTAAACGGTTGTGACCCAGGGATGTGCAGTCAGGGGAGCCATGAACATATAAAAAAAACAATCGAGCTTCGAGGGTCATGGCTTGGCGATCTGGGGTCATAGAGACCCCAAATTTGGGGGGAGGGTGGTTAGGCCAAGTCCTACTCCACCACTGGTCAAAATTTGGGGCTCCTAGCACTTATGGTTCCGGAGATACAGGCTCCTTTCACAGTCTGTCAGAATCTGTTTGCAGCAGACTGAGAGGATGAGCTCAAAGTACCTCTGATTTCTTGTCAGAATAAATAGATACCCAACATGTCATGCTTTAAAATTGTGCACACTTGTGGAATGGCACCAAACTTCAGTACTTAAAAATCTCCATAGGCAACGCTTTAAAAATGTTTACAGGTTACATGTTTAGAGTTACAGAGGAGGTCTAGTGCTAGAGTTATTGCTTTAACGTTCGCGGTGATACTTCACATGTGTGGTTTGAACGCCGTTTACATTTGCTAAAACAAGTCCTTATGTTGGCTAAATTAGTAAACTATGAGAACTAATGAAATTGCTATATATAATCTATATAAACAGCGAACAGGTTCAAGTTCTATTCTTTTATTATATAGATTATATATATGGCATTTTCATTAGTTCTCATAGTTTACTAATTTACCAACATAAGAACTTGTTTTAAATAAATCAGGACTGTTGGTAGCTATATAGAGCACAGTGTTATTTTTGTTTTTTTATTTCTGCATTCTGTAACAGGGCTGTTACAGATTGCAGAAATAAAAAAAAAAATATATGCTGTCCAATCGATTCCTTTCACTAGACGCTTATTATTTATCTGGGGGAATCTGATTGACTATCTGTGTCCTGACGTGTGGGTTTTTAAGCGTAAGCCAGTTGGCTGAAGATGAAGATTAAACTTTTCATCTCACAGTGCTCAGCTACGCTGTGGGGGTTTATTCACTAAATGGTGATGTGGGGTTTTTTTTCACTAAATGTTGATGTGGAGATTATTCACTAAATAATGCGGGGTTGCATCTGGCTCGGGTACTTGCAAGAGCCTCACCAGCCACTGACCTCACCGCACGTCCCTGGTGTGACCACATATTAATATTACAAGTTCTGTATGGACCCTCTGCATACTGCTATACACCCTTTCCAGCAAACTACAGTATGCAATGAAAAACAGGGATTTTTAGTTCACACATATTGCAATACATGCTTAAACTGGCAAACTGCATCAAAGTAATCCCTCTTATGCAGGCAAAAATTTGGGGGAGCATACCCATGTATTTCTAAAGCTGCTGCAGCTATGAACCAAAAGACATGTATATTAAAAAAGAATAGCGCGCAAATGCAAAAGAAATAACTACCAAATCTGAAGACAATCCATAAATAAAAATGGGGGTTTGGTCCCACCATATGGCCATATCGTGCTCAAGCCCACTACTGCGTCAAAGTACCCCATTATCAGTGGGTCCTACACTATCCATGAAAAAGAGATGAATCCAGCCTAACCCTTGGAGATAATACTCCTTGCTGGGAAGGATGTGCAAATGCACTACAGGGGACTCCTACTATATCCACTAGATGGTGGACACTGATTGAGTACAGGTGTGTGTGGGGGGGTGGGGAGGGTTGCTCAACCTCGATAGTCTGGTCAGACCGAATACATAATAAACAGGCAAAAATTTGGGGGAGCATACCCATGTATTTCTAAAGCTGCTGCAGCTATGAACCAAAAGACATGTATATTAAAAAAGAATAGCGCGCAAATGCAAAAGAAATAACTACCAAATCTGAAGACAATCCATAAATAAAAATGGGGGTTTGGTCCCACCATATGGCCATATCGTGCTCAAGCCCACTACTGCGTCAAAGTAGTACGCAGTAGTGGGCTTGAGCACGATATGGCCATATGGTGGGACCAAACCCCCATTTTTATTTATGGATTGTCTTCAGATTTGGTAGTTATTTCTTTTGCATTTGCGCGCTATTCTTTTTTAATATACATGTCTTTTGGTTCATAGCTGCAGCAGCTTTAGAAATACATGGGTATGCTCCCCCAAATTTTTGCCTGTTTATTATGTATTCGGTCTGACCAGACTATCGAGGTTGAGCAACCCTCCCCACCCCCCCACACACACCTGTACTCAATCAGTGTCCACCATCTAGTGGATATAGTAGGAGTCCCCTGTAGTGCATTTGCACATCCTTCCCAGCAAGGAGTATTATCTCCAAGGGTTAGGCTGGATTCATCTCTTTTTCATGGATAGTGTAGGACCCACTGATAATGGGGTACTTTGACGCAGTAGTGGGCTTGGGCACGATATGGCCATATGGTGGGACCAAACCCCCATTTTTATTTATGGATTGTCTTCAGATTTGGTAGTTATTTAATTTGCATTTGCGCGCTATTCTTTTTTAATATACATGTCTTTTGGTTCATAGCTGCAGCAGCTTTAGAAATACATGGGTATGCTCCCCCAAATTTTTGCCTGTTTATTATGTATTCGGTCTGACCAGACTATCGAGGTTGAGCAACCCTCCCCACCCCCCCACACACACCTGTACTCAATCAGTGTCCACCATCTAGTGGATATAGTAGGAGTCCCCTGTAGTGCATTTGCACATCCTTCCCAGCAAGGAGTATTATCTCCAAGGGTTAGGCTGGATTCATCTCTTTTTCATGGATAGTGTAGGACCCACTGATAATGGGGTACTTTGACGCAGTAGTGGGCTTGAGCACGATATGGCCATATGGTGGGACCAAACCCCCATTTTTATTTATGGATTGTCTTCAGATTTGGTAGTTATTTCTTTTGCATTTGCGCGCTATTCTTTTTTAATATACATGTCTTTTGGTTCATAGCTGCAGCAGCTTTAGAAATACATGGGTATGCTCCCCCAAATTTTTGCCTGTTTATTATGTATTCGGTCTGACCAGACTATCGAGGTTGAGCAACCCTCCCCACCCCCCCACACACACCTGTACTCAATCAGTGTCCACCATCTAGTGGATATAGTAGGAGTCCCCTGTAGTGCATTTGCACATCCTTCCCAGCAAGGAGTATTATCTCCAAGGGTTAGGCTGGATTCATCTCTTTTTCATGGATAGTGTAGGACCCACTGATAATGGGGTACTTTGACGCAGTAGTGGGCTTGGGCACGATATGGCCATATGGTGGGACCAAACCCCCATTTTTATTTATGGATTGTCTTCAGATTTGGTAGTTATTTAATTTGCATTTGCGCGCTATTCTTTTTTAATATACATGTCTTTTGGTTCATAGCTGCAGCAGCTTTAGAAATACATGGGTATGCTCCCCCAAATTTTTGCCTGTTTATTATGTATTCGGTCTGACCAGACTATCGAGGTTGAGCAACCCTCCCCACCCCCCCACACACACCTGTACTCAATCAGTGTCCACCATCTAGTGGATATAGTAGGAGTCCCCTGTAGTGCATTTGCACATCCTTCCCAGCAAGGAGTATTATCTCCAAGGGTTAGGCTGGATTCATCTCTTTTTCATGGATAGTGTAGGACCCACTGATAATGGGGTACTTTGACGCAGTAGTGGGCTTGGGCACGATATGGCCATATGGTGGGACCAAACCCCCATTTTTATTTATGGATTGTCTTCAGATTTGGTAGTTATTTAATTTGCATTTGCGCGCTATTCTTTTTTAATATACATGTCTTTTGGTTCATAGCTGCAGCAGCTTTAGAAATACATGGGTATGCTCCCCCAAATTTTTGCCTGTTTATTATGTATTCGGTCTGACCAGACTATCGAGGTTGAGCAACCCTCCCCACCCCCCCACACACACCTGTACTCAATCAGTGTCCACCATCTAGTGGATATAGTAGGAGTCCCCTGTAGTGCATTTGCACATCCTTCCCAGCAAGGAGTATTATCTCCAAGGGTTAGGCTGGATTCATCTCTTTTTCATGGATAGTGTAGGACCCACTGATAATGGGGTACTTTGACGCAGTAGTGGGCTTGAGCACGATATGGCCATATGGTGGGACCAAACCCCCATTTTTATTTATGGATTGTCTTCAGATTTGGTAGTTATTTCTTTTGCATTTGCGCGCTATTCTTTTTTAATATACATGTCTTTTGGTTCATAGCTGCAGCAGCTTTAGAAATACATGGGTATGCTCCCCCAAATTTTTGCCTGTTTATTATGTATTCGGTCTGACCAGACTATCGAGGTTGAGCAACCCTCCCCACCCCCCCCACACACACCTGTACTCAATCAGTGTCCACCATCTAGTGGATATAGTAGGAGTCCCCTGTAGTGCATTTGCACATCCTTCCCAGCAAGGAGTATTATCTCCAAGGGTTAGGCTGGATTCATCTCTTTTTCATGGATAGTGTAGGACCCACTGATAATGGAGTACTTTGACGCAGTAGTGGGCTTGAGCACGATATGGCCATATGGTGGGACCAAACCCCCATTTTTATTTATGGATTGTCTTCAGATTTGGTAGTTATTTCTTTTGCATTTGCGCGTTATTCTTTTTTAATAATTCCTCTTATGGCCAATTCTGCACTGCTTTGCCACTGCAAATTCTACAGTGGACACCATGCCACCCTGGGGCATAAAGATACAAGGTGAGGGAGAGCTACTAGTTTCAGCTCTGGTCACTGACCTGCGTTACAACAGAGAAAATTTATACCTGTGCTCAAATCCCAATAGCTTGTACATGTATTTATAGGTTTCATTGCAAAGGGATTACTTTGATGCAGTTAGCCAGCTTAAGCATGTATTGCAATATGTGTGAACAAAAAATCCATATTTTTCATTGCATAGTTTGCACAGATATATCTTATTTTTCTCTGCCTGCTACGTATGGCAGCTTTTGATTGACATGTACTTTTTCTGGTACTAACGGAACTGCATAAGTCATACCTAACGTAAGAAGGAATATTTTGGATGTGAATCAGAAATAAAATGAATGCCTTCAGGATTTCAAGATTGGTGTTCTATGTAGGGGAGCTATCACGTACCTAGTAAAAGAGCCTGATATGATGAGGAAGGCCTCTCTTAAAACTTTGACTTGGGGCTCCTGATAGAGTAGACAGGTAGTGCAGGAGTACAGAGTGGAACAAGTTCCTGATGGTCTTGCAGGCCGTAGGGCTGAACAGGACCTCCCAGTCAAGCAATGGATGGTTGTCAAATAATCACAGCAAGCAGAGATGCCACCTAGCAGCTAATAAACAATTAGTAGAAACATGCTGGCACTGGAGGCAGCAAGCAGGTGAACCACAGGCAGATAGCAGGCAGATGGAGAACAGGCACCAATGGGTAACAGGAAGATGCTTGCAGCTTGGAACTACAGTAATGACTGGAACATAGTCAGGGTAAGACGAGCCAGGTCATACGCAGGCAAACAGATCTGGTACAGATGCGGAAGCAGGAGCGAAGTCATACTACAGACCAGGTCCATAACAGATCAGCAGAGTAGCAGCAATGGGCACAGGCAAAGGCAAGGTCATGGACAAGCCGGGGTTAATGCAGGTGGAGTTCAGGAGTCATCACGGCAAACCAGGTCAATAACTGGAGACAGATGCAGAGTAACAGGTTGTATGTTATCACGGGAACACTGTAGACAAGACAGCACTGATCCTGGGTGCTGGCCCAGTTTAAATAGTCTATTTGGTGACAGCATCTGTCACAGGGTGTGCATACACACGACTATAAGGATTCCTATGCACATTGGCGCACATACATGTGCCCGAATGCACATGTGAGCATGAGCCCATGCGCATTTCCTATGTGCACATAAAGAGCTGTGAACAGGAATCTGCCCAAGGGAACCATCCTGTCTGCAGGCATGCAGTTCCTTACAGGAGCTTAAAGTACCTGTCAGCTCATTTGAGCACTAAAGTGGATCTCCAAGCAGGAAAAAAAAACAGAATAAGCTATTTTCCTTGATAAATTATTTGTATTTCTGTTAATCCAGTCCTGAGGTTTACACAGTGTGACGGAACCGCTTGGGCACCCCACTTAGGTGCTTAAAAACCATTACAGCAGACCAAGAGCTAATACCAACCTTTTGCACAGACACGATTTTGGGATAGAACCAAAATAATGGACTGTTTATTGAACAGAAATACATGCTTTTTATACACTTAAAAAGTAGGTCAGTCAACACATGAACAATAAAACCAAATGTTTACCCAAAACATCACACAACAGTCTAGATAATGGGGTAGAGCTGACACAAGGCTAATCCAATCATACAGTGGTGATCGAAAGTTTGGGCACCCCAGGTAAAAATTTGTATTAATGTGCATAAAGAAGCCAAGGAAAGATGGAAAAATCTCCAAAAGGCATCAAATTACAGTTTAGACATTCTTATAATATGTCAACAAAAGTTAGATTTTTTTTCCATCATTTACACTTTCAAAATAACAGAAAACAAAAAAAAATTGTGTCTGCAAAAGTTTGGGCACCCTGCAGAATTTATAGCATGCACTGCCCCATTTGCAAGGCTGAGACCTGCCAGTGTCATGGATTGTTCTCAATCATTGTCTGGGAAGACCAGGTGATGTCAATCTCAAAGGTTTTTGCCCAGACTCATCTGACCTTGCCCCAACAATCAGCACCACGGGATCTTCTAAGCAGTTGTCTAGAAAACTGAAACTGAAAATAGTTGACACTCACAAAGCTGGAGAAGGCTATAAGAAGATAGCAAAGCGTTTTCAGATGTCAATCTCCTCTGTTCGGAATGTAATTAAGAAATGGCAGTCATCAGGAACAGTGGAAGTTAAAGCAAGATCTGGAAGACCAAGAAAAATATCAGACAGGACAGGTCTCAGGATTGTGAGAAAAACAATTCAAAACCCACGTTTGACTGCACGATCCCTCCAGAAAGATCTGGCAGACACTGGAGTTGTGGTACACTATTCCACTATAAAGAGATACTTGTACAAATATGGTCTTCATGGAAGAGTCATCAGAAGAAAACCTCTTCTACGTCCTCACCACAAAAATCAGCATTTGAACTTTGCAAATGAACATATAGACGAGCCTGATGCATTTTGGAAACAAGTTCTGTGGACCGATGAGGTTAAAATTGAACTTTTTGGCCGGAATGAGCAAAGGTACGTTTGGAGAAGAAGGGGCGCAGAATTTAATGAAAAGAACCTCTGTCCAACTGTTAAGCATGGGGGTGGAACAATCATGCTTTGGGGTTGTATTGCAGCCAGTGGCACAGGGAACATCTCACGAGTAGAAGGAAAAATGGATTCAATAAAATGTCAGCAAATTTTGGATGCCATCTGTGAAAAAGCTGAAGTTAAAGAGAGGATGGCTTCTACAAATGGATAATGATCCTAAACACACCTCGAAATCCACGGGGGATTACATCAAGAGGCATAAACTAAAGGTTTTGCCATGGCCTTCACAATCTCCTGACCTCAACATAATTGAAAATCTTTGAATAGACCTTAAAAGAGCAGTGCATGACAGACAGCCCAGAAATCTCGAAGAACTGGAAGACTTTTGTAAGGGAGAATGGGCAAAGATACCTCAAACAAGAATTGAAAGACTCTTGGCTGGCTACAAAAAGCGTTTACAAGCTGTGATACTTGCCAAAGGGGGCAGTACAAGATATTAACTCTGCAGGGTGCCCTAACTTTTGCAGACGCCGTTTTTTTGTTGTTTTCTGTTATTTTGAAAGTGTAAATGATGGAAATAAAATCTAACTTTGAAAAGTTGAAAGGACATTGTTGTTTTTCTCTGTGTGGAGGATTTCCTTTTGAACTGTCCGCGCTACTATTACTAGTTTTTTGTTTGACTTATGGGACTTATTTCTAGTAATCTTTATACAGTTACATTTTTTAAGTAGCTGCGACAGGTCTGTCATTGGACTCATTGAATACAATATATTTACTTGTGCGCAGGGGATATATTATATTTATCACTTTGTGGATATTTATTTATATATTTTTTACAAAATCTAATTTTTGTTGACATATTATAAGAATATCTAATCTGTAATTTGATGCCTTTTGGAGATTTTTCCATCTTTCCTTGGCTTCTTTATGCACATTAATACAAATTTTTACCTGGGGTGCCCAAACTTTCGATCACCTCTGTAGATACAGTGCATGCAGAAAGTATTCACAGCGCTTTAATTTTTCCACATTTTGTTATGTTACAGCCTTATTCCAAAATGGATTAAATTCATTATTTTCCTCAAAATTCTACAAACAATACCCCATAATGTAGACTAAAAATGTAAATAGAACAGGTGCGCTGCAATGGTGACTATTACCAACATAAAATACACACTGATAAGTAAAAAAATGCAAATTGCTGCTTCCACCTAGTTCAAGTACTCATAAATTTGACTAATATACAGTATTTATGTGAATGTGATAGTGGTGCGCTATTCAATGTGCTTGATCTGCACCTCAGTAACAATCATCCAAAAATACACAGTGAATTTTGTGAAGAAACTGTGATGCAAACATGTAATAACTAGGGTTGAGCGAACCCGGACTGTATTGTTCGGGTACGTACCGGACTTTTGAGTATTCGGTACCCGGACCCGAACCAGAACATTTCACTGTATGTTCGGGTACTGTCCGTTGTTCGGTAACGTTATTTGATGTTTTGGCTCGGTTTTAATGGCGCGGTTTCAACAGGTGCAAGGCAGCCAATCAGCAAGCGTTTAACTAGTGTGCCCTAGAAGCCATCACAGCCATGCCTACTAATGGCATGGCTTTGATTGGCCAGTGCAGCATGTGACCCAGAGTCTATATAAGCTGCAGTCACATAGCGCCGCGCGTCACTCTGCTCAAACTATACTAGGTAGAGGTTCCTGATACTTTTGCTGAGGGAGAGATAGGAGATTACTGTAGGGTCAGGCTGGAGATTGCTTTGAGGGAAAGCATAGTAACAATCTTCTTTAATCAGACAGCGATCTACATTGATTTGATTGTGTGGGGGTGCAGTACACAATCTTTTTGCCCGGAGGGAGAGATAGGAGATTACTGTAGGGTCAGGCTGGAGATTGCTTTGAGGGAAAGCAAAGATAGGAACAATCTTCTTTAACCAGATAGCGATCTACATTGATTTGATTGTGTGGGGGTGCAGTGCACAATATTTTTGCCCGGAGGGAGAGATAGGAGATTACTGTAGGGTCAGGCTGGAGATTGCTTTGAGGGAAAGCATAGGAACAATCTTCTTTAACCACTTCCCGCCCGCCCTATAACAGAATGACGGCGGGAATGTGGTTGTGTTATCCTGACCGGACGTCATATGACGGCGGCAGGATAACACAGCTCTGGGCGCCCCCCGGGGGCGCGCAGAGCGGCGATCGGTGATGCGAGGTGTCAGTCTGACACCCTGCATCTCCAATCTCGGTAAAGAGCCTCTGACGGAGGCTCTTTACCATGTGATCAGCCGTGTCCAATCACGGCTGGTCACATAGTAAAACAGGAGCAGCCGTTGATCGGCTTTCCCTAGTTCGTGCCTGACAGGCACGAGTAAAGGAGCGCCGATCGGTGGCTCCCCTGACGGGGGGGTCGGCACTGATAATCAGATCATTGATTACCAGTGCAGACCCTCGGGGGGGGGGATGCCACTAGATCCACCAGGGATGCCCACTATGACCCCAGGGATGCCCACCATGACCCCAGGGATGCCCGCTATGGCTACCAGGGATGGCAATCAGGGCTCAGGGAGCCCCCCATTGCCCTCCCCATCAGTGCTGCCCGCCAGTGTCCTCCCTATCAGTGCTGCCCACAAGTGCCCATCATTGCCATCCTTTAGTGTCGCCCACCAGTGCCCATTATTGCCCACCAGTGCCGCCTATCGGTGCCCATTAGTGCCCATCAGTGCTGCCCGTCAGTGCCGATCAGTGCCGCTCCATCAGTGCCCATCAGTGCCCACCAGTGCCGCCTATCAGTGCCCATTAGTGCCCGTCAGTGCCACCTATCAGTGCCCATCAGTGCCACCTATCAGTGTCCATCAATGCCGTCTATCAGTGCCCAGCAGTGCTGCCTATCAGTGCCCACCAATGCTGCATATCTGTGCTACCTATCAGTGCCACATATCAGTGCCTATCAGTGCCGCCTATCACTGCCGCCTATCAGTGCCACCCCATCAGTGCCACCCCATCAGTGCCTCCTCATCAGTGCCTGTCAGTGCAGTCTCATCAGTGCTCATCAGTGCAGGAAAAAACTTATTTATTTACAAAATTGTATAACATAAACAAATTTTTTTTTTTCAAATTTTCGGTCTTTTTTTATTTGTTTAGCAAAAAGGAAAAAGAAAGCTCTATTTGTGGGGGGAAAATGACATAAATTTGGTGTAGGTACAGTGTTGCATGACCGCGCAATTGTCATTCAAAATGCAACAGCACTAAAAGGGGAAAATTGGCCTGGGCAGGAAGGGAGGGAAGTGCCCTGTATTAAAGTGGTTAATCAGACAGTGATCTACATTTATGGTATTGTGTGGGGGTGCAGTGCATGATCTTTATGCCCTGACCTGAGCCCAGTGAAGAGGAGAAAGGAGAAAAAAAAAAACTTTTATCAGTCTGTTAGGTGGGCGGCGTGTGGTGCTGCACATTTAATGCAAGCTCAGTGCATATGTGTCTGCTTAATCTGCATTTAAAAAAGGAAAAAAAAATGTTTTCCTTCATATTTAACTTTGACATACAGTCTTCAGACCCGATGTCTGCCGGTCACTCACGATCGCCCGTTACAGAGGGAGAAAGGAAGGCGGCTAATGTAAACAAAGCCGCCTGTCATTCTCCCATGTGTAAGTGCAGAGATCCTACAGTCCTGCTATGCAGGATCGTATATCTCTGTAGTTACACCACTAGCCACATCCCTTCACAGTTAGAAGCACGCCCCTAGGGACACACTTAACCCCTCCTTCTCCAATAAAGTTAACCTTTCCTGCTAGTGTAATTTTTACAGTAACAGTGCATATGTATAGCACTGATTACTGCAGTAATGTCACTGGTACCCCCAAAAGTGTCAAAAATGTCAGTCAAGGATCCGATCTGTCCGCCGCAATGTCGCAGTTCCGCAAAAAAAATTGCAGATTGCCGCCATTACTCGTTAAAAAAAAACAACAAAAATTACAAAAATCTTTCCCTTAGTAAACGCAATAACTTTTGCGCAAAGCAATCAAAATACGCTTATTGTGATTTTTTTTTACCAAACATATGTAGCAGAAAACAAATTGGCCAAAAATGTTAAAAAATTTTAACAAAATTACAAAAGTTACAAAAATTTTGTAAGTGTGTCTATTTACTTTAATAAAATATTTAAATCTATGGCAATACTGCACTATGTGAGCACTTTCCTTTGAGATATCTGGGACCCCGTTGTGAGGACGGATACCCCGATCCAGGGACTGAGGCTGAGTACCATTCCTTGAGGATATAGCGAGGAAAGGAAGGAGAGGAGGATTTAATGATTACAACAATAAAGGCGCAATACTGTATAATTGAAGGTGAGCGGCTAGCACACCCAGAGGGGTGATAGGAGCAGAAAATCACCCTGCGTGTTTACACGGTGTATGGTGGAGGTTCAACACTTGGATTAAGAAGAATTTGTACCTTATTTGATGAATTTTTTTTTTTTTTGGACAATTTAGCACTTTAAATATTATTGATAGCACTGGAAATTGAGAGACTATTACTCACCTATATATATTTTGGAGCACTGAGCACTTTCTTGAACATATTTATTACTAATATTGATGACTGTCTTATTTGTATTTATGTATTATCACACGTGTATTTTTTAGGTATATGCACAAATATTGTGTTTTAGATATTTAATGGGTTTTATTGAATATTGATACACTGCACACTTTAATGATTTATTTATTGATACACTAATTATTTGATCACTGGATAAAGAGTATTTTTAGCTAATTTATTATCATCCCCCTGAAGCGCGATACCCCCCCCCCCCCATCTATTTATATCTGAAACTGTATGGTATACAGAACCGGTATCTGCAGCATTAAGGGGCACTATATATATATATATATATATATATACAAACCCTCTAGACAGCGCAAGACTCACAAGATTACCTATACCTAAAATTAAAATGTTTTAAAAAATGTGAGGGATGTGCTCACTTTTGTGAGATACTGTACAGGATGAGCGTTCTGAGGCCATACACCAACTGCGCCTAAAAGTAGCTGACCTCAACGAACGCTTCATGCAGAACAATATCAAAATTAGGGGAGTCCCTGAGGCAATAACATCTACGAAGGTTGTTCCCAACTTACAACAAACTGTTCCGCAAAGTCATCCCGACAATCACAGTGCACAAACTGCTCATAGACCAAGTCCATAGGATTCACATACCACAAAACCTGCCTGAATCCTTGCCCAGAGATATTCTAGCCAGAATCCATTTTTTCCACACCAAAGAGCATATCATGAGAGTTGCAAGGTCGATGCACACTTTACCTGAACCGTTCTCCAAAACCACACTCTATAATGATATTTTAGCAGCCACCGCACAGGCACGCAAATCATTTGCGCTAGTTAACTTGATTCTCATGGAGCATAAGATTACCTACAAATGGGGGTCTCTGACTTAACTACTAGTCATCTACCAATGTCAGCAAGTTTCTATCCTAACTCCTAAAGATGGGATGAAACAGCTGCACAACTGGGGCATACTCCCTAACCCACCACCAAAAACTCCCAATAATAAGATGTCTACTAAGATCTCAAACACGTGGGCCCCACAGAATAGGCCCTAAACCACAACTCTGCTACTTCCTGGGACCATAGTTGTCTCTACACCTATCTGGATGTCACTTGCTTAAGTTTATGGAGGAGCTGCCTCCTCGTGGTTGACTTCCCTTGCGCTACCGTTATTGTGTTCAAAGCACACAGCACCTCTCAGGTTTCTCTGAAATACTGTTGTTATTCTTGTAACTATACTGTTAACTAAACCTTTATAGCCTCTACGACATACATAGTGACTTTTTTAGATTTTTCTTCAGTATTCTGCAGTTTTTTTCTTCAGTATTTTGCAAATCTGTAAAGGTTATAATTATACTTTGGTTCTTGAGATCCACATGATTTACCCCTGGTAAACAATTGAACTGCCTATTTTCTCTGCACCTTGACATCATCCCTATCAGAATTCATGTCACCTAAAATCCCCTCACTCAATGTCAAAGGCTTGAATAGACCATTTAAATGATCCTTGTTATGGAAGGAAGCGACTGCCCAACGCACAGATATATTGTGTATCCAGGAAATGCATTTTTCCTCTGTCATCCCACCGCAATGCTCCCACAAGCTATTTTCACATGTCTTCCACTCACGAACTCACAAAAAAGCGAGAGCGGTTATGATCTAGGTTCGTTTTACTGTATCCCTAACTGTATCACACATAGAACAAGATTCCTCTGGCAGGTTTCTAATCTTATCAGTTTCCTTAAATAACAAACCTTTAGAAATTGTTAATATCTATGCCCCCAGTACCCATCAAAAATCCTTATACAAAATTGTCATGCAAAAGATCCAACACTATCCCAGAGATCTTTATTATATGTGGCGATTTTAATGAAGTGATAGACCACTCACTCGACTCTTCCACCACAAAGAGGAGATTTACTGCCCTTTCCTCCCTTATACTTTCAGAAGATCTCTATGACCCTTGGAGATGTCAACATGGCACAGAGAAGGACTTTACCTTTTATTCAAATTCCCAGAAGACCCACTCCAGGACTGACCTGTTCCTGATCTACAGTCCATATCTGCCTCCACCATTGGAGTAATCTTGTGGTCTGACCATGCCCTGATATCAATCACCCTTTTCTCATCCTCCCCCACCACATCACACAAACTGTGGAGATTAAATTCTTCCCTACTCAGTGCCATTGTTATTTGGGGCCCCTTACACATCTTTAGACCTGCCCCCCAGGCCTTCCCACCAATATTCTCCAAGGGCAACCCACTGGTCATCCCACCAAACCCACTCAATGGCCATCCCACAGTCCTGCAGGCAGTCCCCCCCACACACACGCAAACCTGTATACTCAGCCCACCTCACATCTGTACACATTCAGCCCTCTCTGACACACACACACATACACCACACACAAGATACAGATCACACACACACAACACAAACACACCACACACACACAACACATACACCCAACACAAGACACACACCACAAACACAACACACCCCACACACACAGCTCTAGCCCCCCTGTACACACAGCCCCTCCCCTAACATATACACACAGACCCTACTTGTTTTTGCAAATCTGACACATGTCCCTGAGACTCAGAGAAGAGCTATATCTGATCACAATCCATAACACAGTACAAGCAGCACTCACACAAGGGGTGCACATGCAGAAAGCAGCCACAGGTGGCAGTAAAGAGCCCAATGTGAGCAAAATAACAGAGGGAAGCAGCTGCCGACTCTTCTGTTGTGAATGAATGCATAAAGAAAGACAGGGCAGCCATGCTCCTCCCAGGATTGCTCGACAGTCGGGCCCCTGGGGCCATCGGGGTCTCTCAGGTGTTTATTAGTTGTCGGTATATACAAAAAATCCTTGCGCTGTGGTGCCGGTAAACAGAAGGCGGGGATGGAACAGTAAGGTCGGACAATGCCCAAAGAAGTCCACCATTAGTTACATGTCCATGTCCGGGCTGCAGCCTACCCAAACCCAGATCCCAACTGAGAAGAGAAGTAGCGACAAAAACGGGTATATTGACGCTCCCGGACAAAATGGATGCTGCTTGGAATCTTGAAACATTAAAACTTGTTTATTAAAAATAAGTTAAAATATGCTCCTTAACAGAAAAAAACAGTGGTGTGCCTGGGGTGCAGCAAACAGCAGTCAGATGTTAAACCGGTAAAAATACCTCAAAACAAGGAGGACCCAGGAGCGGGGGGGGGGGCGACGTCTAACCACGTATGAAGCCTGGATGGTGTGGCGCTTGTGGGTGGAGTGTCAGCCTCGATCAACCCGGGAAGCCTCCCTGCTGATTTGCCTCTGGACTGGATGATGCCTGAGATGTAGAGAGGAGGGGGGGAGTGGAGTACTCAACCCCCACAGACAGCTCCGGTACCGGATGGTACACACCCGAGGCAGCGGTGGCCGCTGCTCCTCGGACCCGACTGCCGTGGTGCCGGATGATGACGTCACCGGGCGCCTAGCGGGGACGTGCGCACCAAGGGCTGCTGCACGGATGTAACAATACGGCCGCCGGAGGGGTGCAGAAGCAGCGCACCGACGGCTGTGCTATTCAACTGGCGGAGCTAATGCAAGTAGCCACGGATGGAGGGGGATGACATGTTTCGGGCCAAGCCCTTCTTCAGATCTCCCTGTGGAGAGGTGTGAAACGCGTCTGCTGTCCAGTTTGTCTTGTGGTCTTGTCTGATGTTGTACCTATGATTTGAAGAAATAAACTCAAGTTTCCAAGTTCCTGGGTCTGGAAGTGCCACTTTCTTCTTCATTTACATGGACTCCACCCACAAGCGCCACACCATCCAGGCTTCATAGGTGGTTAGACGTCTTCCCCCCCCCCCCCCCGCTCCTGGGTCCTCCTTGTTTTGAGGTATTTTTACCGGTTTAACATCTGACTGCTGTTTGCTGCACCCCAGGCACACCACTGTTTTTTTCTGTTAAGGAGCATATTTTAACTTATTTTTAATAAACAAGTTTTAATGTTTCAAGATTCCGAGCAGCATCCATTTTGTCCTTGTGCCATTTTGTCCGGGAGCGCCAATATACCCATTTATTAGTTGTCCCCCTTTATGGCATCCCTGGCTCTAAACATATAACAACAGGTTAATAATCAGAGGCAAAATAGTGAAGTGAAGCATTTACTTACTGATATTCATAATAAAGATGTAAACCAGTCACTGCCTTTAAACAGACTAAATATGTCTTACTGTGTTTTGTAGTTGTCCACAGCTGTACATAAAACCACCTGTTTAAACTTAAAGTGTTACTACACCCACAACAGTAAAATCAGTGTGTAAATGCATGGAATCTAAGGGGTTAATTCTCTGCATTGTGTAAAAATGGCTGTTTTATCCTGTCTTCTCTAAACTAGGGATGATCGAACGGTTCGGGTCGACCATCGGTTCGACCCGAACATTGGATGTTCGATATTCGGCCGAATACCGAACTTTTTGCGGCAAAAGTTCGGTATTCGGCCACCAGAACCGCCCAAAATGCACTGGGACAGGAACTGGGCTTTAAAAGCCCGTGATTGGCCCAGAAACGTCTGCAAAAGCCAATGAGGGGGCAGGAGTCTCCTAGGAACGTGATTGGAGTGACTACGGGGACCAGAGGCCAATCAGGAGTGAATACGCCCCACACTATATAAGATGGCCCCGCCTAACCCCTAGCACAGTTATCCAGAGCCTGTTGAAGAGAGTTGAAGCAGTTCTGTCTGACTCCTGCTTGCTACACTACATTTCCTACATATCGAGTGGTTCTAAAGCTCCATATAGCAGAATTGTATTTAGCTTACAGCCAGTGTAGTTAGATACAGCGATTGTGCTGGTTCTTAGAGTTAAAAAAAAAAAAAAAAAAAAAAAAAAAAAAAAAACTTAAGGGACAGTGTCAGTCTTCTGCTGTATGGAGCTTTCTATTTAGTGGAAAGGGATATCTAGTGTAGTTAGGGAACTTTGTACTACATTAGTTAGATTTGAAAATTTAGTTTCTGTAGGGAAAGTGTGAGGGTTCTGTTTAGTGAGCACGTGGCACAGTGCTGCTCTATCACAGCAGGTATACGTGCTTGCTAGGCAGCAAAATACAGTGACAACTTAACGCCTGTTGTTCAAAGCGTTAGGTGCACTGTACAAAAGCCTTTGCAACTGTGCGTGACACGCAACTGCTGTGCTGTATCCAGCGACAACTGTGGGTCGCATAGCAGTGTGCGTTTTTCACCGCACACAGTTGCCAACGCATCAGTGACAACCTAACGCCTGTTGTTCAAAGCGTTAGGTCCACTGTGCAAAAGGCTTTGCTACTGTGCGTGAACCGCAACTGCTGTGCTGTATCCAGCGACAACTGTGGGTCGCATAGCAGTGTGCGTTTTTCACCGCACACAGTTGCCAACGCATCAGTGACAACTTAACGCCTGTTGTTCAAAGCGTTAGGTGCACTGTACAAAAGCCTTTGCAACTGTGCGTGACACGCAACTGCTGTGCTGTATCCAGCGACAACTGTGGGTCGCATAGCAGTGTGCGTTTTTCACCGCACACAGTTGCCAACGCATCAGTGACAACCTAACGCCTGTTGTTCAAAGCGTTAGGTCCACTGTGCAAAAGGCTTTGCTACTGTGCGTGAACCGCAACTGCTGTGCTGTATCCAGCGACAACTGTGGGTCGCATAGCAGTGTGCGTTTTTCACCGCACACAGTTGCCAACGCATCAGTGACAACTTAACGCCTGTTGTTCAAAGCGTTAGGTGCACTGTACAAAAGCCTTTGCAACTGTGCGTGACACGCAACTGCTGTGCTGTATCCAGCGACAACTGTGGGTCGCATAGCAGTGTGCGTTTTTCACCGCACACAGTTGCCAACGCATCAGTGACAACCTAACGCCTGTTGTTCAAAGCGTTAGGTCCACTGTGCAAAAGGCTTTGCTACTGTGCGTGAACCGCAACTGCTGTGCTGTATCCAGCGACAACTGTGGGTCGCATAGCAGTGTGCGTTTTT
Organism: Pelophylax lessonae; assembly: GCF_965119305.1. NCBI lineage: Eukaryota > Metazoa > Chordata > Amphibia > Anura > Ranidae > Pelophylax > Pelophylax lessonae. Next base: position 369,082,654 of record NC_138772.1, read on the forward strand.
CACCGCACACAGTTGCCAACGCATCAGTGACAACTTAACGCCTGTTGTTCAAAGCGTTAGGTGCACTGTACAAAAGCCTTTGCAACTGTGCGTGACACGCAACTGCTGTGCTGTATCCAGCGACAACTGTGGGTCGCATAGCAGTGTGCGTTTTTCACCGCACACAGTTGCCAACGCATCATTGAGAAATATGCCTGGTAGACCAAGAAAAGGCATACGTGGCCCTGCTGCGGAAAGGGGCACAGCTTCTAGGGTGTCTAGAGGCAGGGGTGGACGTGGTGGTCAGTCCTCAGCCAGGCCACCATTTGGATTGTTCTCCGGCAGTGGCCAAGCTATACGTCCACAGTATGTACAGGAGGTGGTGGACTATATGAACAAACCCTCATCATCGGCATCATCTGCAACTACAGTGACCCAGGCAGAGAAAAGTGGTCAGTCTTCTGCAGTTGTCAGAACAAATACAGATGAGTCCATGTCCACCTCATGTCCTCCCTTAGACCCAATTTCAGACATGGCAGAGGAGTCAGCTGAGCTGTTTGACCACAGTGTCGGCCATCTACTCCAGCCTGATGCTCAGTCCTTTATGGAGTCTGATGTTGGGTCTGAGTTTGAGGAGGAGGCAGAGCAAACAAGAGGGGAGAGCAGACGGCCCGCTCCATCTAAGGCCGCACCTGTTGTCTCCCAGGCCAGGCCTGATGCTCAGTCTTTGATAGAATCAGATGTTGGGTCTGAGGTTGAGGAGGAGGCAGAGCAAACAAGAGGGGAGAGCAGACGGCCCGCTCCATCTAAGGCCGCACCTGTTGTCTCCCAGGCCAGGCCTGATGCTCAGTCTTTGATGGAGTCAGATGTTGGGTCTGAGGTTGAGGAGGAGGCAGAGCAAGCAAGAGGGGAGAGCAGACGGCCTACTCCATCTAAGGCCGCACCTGTTGTCTCCCGGGCCACTATACACACCTCATCTTGCTGGGCCTTTTTTGAGACATCCCATGCAGATAAAACAGTTGCGATCTGCAAGATTTGTAAGAAGGGTATAAAACGTGGCAAAAATGTCAACCACCTGGGTACAAGCTGCCTAAACAGGCATTTGACAACCCACCACTCGGCCCGTTGGCAGGAGCATTTAAAGAACCCACAAAAGGGCCAAAGATTGGTCAGTCGGCCTCCTAGTTCTCCTCGCGCTCCTCCTCATGCTCCATCTGCTCCACCTGCTCCACCTGCACATCAGTCTGTTCCTGGCCCTGCTATAGTCACTCGTCACTTGTTGGCAGCCTCCACTGGCAGGGATGATGATATAGCAGGCAGTGTCGCATCTACCTCCAGCACACCACCAGCTGTATTATCTAGACGCCAAATTTCGATTCCACACATGCTGGAACGAAAAAAAATGTATACTCCCCGCCACCCACATGCCCAGCGTCTAAACAGTAGTTTGGCTAAACTACTGGCTCTGCAACTATTACCATTTAACCTGGTAGAGTCTGCTCCCTTCCGTGACTTCGCAAAATGTGCAGTTCCACAGTGGCAGGTGCCAAGTCGGCATTACTTTTCCCGTAAGGCCCTGCCATCCCTATACCAACATGTGGAAGGCAATGTAGTGTCATCCCTGGCCAAGTCAGTCAGCCGTAAGATACACTTGACGGCTGACACTTGGTCAAGCAAACATGGGCAGGGACGGTACATTTCTGTCACTGCTCACTGGGTGACACTGCTTGCCAGTGGAAGGGATTGTAGCCAGGGCTCGGTGCTGCAGCCAGTGTTGCCCCCACGTCTGCAAACAGCTGGTGGTGTCGCTGATCCGGGTAGATCGATCACTTCTACCCCCTCCTGCTCCTCCTCCTCTACCTCCTCCATGCCCTCCTCTGCAGAATGGTCCTTTGAATATGATGAGATACCACGTAAACGTTCAAAGGGCTATTCTATGTCTCAGGCCAAAAGGTGTCACGCAGTGCTGCAGCTTGTGTGTCTAGGGGACAGGCAGCACACTGCCCCTCAGATTCTTGGGGCTCTGCAGGCACAGGCCCAGAGGTGGTTGACACCACGCCAGCTGCAGCCAGGGATGGTGGTTACTGATAATGGGTCAAACCTCCTGGCCGCCCTTCGTCAGGGAAAGTTAACCCATGTGCCATGCCTGGCGCATGTCCTGAATCTCGTGGTACAGCGGTTTTTGAACTCGTACCCGGGAATGCAGGATGTGCTAAGGATGGCAAGAAGGGTGTGCAGTCACTTCAGGCGGTCGTACAGTGCCACTGCACGTTTGGCCGAAGTGCAGCGCGAGTTTCACCTGCCGGTACACCGCCTCATCTGTGACATGCCCACCCGCTGGAACTCCACCTTGGCTATGCTGCAGCGCCTGTACACGCAGCAGAGGGCCCTCAATGAATACCTATGCGAGTACGGCACCAGCACTGGCTCTGCGCGCCTGGGCTTCTTTTCACCACGGCAGTGGCTTTTGATTAAGGATGCATGCGCTGTCCTCTCGCCATTTGAGGAGGCCACAAGGATGGTCAGCCGGGACAGCGCATGCATCAGTGACACCCTACCGGTACTGTTTTTGTTGGAGCACACTCTGCGTGGCATTATGGACAGGGCACTGGAGGCAGAGCAGCAGGAGGAAGAGGAGGACTTCCTTGCCTCTCAAGGCCCCCTTTATCCTGAGAATCCTGACCCCATTATGCCTAGCTCCCAGAGGCCCGAGCAGGATCCAGGGGTGGAAGAGGAGGAGGAGGACGATTCTGCGGGAACTTTTGCAGGGTTTGAGGAGGAGGAGGAGGAAGACATGCGGCAATCTGCAAGGCCTAGTTTGACTCCCTCGGGACACTTTGGAGTAGTACGTGGCTGGGAGGAGGAGGAGCCCGTTGAAGATAATGTCGTTATGAGTGACCCCGAGGAGTCAGCTTCTCAGGCCTTCGCTAATTTGCGACGCATGGGAAACATCATGCTCCAGAGCCTGCGAAAGGACCCCAGAATCAAGGCCATTAAAGAGACTAACCACTATTGGTTGGCCACCCTACTTGACCCCCGGTACAAGTGTAAAGTCTCGGAGCTTTTCCCATCCACCCATAGAGTCCACAGGATCAAATCCCTTGAGGACAGTCTCAAGAGGAATCTGGTGAACATGTTCCCCGACTCCCATAGGGTGCAGGGGCGGGGACAACCTACCATGGATTCTACTGGTGGTCACGAGAGGAGCGTTGGAGAAGGCGTGCGGTTGACGGATGCCTTTCGGTCTTTTTTTAGTCCTCACCGCCCAGGCCTCTCAGCTGCCACATCGCATCGACACCGTCTGCATCACATGGTGGACGATTACGTGAGGGCACAAAGTGACACAGAGGGCTTTTCATGTGACGAATCCGATCCACTGGCATACTGGGTCTTAAGATTAGACCACTGGCCAGAACTGGCCCAGTATGCCATGGAGTTGTTGGCCTGCCCTGCTTCCAGTGTCCTATCGGAACGGGCATTCAGCGCAGCAGGAGGATTCGTCACAGACCATCGAACTAGACTCTCCACCGACTCAGTCGACCGTTTGACATTCATCATTTAAGATGAATCAGTCGTGGATATCAAGCTTTGATGCACCTGATGCAGACCTTGTAGACTAGGCTATCGTTGTGATGTGGCAGTTGAGCCTCAGTTTAAGCCTGGACCATGGTGCCACCCTCAAACCCTCCTCTCATTCTCTTTACGTTCACAGAACCTCATTTTGGTTATGACAAAAACGACAATGTTTGCGCACCTGTTCCACAGGTGCACACCTTTACAATTTTTGGGCCTCCTTCAACACCAGCTCTTTGGGGTTAAGGTGGGGAGGCTATGCTAAAACAAAAACGACAATGTTTGCGCACCTGTTCCACAGGTGCACACCTTTACAATTTTTGGGCCTCCTTCAACACCAGCTCTTTGGGGTTAAGGTGGGGAGGCTATGCTAAAACAAAAACGACAATGTTTGCGCACCTGTTCCACAGGTGCACACCTTTACAATTTTTGGGCCTCCTTCAACACCAGCTCTTTGGGGTTAAGGTGGGGAGGCTATGCTAAAACAAAAACGACAATGTTTGCGCACCTGTTCCACAGGTGCACACCTTTACAATTTTTGGGCCTCCTTCAACACCAGCTCTTTGGGGTTAAGGTGGGGAGGCTATGCTAAAACAAAAACGACAATGTTTGCGCACCTGTTCCACAGGTGCACACCTTTACAATTTTTGGGCCTCCTTCAACACCAGCTCTTTGGGGTTAAGGTGGGGAGGCTATACTAAAACAAAAACGACAATGTTTGCGCACCTGTTCCACAGGTGCACACCTTTACAATTTTTGGGCCTCCTTCAACACCAGCTCTTTGGGGTTAAGGTGGGGAGGCTATGCTAAAACAAAAACGACAATGTTTGCGCACCTGTTCCACAGGTGCACACCTTTACAATTTTTGGGCCTCCTTCAACACCAGCTCTTTGGGGTTAAGGTGGGGAGGCTATACTAAAACAAAAACGACAATGTTTGCGCACCTGTTCCACAGGTGCACACCTTTACAATTTTTGGGCCTCCTTCAACACCAGCTCTTTGGGGTTAAGGTGGGGAGGCTATGCTAAAACAAAAACGACAATGTTTGCGCACCTGTTCCACAGGTGCACACCTTTACAATTTTTGGGCCTCCTTCAACACCAGCTCTTTGGGGTTAAGGTGGGGAGGCTATGCTAAAACAAAAACTACAATGTTTGCGCACCTGTTCCACAGGTGCACACCTTTACAATTTTTGGGCCTCCTTCAACGCCAGCTCTTTGGGGTTAAGGTGGGGAGGCTATGCTAAAACAAAAACTACAATGTTTGCGCACCTGTTCCACAGGTGCACACCTTTACAATTTTTGGGCCTCCTTCAACAGCAGCTCTTTGGGGTTAAGGTGGGGAGGCTATGCTAAACAAAAACTACCATGTTTGCGAACCTGTTCCACAGGTGCACACCTTTACAATTTTTGGGCCTCCTTCAAAGCCAGCTCTTTGGGGTTATGGTGGGGAGGCTCCGCCAACACCAAAACTACCATGTTTGCGCACCTGTTCCACAGGTGCACACCTTCATAATTTTTACGCCTTCTTCAACACCAGCTCTTTGGGCTTACAGTGGTATGGCTCCGCCAACACCCAAACAACAATTTTTGCGCACCTGTCACACAGATGCATATCATTGTAATTTTTTTCCTTACAAAGGCGATTATTGCTTTCATTACCAGCACTTTCATAGGGATATGGTGTCAAGGCATCGTCCGCACCACCAAATGCCCAATTTTTAAGCATCCTTTACTTCTATTCAAAGTCAAGAGACAACAGTATTCATCCAAAACATCTCTAATCTTGTTCACTCTGCACTACATTGTGGCCCCTACCCCTAACCCTCAATGTATCCGTGCATATATGTCTGTTTCTTGTGAGATTTCAAGTTAAAGTGCACCAAACACCATTTTACATGAAATAAAGTGCAATTACATACATCTTTGGACTTCTTGAAACATTTGGTAATAAAAGCCCCATTGTGGAAATACACCCGTTAATTATATGCACATTTAAAGAGACAGCACCTTTTTCCAAAAAAAACTCTAATCTTGTTCCCAGTGCACTGCATTATGTCCCCATCATACACATTGGCTGAGCCGTTGATTAGGAGCAAAAGAAAGGTGCGGTTAAGCAAAAAAGTCATTTTTGAAGGTTTGGTATGCTGTAATTCTGGTTCTGGACATGCTACAGAGCTGAAACTTCACAGGTACACCTTTTAGACCCCCCAGACACTAAATCCAAAGAAATCTCTTTTTTTTTTTTTTTTTTTTAATTTTTTCAATAATTGGCTATCTATCAAAAACGACAATTTTTAAGAACTTTTTTTGTGTGATTAATAGTCCCTGGGGCATGACCCAGAACCCTAGGCACTTTTTAGGGGCATTTATTGGGTTTTAGGGCTTAAAAATGGTGTTTTTTGATTACAGAAGTTCGGGTCCCATTGATTTCAATGGGGTTCTGAAATCCGAACCGAACTTTCGTGAAGTTCGGGTGTTCTGGTCGAACCGAACTTTTCAAAAGTTCGATCATCCCTACTCTAAACCTCCCTTTCTTCCACAGTCCCCAAATCATCTTCTGATAGTACAGAGCTTTTTGGGCAAGTGGCACATGCTCAGTTTGGTGTGTATTGCTAGAGAGGTTTATTTTTATTTTTTTCTTGGGAAAGTGCATTTGATCAGCACAGAGCCAATCAGCACTGTCCAGAAAGAGGGTGCCTCATAGGACAATCACGAAAGAATGAAAACTCCTAAAAGCTTTAACCAATGCTCTGCTGGACACTGATAGAAGTCACAATACTGCTCTAACTGCTGATGAGAAAATGTATTTTGCAGTTTAGATTTACTAAAACTATTGCATTTCCATGTTCTGTGTACTGTAGGAGACCAGGTATAGTAAATGCAAGGTCCTGGGTTTAGTAACGCTTTAATGATAGGTGTCTTGAGTAAAGAAGAATGCTAAAAATCAACAGGGCCCCTGCTGCTGCATTGCGGTGGAACTACAAAAAATTACTATAGTCATGAAAAGAAAGGGTTATATACTTCATGAGAAAAAGTCTCAAACTCTCCATATATTATTTAAAAGTTTACCTCTTTTTAAAATATACCATAACTATAATAATTTACTTCCACTTTGCTGGCCCTGGCCCCACCCTCCTGTCGAGTGCCCCCATAGCAAGCAGCTTACTGTGGGGGCACCCAAGCTGAGCTCCAGCTCCATGTGTCTATTCAGGCACAGAGCTATCATTCACCCCCCCCCCAATTTCGCTAACTGACTTTGATTGACAGCAGTGACAGCCAATGGTGCCGCTGCTCTGTCACAGCCAATCAGGAGGGAGAGTCCCGGACAGCCGAGGGAATCATCGACATCGATGAAAAGAGAGGGGGCTTAGGTAAGTATTAGGGGGGGCAGGGGCGGCAATTACACACAGAAGGCTTTTTATCTTAATGCGTAGAATGCATTAGGATTAAAAACATTCTGACTTTACAACTCCTTTAATAATGCCTCCTATCTATAATCCTCTCTTCTATCGCATATTCTCCCCATATACAAAAATTGCCTCTTCAGAATGTTCATTAACCAGCAAAACAAGTGACAATTTGTATTCAAGATGTAGCTGTTCCAATTCACAGGTTTTCCAAAAGTTTTTGTTAAAATTTGGTTTCTACCAATATATACGTTTAGGTCCAAGAAAATAATTTTTTATTCACTAACACATATAAACTAAACTGAAGATTATAGTTTATTTTATTTGCACCCTTTGAAAAAAAAAACTAAAAAAAACATCTGCTTCATCTGTATATCCCTTACACATTAATATAATGTCAACTGTGCCTGTTTCCAGATCAAAAGGCCCACACCCAGCCTTCCAGCAGCTCAAAGATAAGCATATAAATCTAAAGCCAAAGCATACTTGCCCTTAGTCTTGGTTTATACTTTTAATTTCCGTTTTTAGTTTTTACTCATAAAGTTGTTTCTGTCCTGGTAAAGCAAACACATGCAGGGAGGGCAATGCAAACTGGTATATACTTTTAGAAAAAATTAAGTTCTAGGCATAAACTCCACCTTGTCTTTATGCAAAAATAAAAAATAAGCTCCTTGCAAGATAAGGCTGCCAACTAATATACTGGCTTCATAGAGGTGATGTCTACAAAGAATCCCCACTAGTAGGAGCGAGTTGAGAGAGGAATGTCTCTAATGTTGAAAAGGCCATTTTTGAAGTGCAGAAAGAATCAGATTAAGTCTTCTTAACCACTTCAGCCCTGGAAGGTTTTATCCCTTAATGACCAGGCCATTGCCTGCGTTACTTTAATTGACAATTGCGTGGTTGTGCAACACTGTATCCAAATAAAATGTATGTCCTCTTTTTTTTAACCACAAATAGGGCTTTCTTTTGGTGGTATTTGATCTTCCCTGTGTTTTTCTATTTTTTGTGCTATAAACAAAAAAAAAAAACAATATTTTTTACTTTATGTTATAAAACATATTCAATAAAAAAATGTAAAAAAAAAAAAAATGTATTCATCAATTTAGGCCAATATGTATTCTGCTACATATTTTTGGTAAAAAAAAATCCCAATAAGTGTATTGATTGATTGGTTTGCATAAAAGTTATAGTGTCTACAAACAATGGGATAGATTTATGGAATTTACATTTTTAATCAGCGATTGTGACATTGTAGAGGACAAATCTGACACTAAGTGACACTTTTTGGGGACCAGTGACACCAATACAGTGATCAGTGCTAAAAAATGCACTGTCACGTTACTAATGACACTGGCAGGGAAGGAGTTAACATCAGGGGGGATCAAAGGGTTAAGTATGCTCCTAGGGAGTGCTTTCTAACTGTGTGGGGGATGGTCTAACTGGAGGAAGACAGAGATCCGTGCTTAGCAGAAACACAAGGCCTCCATCTTCCTCTGTGACAGAACGGCACTCTGCCTTGTTTACATAGGCAGACCACCATTCTGCCTCTCCTCCAAACGACCAACGGGTTCACACATTGCATCCGCCAGACCCGCTGTGTTTAATCACACCGGAAGCGGTTTACCGGTGGTACCCGCCCCGGATGTGCCCCAGACCCAGAGTACGAGCCAATGTACAGGTACAGCAGTTTGCACAGGAGGGCCACTCTGCCACAGTATATCTTCGTGGGTTGGTCTTCAAGTGGTTAATTAGAGAGTGAGGGGCCACAGGTCTCTGAAACATCATAGAAATTGCAGAAACACAAACTTTGATAGTGCTGAGAGACAAACAATTGCCCAGACCCCGACATTTTCCCTTTTTACGTTATTTACAGATTAACATTTTTTTTATCATTTTAGGGTTTTCTTTTTGTTTCTCCTCATAAGGCTGTATCTAGCCTTGCCTAAAAAACAAGATGGACATGGCCAGCAAGGCTGTAACTAAAACATTTATAATCAGTCATATTCATATTCATAGAATATTGGCAAAGATGTCAAAGATTTACCCCTGGTTGGAGGTGGCCCAATATAGGCCTAAGGTACTAGCCTACCCTGCTGCATGTGTTATGCCTTAGAATTGAATTTGTGACGGAGGAGCTGAATTTTAACAACCTAGGTTTGGGTCGTTGTGTTTTGGGTGCACAGAGTTTTTACTTTTTGTTTTCAAAGGAAGCAGCTCTTGAACAGACCTTGGGCAACAACTGTTTGATGCTAATCACTTCATCCTAAAAGTTATAATGTTATGATATTGGCCAACAGCAGGGCAATTTCAATATGCAACAAGACCCAAATTTGCTGCTATGGGCAGAGAGAACATGTGAGGGTTTTATTAAAAAATTAAGAGGTTGCACAGAATATAGCAGTGTAAATTTTTCCAGCAGCATGACACTGTCAAAAGCCCTAATTTATTACAAATAACACAGGAAGAAGTTTTAGTACAGGAATTTAGAGACTACAGAGAATACAACATTTTCAGGCAGCAAGACAATTTTAAATAGAAATTTAGGCTCAACAGTACTACAAAGTGCACAGGTAAGTATTTCACTATAAGAGAAAACACTGTGGATATAGTAGTTTAAAATTTGACAGCAGGACAATAATAAATAGCAATTTTAGGCCAAGATTTACTAGAAATAACACAGATAGAGGTTGTAGTACAAGTATTTAGAGACTGCAGAGAATACAGCAGTGTAAAAATTGTCAGGCAGCAAGACAATTTAAATGGTATTCTTAAGCTTAAATTTACTACAGACAAAGAGCACAGATAGGCAATTCACTACAAAAAAAATTAAACATGAGTAGTGCTTGCTAACATTTAATGTTTTTACCTTGTTGCCAAATGCCCTGAGATTGGTCTACACCTATACACTCTGATTATATATACAGTGTTGAAAATAAAATAATCTTTCTCTGCACTACTGGGCCATAATGTTTGTAACCAACGGTTCTATTTTATTTGTGCCTTAAACAAAGAGTTTATCAAGAAAAAAAAAAAGACATGTATGACACAGCAGTGTAAAACTAGTCAGCAGCAAGCTAATTTTGAAAACCAAGACTAGGCCAATTTACTATAAACAAAGAGCAAAGCTTTTGGTTTTACTACAAGAATATAAGGTTAGGGGGAGCATTTATTGATCCACCTAAACCTATGGGACAGTGTCAGACCAATCAGTTTTTTCTTTTTTTTTAAGCTAATTAATAATTAATTAGGGATATTTGCATAAGTAACCAAATTGGTTAAAATTTCTTTACAGTTAAGTTAACGTTTTTTTTTGGCTGCGTCATCAACTATCAGTCTGCGGGGACAGAGAAGAAGAATTGTCCCGCCCTCCCTCCCTCCCTCATTTGTCACGGCTCCTTTTTTGGATGTCTACGGTGTCTCCATGTGGATGAAAGTTGTACTGTATAAGCCTAACTCGAGCGGTTATAGCTGAGTTAACATGCAAGTTTATTGGTCTTTGTGTTTATAAAACTGGTTTAATAAAATATAAATGAAAAATAATTATATTGTATTTAAATACATCAATAAAGGGCCGTGGCTAGTTTCAATCCATAATTTAAGGTGTTGTGATAATTTTATTTGAACTAAATAAATGTTTTTAGATTGGGTTCTGTCTACTGTCCCATGAAGTTACCACAAATGATACAGCAGTGTATAACTGGCCAGCAGCAAGACATGTCTAATCAGGGATAATAGACATAACCACTGTATGCCTATATTTTGTTTTATTGATGAGTATAGGAGGGGGTGCAGTGAATTTAAGTAATATAATGTTAGGTGGTTTAGGTGCACAAATATTGCTTTGTCGAAGGATTTTTATCTGTACAGATCTGTGCACACTGGTAAGGTACATACGAAAAATAACCACTTGCCATCCCACTCACAGTACTTTTACTGCAGGTGGGGGACCAGCCAGGCTCAGTCACATACATGTACTTCATCTTGCACATGGGCGATCAGCACACTGCTACTTTGAGCATAGCAGATTACAGTTACCATTGCAGGGTATCATGTAATCGCTATATAATCACATGATTACAATGTTAACAAAACTATTATGAATTACTTTAATTTATAACAGCTGTGCTTACTCTAGTGATGCTGTGATTAGCCCACACCTATCACATGGTACCTGGACCAATCACATTATTGGATGTAGCTAGTCGCAGAGAATTGCAAGAGAATGAGGTCTAAAGGGCAGGTGGTTAGGTGGGCATTACAAAATAGTTTATAGCATGGACATTTAAAGTTTAAAGCAGGGTTAAACAAGGGAAGTATTGAGTGTGCAAGTGGACATGGAATGTTAGGTGGGGGAGATATCTGTACAGTGGCAATCTTTTTACAAAGTAAACAGTTAAAGGTGTAAAAGATTCAACGTGAAATGCCTGAGACAATCTTAATGAGTGATAAAATAAGTCTGTTTGGCAGTATGGAGGCTGGAATTGTATTTTTAGAGGGAAGATTTATACTGGCAACTTAGACTTATGCCTCAGATGCCCAAGAATGTGGCATCATTTTTAAGATCTCTGGTGTTGTCTGTTTGCCAAGATTGATAAGACAGGGCACTTGCTAAATAAACATTGCATTAAGCAGTAGTGTATGTCTATTATGATTACATGCGTAGAATCCTTTTTATAATTAGAAATCTTTTAGTCCTTAGTCATTTCTCTACACAAGTTTCTTACATTTATGCATATGACAATCTTAGTTTAGTTTTAATCTTATTTTAGCACTCCAATTAAAATCTAAATTTTACTCCCCAGGTTTCTAAGAATATTTAGACAGCTCAAGAGAACTTCTTGATCTTTGTAAAAGCATCATCAAAGTGCAGTGCTCTGCAGTCTAGTGTTTAAAAAGTATGAATTAATAAAAGGAATGCATTGGGCATTCAGGCAGCATGTTGTGGAAGATGCTTGTAATCTGACTTCAAAACTCGGCATGCATTGCAGGAAAGCAGTGAGTGACTAGGGGAAGAATAGGAATTTAAGGAACTTTAGGAAAAATGTAAAAAGTGGTTATTTTGCTATGAGCACATTTGTGGATGTGGATGGCTACAGGTTAAAATCAGAATCAAAATAGAATGCTCATTACAAAGAGCAGCTTAAAATTTATTATACACAGTCTGTTTATTAAAATTTGGCACCCCCTATGTTAAAAAATTCAATTAGGGAAAAACTGTTGACAAAAATATTAATATATACTTAACTTATACCTAGTTCTCACCCGCAGTGCCTGGGTGAAGTTGGCATCAGGACAATTCTAGTGAGATCCTGGGAAGACCTAACAGATTCCAAATCTAACAGAAAGATGCTCCTGCATCATGATGGGGCTTCTTTCATGGGATTGGGGATACTAAGCATTCCCACGTTATCAGCTAGATAGATGTGAGGCCAACCTATGCTGTGTGAAAGCTAGGTGTAAGGTAAGTGTGTTGCTGTTCTATGTCCCTAAGGATAAAGAGGTATTGCACAAGACAGGAAGTAAGGGAAATTTCCTCAGTTAGGACATAGAACATAATAAATGGTTATAGTAGAATTAGGAAGGGTATTAATCTCTTATCTGTATTTTTTTGCTTTCTGTGTCCCAAATTTTCCTCACAAAGTTCCTCCTTGCCAGTCAAGTTCCTCTACCTCAAGCTCACTCATCCATGTCCTTATGGATCTTGCTTTGTGCACTGGTCTAAATCATTTGGAGGGGGAATTATGGTGTGGGGTTGTGTGTCAGGGGTTGGGCTTGGCGCCTTAGTTCCAGTGAAGGAAATTCTTAAGGCATCAGCATGCCAAGACATTTTGGACAATTTCATGCTCCCTACTTTGTGGGAACAGTTTGAGGTTGGCCCTTCCTATTCCAACATGACTGTGCACCAGTGCACAAAGCAAGGCCTATAAAGATATGAAGGAGTTAGTTTGGGATGGAGGAATTAGACTGGCCTGCATAGAGTCCTGACCTCAACCCAACTGAACACCTTTGAGATGAATTAGAGCACAGACTGTGAGCCAGGCCTTCTTTACAACATCAGTGCTTGACCTCACAAATGTGCTTCTGGAAGAACGGTCAAACACTCCCATAGATAGACTCCATAAACCTGCTAGTGACACCCTAGGCTGCTCACCTCTGATTGAGACTACAGAGCCTCCCTCTTCATTTGTATTCCTATGTTACTCAGAACACTTCCTATATATATATATATATATATATATATATATATATATATATATATATATATATATATCCTATAGGTCACTCAGGACTCACCCAGAGTCTTTTAGTGTTACTCAGAACACTTTTATCAAGTCTATATAGCCAACATCTGGTCCGACCACATCTGGAGTATTCTGTCCAGTTCTGGTCGCCAGTCCTCCTCAGGAGGGATGTGTTGGAGCTGGAGAGAGTCCAGAGAAGGGCAACTAAACTGATTAGGGGATTGGAGGACCTTAATTATGAAGAGCGTCTGCAATCGCTTGATTTATTCTCCCTGGAGAAGAGACGCCTGAGGGGGGACATGATAGCAGTTTATAAATATCTCAATGGGGATCTCGGCATAGAAAAACAGCTATTCAGTCGAAGGGATTGCATGAGGACTCGAGGGCATACAATGCGATTAGAGGAGAAGCGTTTTAACCTCAGGCAACATGGGGGGGTTCTTTACTGTTAGGGCTACAAGATTGTGGAATTCTCTACCACAAGAGGTGGTTTCGGCGGGAAGTATGGTGGCTTTCAAAAGACTCTTACAAGTACATCTCAAGGATCAGAACATTCAGGGCTATGTGAGATGATTACAGCCACACACACCTACACAGGTTGAACTGGGTGGACTATTGTCTTTATTCAACCTCACCTACTATGTAACTATGTAACTATGTAACATAAATTTTAAAATATGGTCGTGACCAGAGGTCTCGGCAAGGCAAAATAAAATTTTAGCACTTACCGGACATGGAGCTTGACCATACCGGAATGAGCCCCCAAACTGTTGGCGGTGGTCACTTCTAAGGGTATGTAGACTTGATGACCTGACCAGGTTTGACCCTCTGTCTCAGCAGGCCTGGAGATCGCTCTGATTAACCCGACACAGACACAGTGTATGCTTGCTCAGAACAATCTGACGTATCATTTATTCTCCACAGCTTATATAATAAAATAGCATAGTTACAGAGAATAGGTCCCACCCATGATGGGACTTTTCACATGGAAACAATAGAACAATGAACAATACATGACTGAAAGATGTAATAGATTTCAAAAAGCTACAAGTGTCATTTCAGGGAATTTCACATGATGTACAAATAATTGAAACATTCTAGTATATGAGGAATGTGTAAAAACTGTGTGTGTGAAAGTTTATGCAAGCTCATCATTTTCCAAAGCATGAGAAGCTGTGAAATATATTGTTAAAAGAACAAAATGGATGCTAAAGACTTAAGGTGAACCCTTGGTTCATAATATTCTATCAACTGGGATTGCATTAAAGTTCATGTGCATGTAAAGGCAGGCATCCTAATACGTTTGGTAATATAGTGTATGTTCAGAGACTCTGGTAATCTCTAGGGTACTCTTTTTGCAGGAACATATTTATTGATATACTTATGCTGGCAGCTACCTGCTAGGCTGCTCACCTCTGATTGAGACTACAGAGCCTCCCTCTTTATTTGTATAACATAATGGAGGAGGGGGGTCTGTATTTCAAAAAGAACTAGGCAGGACTGATAACTCTGCTTGGGATTGCAGTAAAGCACAAGCAGAAAGCACACCTAGACAATCCATAGATGATTTGATTTTCTTTCCTGCAACAACGCTTCAATCGATCAAATATGAGTGTGTTTCTGTCAGGGTGCCAGGAATCCAGACCCCACGGGATGCAGGTAAAATAACGCAGTTTATTGGAGCAAACAACAATAAACACACATCATGAGTAAGGAAGTAAGAGCAGGAACAAGTCGGGGTCAAGTCCAGAAGCGGGTAGTCATCCAAGCCAGAGTTGAGTCCAGAAGCCGGATAGTCTACCAATGCCAGGTCGTCTGCCCATGCGGGGTCGTCTGCTCATGCAGGGTCGAGAGCCAGGAGAGTGGTCAGCCAAGCCAGGTCATACACAGAGGAACAGGGAAAACAGAAGACTGCTAAGACTGCTAGCAGAGATGCACCTTGGAGCACAAATGCAAGGACAAGAACTGCAACCCATCAGGTGATAGATATAGTCAGGTGTGCAGCATCATCACTGTGCGACACCCAGGCAGCAGGCAAGTGATAATGTAATCAGAGTTTTTTAAGAGGCAGCATTCTGCACATGTCAAAGATGGATGCCAACAGAAGGGGAAGGTAAAACCTTGACAGTACCCTCCCCTCAACAGCCCCTCCTCCGCAGAGCGAAAAACGGTTTCTGAGGAAAGCGAGCATGGAAAGCATGGAGAAGGGCGGGAGCATGAACATCAGCGCAGGGAACCCAGAAGCGCTCCTCAAGACCATAACCTTTCCAGTGCACCAGGTCTTGAACCTGACCTTGGAACACGCAAGAATCCAAGATGCTACTAACCTCATACTCCTCATGATTGCCCAAAGGAATGGGACGCGGACGAGGAAGTGAAGAAGTATAGCAATTGCAAACCAGTGGCTTCAAAAGTGACATGTGAAAGACATTGGAGATACGCATGCCAGGGAGAAGTCCAAGGGCATAGGCCATCAGGTTCACCTTACAGAGGATGCAAAAAAGCCCAACAAAATGGGGTGCAAGTAGTTTTTGAGTGGGCACCCTCAAGTTGAGATTATGGGTTGACAACCACATCCTCTCCCCGACCTGGTATGAAGGAGCAGATAAATGTCTCCGGTCTGCTTGAAGCTTCTGATGCTGTGCAGGGACCCATAAAGATTCTTGAATCTGCACCCAAGAGGAATGGAGGGCACGAAGATGATCCTCCACAGCCAGGATGTCCTGTGATGAGAACGACTCGGTGCAACACAGCAGGTTGTAACTCATAATTGGCCATGAATATAGACATTCCGAAAGACAAGTTGATAGCAGCATTCCTGACAAACTCCACCCAGGGTAGCAGATCCACCCAATTGTCCTGATGGTGATATAGCAGGAAAGAGATTGCTCCAGTGCTAGCTTAAAATGCTCTGTAGCACCATTGGACTGCGGATGGTAGGCCGAGCAGAAGGAGAGTCGAGAAACCAACTGGGAGCAAAAGGCGTATCAGAACCTAGAGACAAACTGGCTCCCACGGTCAAAGCAATCTCCTTGGGCAACTCGTGAAAACAGAAGTCCTCCCTGTCAAACACCAAAGCAAGCTCCTGTGCGGTTGGCAGCTTCTTAAACGGAACACAGTGGCTCATTTTGGAGAATAGGTCGATAACCATGAGGATAACTGTGTAACCTTGAGATTAAAATCAATGGCCAGGTGAGACCAGGGATACTCCCCATTGGGAATGGGATGCAGTAGGTCCAAGGGAAGGTGCCGAGAAGATTTGTTCTTGGCACAGACCGAACAAGCAGCCGCATATGCAGCAACTTCAGTGCGGAGAGATGGCAACCAGAACTGACATGAAATAGCTGAGGACCTCTGGTTCTTACCAGGATAACCGGCAGTCTTGGAATTGTGGTACATGCACAACAGTCTGATGCGCAACCCCTCAGGTACAAAACATTTGCAAGCAGGTCTCTCTGTGGGAGCTTCAGTTTGGGCAGCCAAGATCTGTTTCCCAAGAGGAGAGGTTAAGTTGGTGCAGATGTCACCCAGGATATGATCTGAAGGTATGACTGGTGTGGGCACGGAGTCCTCCCTTGACAACTCAGAATACTGGCGAGACAAGGCGTCAGCCTTAACATTCTTAGAGCCAGGCAAATAGGAGACCACATAGTTAAAATGAGACAAAAATAAGGCCCATGTGGCCTGACTGGGTGTGAGCCACTTGGCCACCGAGAGATAAGTCAGATTCTTATGATTGGTGAGAACGAGTACTGGAACCACAGAACCTTCAAGCAAGTGTCTCCACTCTTTGAGAGCCAGGATAATGGCCAAGAGCTCTCTCTGTCTCCAATCTCATAATTGTATTCAGCTGGAGACAGCTTCTTGGAGTAGAACCCACAAGGAGGTAAGGGTTCATCAGGTGTCCGACGCTGAGACAAGATGGCACCTACTCCTGTCTCAGATGCCTCTACTCTAGGACAAAAGGCAAACCAGGATTGAGATGAGACAGAATAGGAGCCGATGTTTTATTGAAATGTACCTTTAAAAATCATTTTTTTCTGCTGTAGTATTTGATATGGCTCTCAGGGCCTTTTTGTATTTGTCTTATCCCAATAAAGTCTTTGAAGAATTAAAATGAATTATTTTCATATATATCTTCCTGGGCGAGTATGTTTTTCATAAATACACTTCTAACAATGAACAGGGCTGTATAAGATTATTTTTTTCAATTTTAGTATACTTGGCATATACTGTATATCATAATTAATTTCCCGGATTTTTAAGATACTATTATTGCAGGTGACTTCACGTTTAGCTTTCTTGCTTGAAATACTAGACTCTCACAAGTATTACATTTTATAGTGTGTATAATTCTTTAAAGTCCCTTAATCCTTATTCAATAAATTATCAATTTTCTAGTAAATCCTTTATAATACTTGTGATATACAATACATTAATAAACATTTTGTATAAGTTGTATTTTTTGCTAAAATGAACTATTTTTATTTACATATATCTCTTCCTGGGTACGTTTTTTTTTTTTAAATATTTGAAATAATCGGGTAACATAGATTGAGTAGACTTCTTTCAAAGTATTTCTTAGTGATTTCTGGGGTAGTGAGAGTTTTATCTTAGTGGCATTTTTTTTCAGCTAGCCTAACACTGAAATATTAGTTTAATGATGTCCTGATAAGCCCTAACCATTACAATTGAATCAAACACTGACAAAAGGAAACTATTTCAGACACACTGGTGGCCATGACACTATGACCATAGATTATGAAGGCCTGTTGATCTCTCTGCTTGAGAATACTGAGCTAAACTCAAAAATTAAAGTTACTTGCTTTAAAAGAAAACAGAATCATTGCAATGTTTCATTGTTTTACAACAAATCATTACCTAATGGATTACCAATGTTCTGAAAATAAAACTTTAGTCTTTGATATTATTTATGACATATGGTACACAATAATTGAAGCATTATTTTGTATAATTTTTAATGTGATTTGCTAAAAATAAAAAAAAAATATTATTATTATCAGTATGTCCATGATAAAATGTATTAATTTATACTGTACATCCAGGAAACAACCAAGATACAAAACACCTCATACAATTCATACATACAGCTAATATTTTTCTATTCTGTTTTGTATTGCAAAAATATCAGCATTTCATTTTGAGGTCATAGAAGTCAAGGCTAGCAGAAGAGCAGAGGCATCCAGCAGTGATGATGGGTCAATCAGACACCTCTTGTCTCAGCATGAGGCTCCGGTTGCACTAAGGTAAAATATACTTTATATTCCTGGGAAATTTTCAAGCAAGAAATGCATTTTTTACCCCTATTTTATTATATGTACTGTTTTATTTTATTTTTTTAATAATTAATCCTCTGTGATCTAAATTGTGAAATAAAAAGGTTATTTTTTTCTTGTAATAGAAGATAAAAGATTAAAGAGTGTGCATATGTACAGTACAAAAGACACATAGCCCTATATCTGTGAGCAAGATTACTTAGCCGATAATGTAGTCACTTTCATTTAAAGCCACTTTAACAAGGCCCATGACACTGCAACATATAGTAAGTGTATAGCAATATATTTAACTTTTCCCATTGCTTTGTACTTCAAAGAGTCAAATAAATGGTGTTAAGACATAAAAAAAATCTCTCAAAGCTAAATGATAGCTGTGAGTGAATTGGTTTGTCAAAGTGTATTTTCAGAGCAGTAAAATGAGGCTCAGGAGTCTGAGGATATAAACAGAATTTTAAACCATATAGCATTCACACTGGTATTCTAACCACATATATTTATGTTATGTACACGTTGTATTTATTTATTCAGAGCAATGTGACATTGACAGTGATTTAAATACCCTATTTTGGGTAAAAAGCCCAGTTTAAATTTTTTTTCTTTTCTTTTTTTCAACTAAATTTTATTTATTTTTTTTTTTCAAATAACAATAAACCAAAGAACATCCGTACAGAATTAGTACATGAAGACTGAGTGAGAACTGTTGAAATATAACATCAGCAGAGATACATTAAAATAACATCAGTGTGTCTTGTTGGACATCTCTCATAAAGATAAAGTAGAGGAGGGTCAGGAATAAAGGCTATAGGTGAGGAATATCAAAGTACCTAGTCAAGGAAAGAGATAGAGCATAGGTTAGTGCATAGAAAAAGCTTGTCAAATCTCAAGTCATAAAGGAACAATTCTAATATATAGCTCGGAAGTACAAACGTAATGTAGGCCGTTGGTGACAAGCCTAGGGGCCTAAACGCATGACCCCCAGAGCAATTTGTAGGTTAGTAGTGTAGCACCCGTATCAAGTTATAATTCCAAAATGAGAGGTAAGCTAGGACCACTCCAGATGATGTCTGAATGATGAAACGCGTGGGGCGGATCTCTCACACGTCATTTGTCACTTCCGGTTTCGAAGAGTGGAGCCGTGGAATGCGGAATTATCTCGGCGTCCCGAACTGAATGTGATCGGTCTGAACTGTGAGTGATACATGCTTGCCTTTCTTTTGAATATTGTATACCACGCCAATGGGGTCTTTTATCTGTTTGAGCATCATAGATCATTGAACATCTTGTGGAGGCATTCCCAGCCCGGCTCTTAACAGTCATATAAGGACCCCCGGACCATTAATTTCTCTCTCTCTTTTTGGTGGAGAACAGCAACATCCATTTACTCTGCCTACAAGAGATATAAAGGGTGAGTGCGATACCTAGTGGGCATCACTGGTATAGGCACCAAAGATTCATTGGTGGAGGTTATTGAAGTGGAAGTCTTTTTCCCATGGAGTTGTGGCTGGTAGGATGTTCCTCAAAGATCAGTATCATTGTAAAGGTTTATAAATGTATGAGATTTTGAGTTTGGGGTTATCCAAAAGAGGGTCCAGCAAGCTAGCCTGAAATCGTTTGGTTTTGTCTTGGCATAATTGTTTTGCGAATTTAACAGCTTGCTGGATATGAAGAAAGTGAGAAGGCGGTATTTGATATCGCGAGCAGATGTCACGCATTGGTAGTGGCTGCCCAGACATGGGAACAAAAAATTGGGAGAAAGTTCGTAAGTCTTTAGAGGGCCACTCGGAAAATGTTGCATATTGACGGGTGTGGTAAAAAAGAGGGTGGCCCTCTATTGGCAGGAATTTAGTGACCAGTGGAGAAAGGTTTAGCATTTTGCACGTCTCTCGTCATGCTATAATAGTGTCTCTTAACAACAGATTGGATTTAACGTGAGAAGGTAGAGTGGGTAGGGAGCAATGTAGGAGGGCTCCTAAAGAGTAGGTGGCTACCATCTTAGATTCTATATCAATATTTGAGTAGCGGATCGACCTAATAACCAGTCCAGACCGATCCGCAAAAGGCAGGCAATATAGTGCCATCTAATATCAGGTATATTGGCCCCTCCCTCACGTTTGGTGCAAAATAATTTCTTTAGTGCAATGCGGGGGCGTTTATTCCTCCAGAGAAATTTTTGGAGAGACTTGTACAAGGATTGGGAGTGCTTATGTTTAAGCAAAAGGGGAATTGTTTGAATGGGGTAGAGGAGTTTGGGGAAGCTCATCATTTTAAATAATTGGCATCTGCCAAGTAGACATAAAGGGAGTTTGGACCACGCTTCCAGTTGTTTCGTTATTGCTTTGAACCTCGGGGGGAAGTTGAGTGTGTAGACCGTTGATGGCGATTTCCCAATGTTGATCCCTAGGTATTTGATGTGAGTTTTGGCAATTTGGAAAATCGAATGTTTCATCCAGTCAGGGGATCTGGAGTGGAATAGGGGTAAAATTTCACTTTTAGAAAAATTTATTTTGAGTCCCGAGCAGAGCCGGAATGTTGTGAATATGTCATGGATCAGTGGGATGTCCAGCTGGGGGCTTGAGGTAAAGATAAGAATATTGTCCACGAACATAGCCGTATGGATATCTATGTCGCCAACTTTCACGCCATGTAAATGTGGATTGAATTGAAAGAGGTTCAATT
This sequence comes from Pelophylax lessonae, assembly GCF_965119305.1. Lineage (NCBI taxonomy): Eukaryota > Metazoa > Chordata > Amphibia > Anura > Ranidae > Pelophylax > Pelophylax lessonae. The sequence continues at coordinate 369,103,830 of NC_138772.1, forward strand.
GCTAAATTAAACAGCAGAGGGGAGAGTGGGCACCCCTATCTCGTACCCTTGAAGAGGGGAAAGGGTTGTGAGGGGTAACCGTTGGCGATGAAAGTTGCACAAGGGGAGGAATACATGGCTTTAATTAAATGCAGAAAAGGCCCTTTGAAGCCAATGGTCCTCAGGACCAAGAAAAGCCATAAAAAATTGACATTATCAAATGCCTTTTCTACGTCCAAGGTGATGATCGCCATGTCATCAAAGGGGTGCATCTTGGCGGTTTCCAGGACTGCAAGAACCTTTCTAATATTAGATGTGGCAGAGCCTCCCTTTGTGAAGCCTGCTTGAGCGGGGTAGATAATGTCTGGAATAATGTTTGCCAGTCTGTTAGCTATGATTTTCGAGAGTATTTTGGAGTCTAAATTTAAAAGTGAAATTGGTCGATAGGACCCTGGTTCCTGAGGGTCTTTACCCGACTTGGGTATCACCTTAATATGTGCCTGGAAACCGATGGTAAATAGGGCCCTTCATTCAATATATGATTGAAAACCATTGTTAAAGATGGCGAAATGAAGTCAGAGGTAAGCTTAAAGAAAACAACCAGAGAAGGGCGCACCGACCTTGTGCATTACCACTTAAAATTTTATTAAAATAAAAGAAGGGTAGCGTACAATATACTCACAAACGTAGCATATGAACAAGCATATAGGAAATGGGCACCGCTCGCTTCCAGGACACTTCTCAACTGCTGGATAGCGTGATGTCGTCCTCAAAACCTGATGTGGCTTACGCATTTCGAGGGAGGACCCTCTTCCTCAGAGCCAAAATCTGAGGAAGAAATCTGAGGATTTTATGGAGGTCCCTGTTGCCTGGGGAGGAAGTGGGAGGAGCTGAATCCTGGGCTTCCATGGGAATTTGCATTTGTGCTTGCAAGTAATCTGAGGCTTCATCAGGATGGGAGAAGGATTTGGCATCACCCGCTGGGGTTGTAAAGCGCAAGATAGCTGGATAGGCCAAAGGGAATTTAACACAAACAAGCAAATCCTGTCGCTGAAAAACAGATGTTCAGAGATCCCAAAAAATGTGTGTGAATTATGTGGGATGGACGGATTATTGCCAAAAAAACAGTTAGTCATGTCAGGGTTGCAGCCGACCCATGCCCAGATCCTGACTGAGAGACATGTAACACAACAGATAGATGGGTATACTGGCACTCCCAAGATAAATGACAGATAGGCACTTTGGAATCACACTTCTTGGAAAATGGTCACAGTAAAAAATGTCAAATTTATTAAAATCAATGAAAACGGTGTAAAACACTGTAGACAGCAGGGGGCATCCAGCAGTGAGGCAATACCTTTAAAATGGTCCCAGGGATCGGGTGAAGACGCCTGTCCAGGTGTTAGAGGGACAGCAGCAGCGCTGAAGCCGTGAGGGTGGATTCCCCTAGGGGCGATGGGAGTAGGAGGGGGGAAGGGGGGAAAGAAGCTCGACCCCCGTGTTCCAGTCCTGCCGCAAGCTGTCCCGCAGCACAGCGGCGTCAACTCCTAGCTTCCGGCGGCTGAGGCGGCGCTGGGGGATGACGTCATCAATAATCAAGGTGGAAGGCAGCCTTGCTGAGCCGAACGCTCCGCACAACAGTGAGAGCTGCCTTGCAGTGAGGAAGCTGGTAGTCACAAAGGAGGATTACATGTTACGGGCTGTGCCCTTCCAGCTACCAGCTTCCTCACTGCAAGGCAGCTCGCACTGTTGTGCGGAGCGTTCGGCTCAGCAAGGCTGCCTCCCACATTGATTATCGGGTACGAAGCTTGGCTTGAAGCGCTGTATGGACTCCTGTGACTCGACCGTCAGGGTCCAATGACGTCATCCCCCAGCGCCGCCTCAGCCGCCGGAAGCTAGGAGTCGACGCCGCTGTGCTGCGGGACAGCTTGCGGCAGGACCGGGACACGGGGGTCGAGCTTCTCTCCCCCCTTCCCCCCTCCTACTCCCATCGCTCCTGGGGAAATCCACCCTCACAGCTTCAGCGCTGCTGCTGTCCCTCTAATACCTGGACAGGTGTCTTCATCCGATCCCTGGGACCATTTTAAAGGTATTGCCTCACTGCTGGATGCCCCCTGCTGTCTACAGAGTTTTACACCGTTTTCATTGATTTTAATAAATTTGACATTTTTTACTGTGACCATTTTCCAAGAAGTGTGATTCCAAAGTGCCTATCTGTCATTTATCTTGGGAGCACCAGTATACCCATCTATCTGTTGTGTTACAAAGTGAATTTAATGCCCTTTTGATTTAGAGTGGAGCAAAGGGGTTGAGAAGCCTTGCGTCGCTTTGTGACTTCTTACGAATAGTTTGCGAACAGTAGCAATTTGTGCCCATCCACCTGCAGAGCTTTTGCATTGTGGTATGATTTCAGGATGGTGGTTCTGTCGGCATAATTGAGAAAACGCACGATTACAGGGCGCGGTGTACGCCTGTCATTGGAAGGGGGCCCAGTCTGGGTGCTCTACTATGCAGGGAGTAGGTATCCACAAGGCTTGGGGAATGCGGGCAGAGCAGAGTTCAGGTAGCATGGCGGCCGTGTATGATTCTGGGACGCTGATGATGCGCAGGTTGTTTCTGCGTGAGTGATTCTCAAGGTCCTCCAATTTGTCCAGAATATATTGCTGGGTTTGTGCACATCTCTGGTCGTTAGCAAGGTTGGATTGGACCTCATCTTCAACCTCAGAGAGCCTGTGTTCCATACCAGACAACCTCTTTGCTTGTTCTCCCAGCTCTCTGCATAGCTGGGCTATTCCTGTAGTGAAAGCATTGTCTACTGCAGCAGTAATTGTGGGCGAGAGCAATGCAGCAACTGCTTGTGCAATGCAATTATATTGGTCTTCAGTGAAGAGAGAAGGGGTTGTAATGGCCAGCTGTTGTGGCGAGGCTGTCTGGCCCACGTGTTACGAGGAGGCAGCCGCGGCCATATTGGCAGAGTGCGGGGCGGAAGGATCGGGATCAGAGAGGGACTCCCTGGGGCTCTGGGACCCGTGGATTACGAATCTGTCCATACCGTGTCCTTTCCTGGGAGGGAGGTAGATACAGGCTTCACCGCCGGTCCGGAGAGCTGTAAGCGGGATTTTGTATGGTGAGGAGTCTGGAGCCGCCGTTCCTACCACCTAGTACATCAGGCGCTGGAACCAGAAGTCTATTAATTTTTAATATTTGAATAAGATGTTATCTGCTTTTTGTGTGCTGCGCATATATCTCACAATGACAATAATTGGTACATACTACATTTTGTAAATATTTTTCTTCAAATGTTTCAGACATATAGATTCCCAGCTAATCCCTAAACTAGGTGTAAATGATCTCAGTGAAGCACACTTTTAGAAAGCTGTAGGATTTGAAGGCTAAAGGCAACCAAACCAAATTTGTAGATTTTAGGCAAATGTTCACAAGTTGAAAACTTCACTTGATTTTTTAATCGCAGTCAGACACCAGAAGTATGATTTCTGCCCCCTTTGGTTGGGCTTTCTCAGTCATTCACCATAGGTCCCGCTTTAAAAGCCAATATAGCTCATCAATTTAGAGTTAACTAGGAGCTCTTGTGCTAGAATTATTGTTCTCACTCTGACATTTGCGGCCATATGTCACATGTGTGGTGCAATTGCGGTTTACATAAACATATGCACCCTGGGGTTGTGTTTGTGTTTGCGCAGGTGAGTGGGGCAACGGGGATTTTGGCAATTTTTTTTTTCATTTTAATATATTTTATTACAATTGTATTATTTATTTATTTTTTTTACGTAAATGCCACCACAAGGGGTTGATAGACCCCAATGTCTCCCCTGCCCTTCACACCATCTAACCAAGCACAGATTGGCTTGGTTAGATGTGTCTCCTGGCTGTACTGGCCAGGAAATGGTGCATATGGGGCATCGGTAAGAACGGGAAAGCCCGAGAACCACGGGAGAAGGGCGGTCTGCCGACGGCGGGAAGGGGGCACTGCGTGGTGGGCTGTGTGAAAGTGATTGGCGGCTATGGAGCTGATGCATCACTTTTACTTTTAAGCCAGTCATGGGCTGTACAAAACCTTTTCAAAGGTTCCCTCTTTGGGCATACATAGTACGCCAAAAGAGCTGAACTGGTTAATGTGTCTGTAGTCAAGTAAAACAGAGTAAGATTGTTCTGGTTTTCCTGGATTATAATATTCTGCATTACATTGGTTTCCCCCACTGTGTCTGCCCCCTCATATTTGGGTGTAGAGCCCATCACCAGCGCTAGCATCAACCCCATGCTTTCTCCAGGTAGTTGCAGCTAACATAAATTAATGAACAGTAATGTGAGGAACTACAAATTCCAGCATTGCTTATTTACTTTTTTTGGTCATAGGAGAGGGAAATTTATTGTATTACAAATAGTCTTGTGCTGACAGCTCTCCTCTTTCTGCTATGGTGAATAACAGCATTGGTCTCCAAAGTGACCCTAGTGCCAGAAACTAGAGCTGTCACTCATACCTAATTATTTTTGTTATTATTATACAGGATTTATATAGCTCCAACAGTTTACGCAGTGCTTTACAACAAAGGGCAGACAGTACAATAACAATGCAATCTAATCCAGTAGGAATCAGAGAGCCCTGCTCATTAAAGCTTACAATCCGAGACGGCAGGGTCAAGATATACAAGAGGTAATAACTGTAGGGGATGAGCTGATGGAGAAAATAAATGTGCAATTGTTAGATGGGGACCAGACAGGCTTCTCTGAAGAGATGAGTTTTCAGGGATAGCCTGAAAGTGGACAGAGTGGGCTCCTAGTGTATGCAGATCACATGATTGGGTACAGAACCAATGAAAATGACTCTGTACCATTTGATTGCTGTGAACAATCACAGGGATCACAGGTGTAAACAAGAACTGTATACATGGAGTCTTTGAGCCATTCCCTGTCACAGTGATTGGCTGTGAGGGGGAACTGAAACCTTCCTAAAGTCACTGGGAGGTCATTGTGTAAACAAAAAAAAACAAAAAAACATGACCACTCCTCAAGCATTATAAGTTAGGAATAAAGCTTAGAGCTTTGAACGATGTTCAAAGTGGAAAGAATGTCGCCACCAACACACTTAGGATCTCCAGAATGTCCAAAGCTTTAATTAGTGCTCAGATCATAGTAACAGCAGTGACATTTTGGAGCCACACAGGACACCTTCATCAGGCATGTGGTAGGGTCCTGCATAGCTCTGGAACATTGCTACTGTAACTTTGATGTGATTGCTATATAATGCATTAGACCTAGTCTTCATATCTTTGGTGTGCTGGTGACATAGTTTTTGCTTCATCTTCAGATCTCCGGTGTGCTGGTGACATCGTTTTTGCTTCAGCTCTGGGAATCACAGTGCCACCAGCAGATGATCCAGGTCCTAACAGTTCCCCCCTCTTAAGGAGCAGCCTCCGGACACTCCACTCGGTCTTGAACATAATAGACCATGTCTCTTGCCCTGTATAAGGGCAAAAAGGAGAAGCTCTCCCTTTAGCTATGTCTGTAGACTTTCCCAATTTCCTAAAGCCATAGTCCTTCAGGCCACACATACAGGGAACAGGATACGACAGGAATCAGGATAATCATAACCAGGTATATGGCTAACAGGCAAAACACTGAAGCCCTGATGCAAATTAGGCTGGGATTATATACCTTTGTGGCCCCCTGGAACTGTGCCCTTCAGTTCTAGGAACAACAATGCCAGCAATAGGTGATCCAGGTCCTGACAGTAACCATAGTGACACAACTCTAGTGGCAGTTTCTGAAATATATATATATATATATATATATATATAGTATGTTAGTAGTAGTAGTAAAACTTATTTTACATACTGTCGCCAAAGGAAGCACGGTGTCACTATGGTGATGTTTTACTGCTATGATGATGATGATGATCATGCACAATAGCTGGCTGCTCTTATGACACTGCATGTCAGTTTAGCCAGCCATAATTTCTGATTACCACCTTAAAGCGGAGTTCCGGCCTCAAAAACCACTTTGGGCCATCTGCTTGCTGACAATCACCTGAAAAAGAAATGGATAGTCCCGATTTATTTTTCTGTTTACTTACCTTGTTATTGAAGAAAATATACTTCCCTTTCTTCCACTTCCTCCTTCTGCGGCCGCGGCCCACGTCGTCTCTTCCTGCTTGCATTGACTCCTGGGAGCTGAACGTCATCGCTTCCAGGAATCAATGCGCCTGCACCGGCCCCGCTCGTCAGTTCCGGTGCAGGCGCCTCATTCCCTGCTAAACAGCTTCTGGGCATGCCCAGAAGCTGTGCAGGGATGACGCGCCTGCCCCGGGAGTGATGAGCGGGGCCGGTGCAGGGCATTCTGGGACCGAAGAGGACACGGAAGAGGACACCGAAGAGGATGCTCTGGCTTCAGCTGCCCACACCTGAGAGCGCTGGACAAGACATTTTCAAGGTAAGTATTTCTTCTAAAAGGTAAGTGCAACCTGGGACAGTTCAGAGGCTATCCATTATGAAATGCACTAGCCCTGACTGTCCCGGGGGGTATTTTTATCTAAAAAAACATTTCCGAGGCCGAAACTCCGCTTTAACAGTCTAATGTTACCATAGGACCTGAAGGGGTGGCTAGGCTGTGAAAAAGTCTCATACATGTTAAATTCCAATACTAAGGAGGAGTTATAGAATGTGTTTTGTGGTGTAATTCTAATTATGCCTATGCTGTATCTTAACAATATCATGTTAATTGACAACATTGTTTAAAAAACAAAAAAGCAAAACACTTGAGGGGGAAAAAATGATATTTCTAAAAGACTCACTATGTCTTTCAGAAAATATCTTAAGTTGTTTTCTTTCCAAAATGTGGTCATTTTGTGGGTGTTTCTCATGCCATGGCACTTTAGGGACTCAAGAAAGAAATAATAAATAAATAAATATAAAAGATAAAAATAAATATTTTAAGTATGCCTATGCTATGTGTGAGAAATAATTTAAATAAAGTACAACTTTATGAGAAAAAAACAAACTTGATTTAATTTCTCCATTTTTCAAAGCATTGTGACAAAAAATTTTAAAAAAAATGACCATCCCTCTTATTAAATACCTTGGCCTGTACTTTCTAAAAAAGAGTCAGTTTGTTGGAATTTGTATTTTTAGCATTTTAGGGCCTCAAGAAATAGACCGTTTTATACCAGAAACCTGTTTTTTTTTTGTTTTTTTTTCCCCAGAATATTTGGTCTTTTTCCAGTCTTCTTAAATATCTTCAGGAGATATTTACATTTAGTCACTACCAGCGAATCTTAGCATAGCAAAACACATAGTAAATGGTAACTGTTGGAAAAAAGTACAGTCATAGGTAATTATTTAAGGAAATGATCCTATGATTTAGAGACTGCCCAAAAGTCTGTTCAAACCAAAAAATAATTATGCAACATACCACTATGAGTTAATCTAATTGTTTCAAACCGTTCATTCTGTATTTGTAGTGTTTTGAATATGTTTTTATGATGGTCATTATTCTTTAACAATGAGTCATTAACACTATTAATAATGAGTTTGGTCATTGTGAAAATATAATAGCTGATCAAACCTGGAAAACAACGTGCCATTGTATGCCTTTATTCAAAGAATAGTAATAAACAAGGTATGTTACAAAAATCCTTAGCTTGCATATGTTTTGAAACCATCCCTGTTATTATGTCCTTGTCCAAATGTGCAGTGTGCACTCAAAGGTCATTTTGTGCTGTCAGTGAATAAGATTGGGAAGATCTCTCCTGATAACACATATGAAATGACATACTAGCGTGATCTGGGAAAACATGCTAACAAACTAATATCAACAAAGGCTTGAGATAATCCAGGTGTCAGTCCTTAATTCCTGACACCACTTCAGCATTAATGTTTATAAAATTCTGATTTGACAGCAATGGTAGCAGCAAAAGCAATGGCAGATAGATAGGTACTTCAGATAGTTTAGATCAAAGCAGAACTGTAATTGATGGCAAAACAAAAATAAAATACAGATTGATACCGGGTTAAGCCCTTAAAAGATAACTTTTCTAAAAAAAAAAAATCTGTCTCTGTATCTGTGTTCTCGTACATCCTGTATGGGAAAGCAGATACACTGACAGGAAGAATCAATGAACTACCACCAAGCTCCACAACTTCTCCCCATACTGCTGTCACAGGGAAGTGGGGATTGGGTAACGGCTGCAGCATTGGGTACATGTTACATGTTCCACCCTAAAAACAGGTGGAACATGTAAAATGTTCCCAAAGGTAAACTTATCCTTTAAAAAGAAAGTGTAGTATATTTTTGTTGAGTGCATATCTTGAATAACACTCAAACGTTTACTTTAAATATGTATTTTATGTGACATTTTACATTTTTACAAGCTTGATAATGGTTTTACAGTAGTATTGAGGTGCCCTAGTGAAATAACTATGTCCCTCTTTTACAATATGTTAAGGCATCCAATGCATTGAGTTACTAAATGAGAAAGATGTTAATTTAGCAAAGATAATTTTCACTTTGCAAGCACGTGTTTACTTACCAAGTAAATAAAGTGAAGCTGTGTTTGCTTTCTTTACTATTCTATTATATACCAAATTTTGGCTTGAACACAATATGAATGAAGTCAACACAGCTGCACCTTTTTTACTGAGAACAGCTTACATTACCTTTGTGAACTGTATCTGCTCACCCACACCCACATATCTGTCAAACTGGGAAGAGTGGGTGTGTCTGTATAGCCACAGCAACCACTAGACTTGAATGGGCTGCCTGCATGCATCATTTGGAGGCTGAACATGCACAGCTGATTAGAGAAAAATGAAATATAGGATGCAATCCCATTTAGTTTTAATTTTGCATTCTTTTCACTGTGTGAGTGATAGATTTAAAAGTAAATACCATGAACATTAAAAAACAAGCTAAAAAAAATAGGCATATATACAGTACATTTTTTTTAAAGCAGAGAATGCACAAAAGCACAACAATGTCCACAAAATAAATTGTGGAGTGTATAGGTGTGGAGTGTATACAATCCTAAAAAAAAAAGTCAACATTATGAAACATTATTTAAACCTCTGAATTAGGCCCCTAGTGTCCTAGTTTTAGCTAGTTTTGATGAAATTTCCCCCTCATTGATCTTGTAATATTTTTCTATGATCCTATAACTGGACCTTTGGAAGATGCTCTGAATTTCCTCATAGTGGTCATGGAGGGGATGTATTTTTTCCTCATATGATACCATATATACGGCTTTTTATTCTCCCCCTGAACTCCCTTTTTGTTTAACGTAGTTATTGTTTACCTCATGGACATTTGATTTAGTAGACTACTCATTTGGTTGTACAAGTTAACCATTCTCTATTATTAAATTTTTCTTTAGTGCTTGTTGAAATAAAGGTTCTCATAATTTTTCCTGCCCACCTTCATCTTTGTGCATTTGCATTCCATACACACCATGTAATGCACATTACATTTTTATTACAGGTTTTTTAGATTTATTAGCATGTTTTTTAATTTTTTAGTGCCATAAGCAAATATTTCAGCCTGATGTATTTCACTTTACAGCAGTGTTGCTCTGGACCTCAGGATTGGGCAATTTTCTCTATCCTCCAGACAGAACTCAAACTCTTGTGCACCCATGCACCATCTCTACCTGCTCCCTTGTAGCCACACTAACTCCTGGGGAGAGTGGGGCCCTGAACTACAGTCAGCTTCCTCACAGAAATTCTGCACACACCTTCTCAAACGTTGTGCTGGTTGCCTACTAAACTCAGGATTTGTCTCTTCATCCTTTCTAAGTTGTTGCTAAAGATCCCATACCAGGATATACTAATCCCAGAGGATATTAAAAATCAGTTTACTCTCTGAGAGATCCCCTCACCCCCTCATCCCCTCACCCTGCATGGGTGAGAACCCTTGGCGCAATCAATTTCTTTTTACATCATGACATGGTGCTGTCCTTTCACATTTTCCTCCTCTGTTTCAAGTCTTCGACCCATGGAGGTAAAACACAAGTCCCTGTGCCAATTATCATTTACATGGGGACTCTACTCAACACCATTAAAAGGAGACTCTACAATATGGCTCAATAGGGTACTTTCTCTTTGTCCCACTACTATGTTGTCACGGGTAGGGATGATCGAAGCTTTCAAAAGTTCGGTTCGACCAGAACACCCGAACTTCCCGAAAGTTTGGCCCGGATTTCAGAACCCCATTGAAATCAATGGGACCCGAACTTTGGTAATCAAAAAACACAATTTTGAAGCCCTAAAACCCAATAAAAAGTGCCTAGGGTTTTGGGTCATGCCCCAGGGACTATTAATCACACAAAAAAAAGTTCTTAAAAATTGTCATTTTTGGTAGAGAGCCAATTATTGAAAAAATTATTGAAAAAAAAAATGAGATTTCTTTGGATTTAGTGTCTGGGGGGTCTAAAAGGTGTACCTGTGAAGTTTCAGCTCTGTAGCATGTCCAAAACCAGAAAAAGAAAGTTTGTTTGTATTTGAATTAATACAGAACAGGTTAGTAGTTTCGCTACTTTTACACCCGGCTTTTTGTAGCTGGCGTTTTTTTGGGAATTTTTTGGGCGTCTTTGGAGGCAGGCATAACATCTGTACTTCTGTGTAGGGGTATATATACACACACACATGTATGTATATATACACATACACATACATAGGTGTGAAAGTAGCAGAAACCTATGCTTGCGCTAATGAAATAATTAACACCCATATGGCTTCTCTGCTATAACACCTATATGTGTGTATGTGTATAAATACATATAAGTGTGTGTGTATATATACCCCTATACAGAATTTCAGATGTTTTGCCTGCCTCCAAAGACCCACAAAAAATGCCCAAAAAAAACGGCTGCTGCAAAAACACACCTGGGCGTTTTTGTAGCTGGCGTTTTTTTGGGAATTTTTTGGGCGTCTTTGGAGGCAGGCATAACATCTGTACTTCTGTGTAGGGGTATATATACACACACACATGTATGTATATATACACATACACATATATAGGTGTGAAATTAGCAGAAACCTATGCTTGCGCTAATGAAATAATTAACACCCATATGGCTTCTCTGCTATAACACCTATATGTGTGTATGTGTATAAATACATATAAGTGTGTGTGTATATATACCCCTATACAGAATTTCAGATGTTTTGCCTGCCTCCAAAGACCCACAAAAAATGCCCCAAAAAAACGGCTGCTGCAAAAACACACCTGGGCGTTTTTGTAGCTGGCGTTTTTTTGGGAATTTTTTGGGCGTCTTTGGAGGCAGGCATAACATCTGTACTTCTGTGTAGGGGTATATATACACACACACATGTATGTATATATACACATACACATATATAGGTGTGAAATTAGCAGAAACCTATGCTTGCGCTAATGAAATAATTAACACCCATATGGCTTCTCTGCTATAACACCTATATGTGTGTATGTGTATAAATACATATAAGTGTGTGTGTATATATACCCCTATACAGAATGTCAGATGTTTTGCCTGCCTCCAAAGACCCACAAAAAATGCCCAAAAAAAAACGCCCAGGTGTGTTGTTGCAGGCGTTTTTTTTTGGGCATTTTTTGGAGGTCTTTGGAGGCAGGCATAACATCTGAACTTCTGTATAGGGGTATATATACACACACACTTAAATGTATTTATACACATACACATATATAGGTGTTATAGCAGAGAAGCCATATGGGTGTTAATTATTTCATTAGTGCAAGCATAGGTTTCTGCTACTTTCACACCTATATATGTGTATGTGTATATATACATACATGTGTGTGTGTGTATATACCCCTACACAGAAGTTCTGATGTTATGCCTGCCTCCAAAGACGCCCAAAAAATGCCCAAAAAAACGCCAGCTACAAAAACGCCCAGGTGTGTTTTTGCAGCAGGCGTTTTTTTGGGCATTTTTTGGGGGTCTTTGGAGGCAGGCAAAACATCAGAAATTCTGTATAGGGGTATATATACACACACACTTATATGTATTTATACACATACACACATATAGGTGTTATAGCAGAGAAGCCATATGGGTGTTAATTATTTCATTAGCGCAAGCATAGGTTTCTGCTACTTTCACACCTATATATGTGTATGTGTATATATACATACATGTGTGTGTGTATATATACCCCTACACAGAATTTCTGATGTTATGCCTGTCTCCAAAGACGCCCAAAAAATTCCCCAAAAAAAACGCCAGCTACAAAAACGCCCAGGTGTGTTGTTGCAGCAGGCGTTTCTTTGGGGCATTTTTTGGGGGTCTTTGGTGGCAGGCAAAACATCTGAACTTCTGTATAGGGGTATATATATATACACACACACTTATATGTATTTATACACATACACACATATAGGTGTTATAGCAGAGAAGCCATATGGGTGTTAATTATTTCATTAGCGCAAGCATAGGTTTCTGCTATTTTCACACCTATATGTGTATATATACATACATGTGTGTGTGTATATATACCCCTACACAGAAGTTCAGATGTCATGCCTGACTCCAAACATGTCCTCAAAAAAGCCCTATAAACGCCTGCAGCAAAAAGCAGGGTGACAGGGGCGAAGCCACTATCTGGTTCTATAAGTGTTCTAAGAGAAACAATCTTTTCTCTATAGCGGTCACCCTGACATGGAAGGGTTTTGTCACCCTGCCATAGCAGTCAGAGTCAGTTAACCCTACACTACACGACGGCCCCCTTACACTTAACACTTTCCCTACAGAAAATAGATTATTAAATCTAACTATAGTGGAAAATAGTACCATAACTACACTAGATATCCCTTTCCTCACACTGATAATTTCTAAATGACACTTTGAAGCAGAAGTAACAGAACTGCTTCCACTCTCTTCCACAGCCCTGTATTAAAATGGTAGAGATTTGGTGGGGCTATCTTATATACTGGGGGCGTATTCACTACTGATTGGCCTCTGGACCCCCTAGTCACTCCAATCACATTCCTAGCATTCTCCTGCCCCCTCAATTGGCTTTTACTGATGGTTCTGGTCCAATCACAGGCTTTTAAAGCCCAGTTCCTGTCCCATTGCATTTTGGTCGGTTCTGGTTGCCGAATTCTGAACTTTTTCAGCAAAAAGTTCGGAATTCGGCCGGACCTCGAACAGTCAATGTTCGGGTCGAACCGATGGTCGACCCGAACCATTCGATCATCTCTAGTCACCGGTTCTAAAAAGACACATCCATCTCATTTCATGCATGTGCTTCCAGAAGTTTCTTCTGCTTCTTTTTCTTGCAGTCACAGTGGTAATTTTTTAAATCTATGCATGGGCCTTCGCTGCCCATCTTAGCTTTTGACCACTTCTCCTGTGTGTTTCATTCTGTCAGTTTCATCACTAACATTCTTATAAAACTGTAGGAATGTCCCAGTATCTTTCTGATGGTCAGAAAGATTAACTTGTCATTCAGATGTCTTTGAGAGGTGTGGCATTTTAAAGATTTTAACTCTTTATTTAGGTTTTCTTTCGGGGTAAATAAAGTTTCCAGTAAAGTTTATTCACCCTCAATCTAGAGTCCTGTTTCTCATTGGGGGAATATGCCACAAGGGATTGCTATGTCCTTCATACTACCTTGGATAATCGCTAAGCTCTTGTAAGAGCTTGTGTAAGAGTAGGGATGATCGAACTTTTCAAAAGTTCGGTTCGGCCAGAACATCCGAACTTCCCGAAAGTTCGGCCCGGATTTCAGAACCCCATTGAAATCAATGGGACCCGAACTTCGGTAATCAATAAACACCATTTTGAAGCCCTAAAACCCAATAAATGCCCCTAAAAAGTGCCTAGGGTTCTGGGTCATGCCCCAGGGACTATTAATCACACAAAAAAAGTTCTTAAAAATTGTCATTTTTGATAGAGAGCCAATTATTGAAAAAAAATTTGAAAAAAAAAAAAAAAAGATTTTTTGATTTTGAATTTAGTGTCTGTGGGGTCTAAAAGTGTACCTGTGAAGTTTCAGCTCTGTAGCATGTTCAGAACCATAAAAAAGAGATCGTTTGTATATTGTCACTTATAGAACAGGGATATGGCTCCGTTCTTTTCACCCCTTGCCGGTTTAGTAGCAAGCGTTTTTTTGGGTATTTTTTGGGGTCTTTTGAGGCAGGCAAAACATGTGAACTTGTGTATAGGTGTATATAGGTGTAAAAGTAGCAGAACACTATACTTTTGCTAATGAAATAATTTGCACTAATATGGCTCCGCTCCTAACACACCTATATATATGTGTAAGTGTAAAATACACATACACATATATAGGTGTGAAAGTAGCAGAAACCTATGCTTGCGCTTATGAAATAATTAACACCCATATGGCTTCTCTGCTATAACACCTATATGTGTGTATGTGTATAAATACGTATAAGTGTGTGTGTATATATATATACCCCTATACAGAAGTTCAGATGTTTTGCCTGCCTCCAAAGAACCCAAAAAAATGCCCCAAAAAATGCCTGCAAGAACATTAGCAATTAGCAAGTAGCAAGAGCATTTTTTTTTGGCGCTGGCATTTTTTTGGGTTCGTTGGAGGCAGGCAAAACATCTGAACTTCTGTATAGGGGTATATATATACACACAAACTGATATGTATTTTACACTTACACATATATAGGTGTGATAGGAGCGGAGCCATATTGGTGTTAATTATTTAATTAGCGCAAGTATAGTGTTCTGCTCCTTTCACACCTATACTGTATATGTGTATGGGTATATATACATATAAGTGTGTGTGTATATATAACCTTATACAGAAGTTCAGATGTTTTGCCTGCCTCCAAAGAACCCAAAAAATACCAAAAAAAAAACCAGCGCCAAAAAAATGCCCAGGTTTGTTCTTGCAGGCGTTTTTTTGGGCATTTTGTTTGGGTTCTTTGGAGGCAGGCATGACATCTGAACTTCTGTATAGGGGTATATATACACACCTACACATATATAGGTGTGAAAGTAGCAGAACACTATACTTTTGCTAATGAAATAATTTGCACTAATATGGCTCCGCTCCTAACACACCTATATATGTGTAAGTGTAAACTACATATAAGTGTGTGTGTATATATATACCCCTATACAGAAGTTCAGATGTTTTGCCTGCCTCCAAAGAACTAAAAAAAGTGATAAAAAAACGCCTCCAAGAACATACCTGGGCATTTTTTTTTGGCGCTGGCATTTTTTTGGCCATTTTTTTGGGTTCTTTGGAGGCAGGAAAAACATCTGAACTTCTGTATAGGGCTATATATATATATATATATATATATATATATATATATATATATATATACACACACACTTATATGTATTTTACACTCACACATATATAGGTGTGTTAGGAGCGGAGCCATATTAGTGCTAATTATTTCATTAGCGCAAGTATAGTGTTCTGCTACTTTCACACCTATACAGAAGTTCAGATGTCATGCCTGCCCCCAAAGAACCCAAAAAAATGCCCAAAAAAAACGCTTGCAAGAACATATTAGATCTTGCTAAAACCTTGTCCAGCTCCTGGCGGAACAGAAGGTTTCCGTCAAAAGGTATATTGCATAGCATGTTTCTTGAAGCATAGTCGCAATCTCAAGTCTTGAGTCAGAGGGCTCTCCTGGCCGAGTTGGTCAGGCATGGGGTACAGGCCAATATCCTGACTGCCTCTGCAGCCGCATCCGCCACGTAAGCTACTCCTTTTTTCAATAAGGAGTAGGGAGTCCTGAGCTTCATCCGTACCTGGGACTTTTGGCTGGTAAAAGAAAAGAGATACAGCAGGGGCGCATGGTCAGCATAAGGGAAGGGTACCGCTAGCAAACCCCCCCTTAAAAAGAAAAATAAAACATTTTTATCCCTGGGGGCCCCCCCCACCGCTTGAAGGGTCCAGCTTCCACCAAAGCATCTCTCCTCCACTCACCATTGAAAGACTGAGGCCTGAA
The DNA here is from genome assembly GCF_965119305.1 of Pelophylax lessonae. Classification (NCBI taxonomy): domain Eukaryota; kingdom Metazoa; phylum Chordata; class Amphibia; order Anura; family Ranidae; genus Pelophylax; species Pelophylax lessonae. The sequence goes on from NC_138772.1 coordinate 369,119,763, forward strand.
TCAGTAGCCTCTAGAATGGGGGTTAGGTCCTCCGCCATTAGGACCGCCTGGAGGGAAGGTAATCACGCCATCCACCAGGAGGACTGCACCACTCTTCATATGAGTGAAATATATACACCGAGGACGGCCTCCCCTCCCTCTTAATCAGCTGTTTCACATCACCAATACTAGATGAGCGGCAGTGCCCTAAGCCAAGGTGGCTGCTGCGCAACTTCCGGTGGCAGCGCCATCTTGAACACGTCACTTCCGGTGCACCATCGGCATGCTAAGACTCTCCCTAAAGCCCCACATGAAGAGCCATCAGAAGAGGGGCGGCAGACAGCCTTGCACGGACCTCTGGATGGCTGGGTAAGACCCTCAATGACTGTTACAGACACAAACCCCCCCCCCCGCTGGGCAAAGGTAAGGGACAATACCTTTTTAGGGAGAATACATCTTCCAAAAGGTCCACCTTCCATATCCCCTGATGCAGAGCTGGCATCTAAGAGCAGGGTCCAGGAAGGGGGGTCCTGTTCAGGTAGCCCCCATGAAGAAATTCTCCTCCCTCACGCCCAGTAGGCACCCAGGGCATGGTGATCTCACCAGCCGAATACAGGTGGAGGGAGGAAGTGTCCAGGGACGCCTGCCGTGGACAGGGAAGAAAATCATAAACGGGGGATGAATGTACATCATGCTCGTGTAAGCAGGACAGGAAACAGAAGAAAACTGAGGGGCAGCCTAGGGGCGGCCATTTTAAACGTAACTGTGCTTGTGTTTCCTGTAGGAGGAGAGCCTATCTCTCATGTGGCCGTCCTGGAGGATGACTCAGGAAATACACAGCCCTTTTGCAGGTGTGCAGTGGTGCCATTTTTTCCTGATGGCACAACCACATACACATTCCTTCTGTGCACATTAAACTGCAGCAAAATGCATGGTAGCAAAGTACCATATGTTTTGGTGCAGCGCGTAATTTAAAAAGGTTATTTTGTGCGTTTTTCACATGGAGAGCAGCCCATTGAAAAGAATGGACTGCCCTATATGTGCCGCAAACAAAAAACTGCGAACTCCATCACATCTGCAAAGATATGAACGAAGCCTTAGGGCTGGTTTATACTTGCAATAGCCCTCTGAAGAGGGATTTGCATTGGATCACTTTTCAGAGAGCATTTGACAGGTGGTGAGAACTCAAGAGCATTTGACAGGTGGTGAGAATTCATTGTGTCACCTCCTCAATGCCTGTTTTAACTTCTTAAAATTCCGCACCACCATGCTAAAACTGCTTTTATTGCATGCTGTTGCAGCTCAGCCTCTTTACTTACATGGGTCATGTTCAGCAGTAGGGATGATCGAACGGTTCGGGTCGACCATCGGTTCGACCCGAACAATGGGTGTTTGAAATTCGGTCGAATTACAAACTTTTACCGCAAAAAGTTCGGAATTCGGCCACCAGAACCGCCCAAGATGCAATGGGACAGGAACTGGGCTTTAAAAGCCCGTGATTGGCCCAGAAACGTCAGTAAAAGCCAATTGAGGGGGCAGGAGTCTGCTAGGAATGTGATTGGAGTGACTAGAGGCCAATCAGGAGTGAATACGCCCCCCAGTATATAACATAGCCCCGCTAAACCTCTAGCACTGTAATACAGAGGCTGTGGAAGAGAGTGGAAGCATTTGTGTTTCTCCTGCTGCTTGTAAAGCTCCAGTGTCATTTTGCAATTATCTTCTGCTGTATGGAGCTGTTCTTTTAGTGTGAGGAAAGGTATATGCAGTGTAGTTAGGGTACTATATACCACTATAGTTAGATTCAATAATCTAGCTTTTGTAGGAATACCTTTAAGTGTCAGGGTGACCGTAGTGTAGTTTAGGGTGACCTGACCCTGCCATGTCAGGGTTACCATAGTGTAGTTTAGGGTGAACTGACTCTGCCATGTTAGGGTGACCGTAGTGTAGTTTAGGGTGAACTGTCTCTGCCATGTCAGGGTGACCGAACTCTGCCATGTCAGGGTGACCGTAGTGTAGTTTAGGGTGAACTGACTCTGCCATGTCAGGGTGACCGTAGTGTAGTTTAGGGTGAACTGACTCTGCCATGTCAGGGTGACCGAACTCTGCCATGTCAGGGTGACCGTAGCGTAGTTTAGGGTGAACTGACTCTGCCATGTCAGGGTGACCGAACTCTGCCATGTCAGGGTGACCCCACTATTCAGATTCTGGGTTAGGGGTATACATACAGTGCCTTGCGAAAGTATTCGGCCCCCTTGAACTTTGCGACCTTTTGCCACATTTCAGGCTTCAAACATAAAGATATAAAACTGAAATTTTTTGTGAAGAATCAACAACAAGTGGGACACAATCATGAAGTGGAACAAAATTTATTGGATATTTCAAACTTTGTTAACAAATAAAAAACTGAAAAATTGGGCGTGCAAAATTATTCAGCCCCTTTACTTTCAGTGCAGCAAACTCTCTCCAGAAGTCCAGTGAGGATATCTGAATGATCCAATGTTGACCTAAATGACTAATGATGATAAATAGAATCCACCTGTGTGTAATCAAGTCTCCATATAAATGCACCTGCACTGTGATAGTCTCATTATCAGAAAAGGTCAGAGAGATCATGCAAAAGTTTTCAGAGGTAGAGATACCAGAGGACCCGGCCTTTTTTCTTTTACAGTTGAGTAGGATACCAGGGAAAAGATACAAAGGATCCATTATATGCCATTTGGCAAATGCAGCTAGATATTGTATTCCCCTTAACTGGAAGAAACAAAGGCCCCCAACAATAGAGTGCTGGCTACTAAAAGTAATGGAAATAAATAAAATGGAAGATCTGGTTTTGACAGCTCAACACAAAAGAGAAAAATATACAGAAACATGGGGAGATTGGAATCTGTTTATACTTTCGAATCAGGGGTTAGCTCTGTTAGAAGATGATTTGATAGACCCTTGAGTAACAAAAAGATAACTCGGCAGGAAAGGGAGGAGATAATTCCGTACACCCTTTCCTATTCCCTCCCCCCCCCCTTTTTTTTTCTCTTCTTCTCCTTTTTTGTTTTTGGGGTTGATTTGTTTTCTTTTTTGGGGCTGATTTGCTTTTTTTATAGAAATAGGGAAGTCAGGGTGAGAAGAGTCCATTGGAATTTAACGGTGGTGAACAGATTGAGGTAGAAATATATTTGAACATGTTATGTTTTGTTTATTGGACTATGTTATGTTTTGTTTATTGGACTATGTATTATATTGTCTCACCCGGAAATTATATTTGAAAAAATAAATATTGAAATGGAAGGAGTATCAGACCACTGCAAATCTACGAAGACCTGGCCGTCCCTCTAAACTTTCAGCTCATACAAGGAGAAGACTGATCAGAGATGCAGCCAAGAGGCCCATGATCACTCTGGATGAACTGCAGAGATCTACAGCTGAGGTGGGAGACTCTGTCCATAGGACAACAATCAGTCGTATACTGCACAAATCTGGCCTTTATGGAAGAGTGGCAAGAAGAAAGCCATTTCTTAAAGATATCCATAAAAAGTGTCATTTAAAGTTTGCCACAAGCCACCTGGGAGACACACCAAACATGTGGAAGAAGGTGCTCTGGTAAGATGAAACCAAAATCGAACTTTTTGGCAACAATGCAAAATGTTATGTTTGGCGTAAAAGCAACACAGCTCATCACCTTCAACACACCATCCCCACTGTCAAACATGGTGGTGGCAGCATCATGGTTTGGGCCTGCTTTTCTTCAGCAGGGACAGGGAAGGTGGTTAAAATTGATGGGAAGATGGATGGAGCCAAATACAGGACCATTCTTGAAGAAAACCTGATGGAGTCTGCAAAAGACCTGAGACTGAGATTTGTCTTCCAACAAGACAATGATCCAAAACATAAAGCAAAATCTACAATGGAATGGTTCACAAATAAACATATCCAGGTGTTAGAATGGCCAAGTCAAAGTCCAGACCTGAATCCAATCGAGAATCTGTGGAAAAAAATAAAAACTGCTGTTCGCAAACGCTCTCCATCCAACCTCACTGAGCTTGAGCTGTTTTGCAAGGAGGAATGCTCAAAAATTTCAGTCTCTCGATGTGCAAAACTGATGGAGACATACCCCAAGCGACTTACAGCTGTAATCTCAGCAAAAGGTGGCGATACAAAGTATTAACTTAAGGGGGCTGAATAATTTTGCACGCCCAATTTTTCAGATTTTTATTTGTTAAAAAAGTTTAAAATATCTAATAAATTTCGTTCCACTTCATGATTGTGTCCCACATGTTGTTGATTCTTCACAAAAAAATACAGTTTTATATCTTTATGTTTGAAGCCTGAAATGTGGCAAAAGGTTGAAAAGTTCAAGGGGGCCAAATACTTTCGCAAGGCACTGTATACACATATATATATATATATATATATATATATATATATATATATATATATATATGTATTTATACACATATATTTATATATATATATATATATATATATATATATATATATATATACATACATACACACACACACATATATATATATATATATATATATATATATATATATATATATATATATATATACCCCTATACAGAAGTTAAAAAAAACGCCTGAAAAACTCCTGAAACAAAAACGCCCAGGTGTGAAAGGAGGGTAACACCATCCCTGCGCTACTGAAATTCTGAGAAAAATAATCCATTTTTTTTCTGGTTCTGGTCATGCTACAGAGCTGAAGCTTCACAGGTACACTTTTTAGACCCCCCCAGACACTAAATCCAAAGAAATCTATTTTTTTTTAATAATTTTTTCAATAATTGGCTCTTTATCAAAAACGACAATTTTTAAGAACTTTTTTTTGCCTGATTCATAGTCCCTGGGGCATGACCCAGAACCCTAGACACTTTTTAGGGGCATTTATTGGGTTTTAGGGCTTCAAAATGGTGTTTCTTGATTCCAGAAGTTCAGGTCCCATTGATTTCAATGGTGTTCTGGAATCTGAACTGAACTTTGGGGAAATTCGGGTGTTCTGGTAGAAACCAAACTTTTCAAAAGTTCGATCATCCCTATTCAGCAGGCAGTACTGCCGTCAAACATGAAAGCAGATAATTTTTGCTGTGCATGTGTATACCCCCATATGGCTGCCTTTGCAGCTCGGGGAGCGGTTGGGAGGCAGTAAAAACATGTCTCAACCTCCTGTTTTCACCGCCCCACAACCGCAAGTGTAAACAAGGCCTTAGGGGCTTGTCCAGGAGGATAGAAGGGCAGCAAATGCAAGCAGTTAAGACACATACCTTGAACTGGGCCCTTGAACAACTGAGAGTCCACCACCTTTTGGACAACGACGCACCTCTCTCAATATCTTCCATCTCCCAAAAATCCGGCATGCCCCCCATACTTCCCTGGACACTCTTGTTCCTCCTGTCTCTCTCGTGCAAATGCCCATCCTTGTCCTCCTTGACCCCGTTTGACTCCCTGTGCCAGCAGGAAGGTCCGGTCCGCAGGCTCCTATCCACCACCCACTCCCTTTTGCTAGATGAGCCCGAACAAAGGAAGCTCAAGCACTGTGAGGACTGGGAGGCGGAGCTGGCAGTCACTTTCTCCCCTGAGGACTGGGACCTCATCCATACAAACAACCACAAATGTTCCCTTAATGTCACCACGCAGGAAAGCGGTTACAAAATTGTCAGCCGCTGGTACTATACTCCCACGAGACTACACAAACTTTTCCCATCCACCTCACAGATGTGCTGGAGGTGTCACATTGAACCTGGCACGCTCCTCCACATCTTCTGGACCTGCCCTCGCCTCACCGCCTTTTGGAAGGAAGTTCATAGAATTGTGACGCACGTTACCACAGCGGACATCGCCTTCACTCCTGCCCAATACCTCCTGCATCACTCCCCTACTTCTAGTAGGACTTACTCTAAATCTCTTACAATACTCATGGTGAACGCCGCCAGGCAATGCATCCCGGCCCTTTGGAAGACAGCGCATGTGCCTACCGTCAAGCAGTGGTTTCAGCGCCTCTCTAAGGTTGCGGAGATGGAAGAGCTCATCTTCGTCGCAAGAGATACCCCTTCCAAACACCACAAAAAATGGGCGTGCTGGACGCACTACACTTCTACACCTGAGTACTCCCAACTCTGTCAGTAAAGACCCCTTGGTACTGCTCTCGCTGACCCTCCGGATACACCGCTCTCTGTGCTCATCACTGTTCCATTCCCCCCCCTTTTTTTTTCTCTTTCCCCCTTCCTCAGTCGCTTCCTCCTCCACTTCTCCCCCCCCCTCCAGCCCCCCCCCTTTCCCTTCCCTGTCCCCCTCATCCTCCTTGTCCTGCGCTAGTAGCTAGTTGTCACTGGGTGGGCCCGGTCAACTAGCTCCCCCCCCTTTTTTTCTTTCTTTCTGCGCGACTCAGTGGCTTTTTCGTCGTCCCCCCCCCCCCCGGACGACTCCCCTATCTCCCGTCCCTGGGTGTTTTACTCACCCAGGCTATGGGCCTCAACACGGACCTACCCGACTTGACTGCTATGATCTCTTGATGGCTTGCTTCCTATTTTGTGTGTCATTTTCTTACCTCAACCTTCACCACCCACTTCTTCACGCTTCATGTCCCTACTTGACTGTGTACGCATCACAGGGTGAAGTTGTCCTAGGTTCCCTTGGTTATCAATGATGTTTGCTGTATACAATTCAGTACTGTTACTTTTACCAACTTTGGCTGTTTGTATGTTTATAACTTTGAATTTTTATAATCCAATAAAATATTTGAAAAAAAAAAAGACACATTTTTACCTTCCCCGATCACAGCCTTGCCAAAAAATAAATAGAATGGGGTCATACTGCATCTGCATACAAAGCACAAAGCTGCAGTACAATGGGTCATTGGGTTAAAACAGGCAATAAGGAGGTTAAATATTGCCTCCTCACTGCCTATCAAATGAAATAAATCCTTTTTCAGAGTGGCAGCAAATGTAGCCATACATCTAAATGAGCTCTTAGAGCATTTACAGCACCCCTTCCTCCCTCAGAGCTCCCCTTGATCCCGTTAGTTCTTCACCCCTCAGAGCCCACCTCCCCTTCCTTCCTTCATCCCACTGACAGTCCTCCTCAGACTGACATCATTGATGCAGTGCCAGTTTTTTTCCACTGACACTGATGTAGCACCATCGTTCCTCTTAGCTACACCACTGACACAGAAATGTTTTTCCTTTCAGTGACACCACTGACACTGGAATATTTTTTTTCTTCACCACTGTTAGTCACATATTTGTGCACTGATTTTAAACTCCTCAGTTTGCTTCAGAGTATCACAACTCTTGGTACTATTTCAGCACATGCCACAAACATTACATACATTTTCCTTAATGCACCCCTATTAGCCCTGCCCCCTCCACCTGGGGGGGGGGGCACAGTTTGTCATCTTCACCCTGGGCATTGAATGACCTTGCCTGGCACTGCTGATGCTGCAATGCCCTGCAAGTTTTTACATACTGTACATATACTCGATTATTAGCGTATACCAGCACAGTGTCCTGCATGTTTTTAAAAGCAGGATTTAAATCCACTTTAACACAACATGGAGTGGATTTTTAGCGCAATAAAATTGTAGGATCAACCTACCACTATTTGGTGTATGCATCAATCATGACTGATATGCAGAATTATTTATTTTCCATTTTTATTTTAGGCACAATTTCTACAAACTTCTTTGTGCAAATGTTCTAACATGTAAGTATTTAGATGTTTTTTTTTTTTTAATACATTGTTAAGTACTCTAAAAATAAAACATAGTGGTTCTAAGTAACTAAATATGTTTTTTTAGTTATGTCCTTATTAAACTATGCAATTAATCTCTAAATACAAGAAGTATCTCTAATTACCAACTGGAAATGTAGCACATTAACTTCATGACCAGTGTTGTATCTGCTGTTCTGCTTATCAGCTGAAAATGCATCTTCTCCTAAATAGACTAATGTGGAAATCCCCAGGGGTTTAATTTACTTTCAACATCTTTACTAGTGTTGCTGGAAGCAGATGCTGCCTTATCCCCTATGACATAGTTGTACCTAGTCAGCCTTAGGAGATGCCATCTGACATACATATATCTTAAAAACACATGAAGACATTTTGACTTTCATGGGACCATTTATTTCAGCATGAATGAAAGTACATATCCTAAAAAGGGCATATGAGTTCAATTGAGTAATGAAAATCTCCTCCCTAACCCTATACCTTCCAAAATAAATGTAGAGCAAGATTTTTATGTATGTTAAACATGCATGGTTAGCTGGAAATAAAAAATCTGAATTTAAATAAAAAACCTGAATATAAACAATTTTTCTAAATTCTAAACACAAAATTAAGAGTCAGTACAAAATGATAGGCTATTACTCATGTCATGTATGCCTAGTAATTAAATCTGTTTTATAGTAGATATACAAGAGTACCATCATGCCTGCTACATAATTTCAATATATCACATCCAACAAGAAATAGGATTATCCTGGCAACCTAAAAAAAAAAAATAATCCACATCATTGTTAAAATTGTATAAAATGTATAGCTTAACCACTTGCTGACTGCCATACATATAAACACATCCTGTCAACAAGTGGTCATTACAAGATCATGGCTGCGGTTCAGTTTTGTACAGCCAAAATGACTGCCTTGTAGAAGTGATCCAGGCAGCTCTACAACTGTCCCTAAAGCTTCCCCTGTGATAGCAATTAAGTGAAATAAAAAAATAAATAAAAAAGTGTAAGAAAAATTTGATATGTACATATTACATATGTAAACAGAAATTGCACCACACATTTGAGGCATTGCTGTGAACATCAGTGAGAGAAAATATTCTAGTGCCATCATTCATGACTGACTCCACACTGTTAACCTGTAGGGGCTTCTACAATTTCACCTATGAAAATTGTAGGTACCATAGTTTGTTGCCATTTCTTAGGTGCATGACATTTTGGGTCTTGACATCTTTGGTATCTATTTACTTACAATTTAGCTCTCAGAGACCTTATGTTGATATATGACTAGTGATGTCGCGAACATAAAATTTAATGTTCGCGAACGGCGAACGCGAACATCGGCAAATGTTCGCGAACCGGGCGAACCGCCATAGACTTCAATAGGCAGGCGAATTTTAAAACCCACAGGGACTCTTTCTGGCCACAATAGTGATGGAAAAGTTGTTTCAAGGGGACTAATACCTGGACTGTGGCATGCCAGAGGGGGATCCATGGCAAAACTCCCATGGAAAATTACGTAGTTGACGCAGAGTCGGGTTTTAATCCATAAAGGGAATAAATCACCTAACATTCCTAAATTGTTTGGAATAACATGCTTTAAAACATCCAGTGTGTGTATACGATCAGGTATGATGTTGTATCGATCAGGTAGTGTAAGGGTTACGCCCGCTTCACAGTGACAGACCAAACTCCCCGTTTAACGCACCGCAAACAACCGCAAACAGACCAGAACTGACCAAAATGGGACAGGAACTGGGCTTTAAGGGTTAGGGTTAGGGTTAGGTTTAGTGTTAGGGGCTAGGGTTAGGGTTACGGTGAGATACTTAGGGTTAGAGTTAGTAACCCTACCCCTACACCTCTAACCCTAACAGTCTAACCCTAAGCACTAAAAATAACCCTAACCCTAGCCCTAACCCTAGCCCTAACCCTAATTCTAATTTTTTTTCTGGTTCTGGACATGCTACAGAGCTGAAACTTCACAGGTACACTTTTTAGACCCCCAGACACTGAATCACACAAAACAAAGTTCTTAAAAATTGTCATTTTTTGATAGAGAGCCAATTATTGGAAAAATTAAAAAAAAATAAAAATAAAAAAAAATAAAACATTTCTTTGGATTTAGCGTCTGGGGGGTCTAAAAAGTGTACCTGTGAAGTTTCAGCTCTGTAGCATGTCCGGAACCAGAAAAAAATTACAAATTAGGGTTAGGGTTAGGGTTAGGGTTAGGGCTAGGGTTAGGGTTAGGGTTAGGGTTAAGGTTAGGGTTATTTTTATGGCTAGGCTTAGAGGGTTAGGGTTAAGGTTAGAGGGTTAGGGTTATGGTTAGAGGGTTAGGGTTAGGTTTAGTGTTAGGGGATAGGGTTAGGGTTACGGTGAGATACTTAGGGTTAGAGTTAGTAGCCCTACCCCTCTAACCCTAACCCTCTAACCCTAAGCACTAAAAATAACCCTAACCTTAGCCCTGACCCTAACCCTAGCCCTAACTGTAACCCTAGCCCTAACCCTAATTCTAATTTTTTTTCTGGTTCTGGACATGCTACAGAGCTGAAACTTCACACGTACACTTTTTAGACCCCCCAGACACTAAATCGCACAAAAAAGTTCTTAAAAATTGTCCTTTTTGATAGAGAGCCAATTATTGGAAAAATTTAAAAAAATAAAAAATTTCTTTGGATTTAGTGTCTGGGGGGGTCTAAAAAGTGTACCTGTGAAGTTTCAGCTCTGTAGCATGTCCGGAACCAGAAAAAATTACGAATTAGGGTTAGGGCTAGGGTTAGGTTTAGGGTTAAGGTTATTTTTATGGCTAGGCTTAGAGGGTTAGGGTTAAGGTTAGAGGGTTAGGGTTATGGTTAGAGGGTTAGGGTTAGGTTTAGTGTTAGGGGATAGGGTTATGGTTACGGTGAGATACTTAGGGTTAGAGTTAGTAACCCTACCCCTACCCCTCTAACCCTAACCCTCTAACCCTAAGCACTAAAAATAACCCTAACCTTAGCCCTGACCCTAACCCTAACCCTAGCCCTAACCCTAATTCTAATTTTTTTTTCTGGTTCTGGACATGTTACAGAGCTGAAACTTCACAGGTACACTTTTTAGACCCCCAGACAATAAATCCAAAGAAATTTTTTATTTTTTTAAATTTTTCCAATAATTGGCTCTCTATCAAAAAGGACAATTTTTAAGAACTTTTTTGTGCGATTTAGTGTCTGGGGGGTCTAAAAAGTGTACCTGTGAAGTTTCAGCTCTGTAGCATGTCCAGAACCAGAAAAAAAAGATCATTTTTCAGTAGAGCAGGGATGGTGGGAACCCTCCTTTTTATAACTATATGATCTTTTTTTCTGGTTCTGGGCATGCTACAGAGCTGAAACTTCACAGGTACACTTTTTAGACCCCCCCAGACACTAAATCCAAAGAATTGTTTTTTTAATTTTTCCAATAATTGGCTCTCTATTAAAAATGACAATTTTTAAGAACTTTTTTTTTGTGTGTGATTTAGTGTCTAGGGGGTCTAAAAAGTGTACCTGTGAAGTTTCAGCTCTGTAGCATGTCCAGAACCAGAAAAAAAGATAATTTTTCAGTAGAGCAGGGATGGTGGGAACCCCTTTTACACATATATGATTTTTTTTTCTGGTTCTGGACATGCTACAGAGCTGAAACTTCACAGGTACGCTTTTTTAGACCCCTCCAGACACTAATCCAAAAAAAGTCATGCCTGCCACTGTATATATCAGTGGTGGGTGGGCAGTGGCACTGCAGTGGGCACAGTACACTCTGTGGACCTGACAGTCACTGGCACCCAGGCAACTGCAATTATAAAAAAAATATATATTTTTAATTTGCAAGCTGCTGTGCCACCGTATATATCAGTGGTGGGTGGGCAGTGGCACTGCAGTGGGCACAGTACACTCTGTGGACCTGACAGTCACTGGCAGCCCAGGCAAATGCAATAATAAAAAAATTTTTTTTTTTTCAATTTGCAACAAGATGCTGTGCCACCGTGTATATATATATCAGTGGTGGGCACTGCAGTGGGTACAGTACACTCTGTGGACCTGACAAAGCACTCACTGCAATTATGACAGAGGAAAAAAAAATATTTTTTAAAATGCAAGGTACTGTGCCTGTGCCACCCGAAATGAGTGTGGTGTGGACACAATACAGTCTGTGGTGGGTCTGTGGCCTCTCACACACAGCGGGTAGGCAACTGCAGTGCACAATACATATATATATATATATATATATATATATATAAGAAGAGCTGCGCTAGATTGACAATAAATAAGCTAGAGCAAACCAGCATGTAGGTATAATCCAAATAACAGTATACTTGCATATATATCATAAACAAACCAACATTAATCATATAACTGAATATCCTGCAAGCATATGGTAAAGTCCATCAAACAAAGTCCAAAAGGAGAATGGAGGGGTGTCCGGTGTAGAGAGGAGAACACACACCACTTCTACGTGCCTAATCCACATACGGTGCCGCATGCACAGAGCTCACATCAAGCTTACCAGAGCTCACAGGGTAATGAGCATAACAGCCATTCCATCCACTATTAGGCTGACCGATGTCCGGGATGTCTCACCGTACTGCCACCACTGAGTCACTGGACGGATAACCCCGAGCAGATGTAATAGCCCCTCAGCGTTCCACGTCCCAATAAAGGAAAGGGAGCACAATAGCGTAGTACGCATACACAGTTTATTTACACAACGGTTAAAAACACTTACATGTGCGGAGGTAACAAGCGCTTGTATACAAAATCTCGCTGCCGCCCGACTTCCGGGTTGCGTCGTGGTGACGTCAACACGCCTTCCCGCCTTTACCATATGCTTGCAGGATATTTAGTTATATGATTAATGTTGGTTTGTTCATGATATATATGCGATTATACCTACATGCTGGTTCGCTCTAGCTTATTTATTGTCAATCTAGCGCAGCTCTCCTTATACATACCCATATAGTGACTCCCACTACAGCTGCTGCTTGTCCTTCTGGCTTAGCGCGGTTATTTACTTTTACTTATATATATATATATATATAAAAAATACTCAAATACCAGCCCTAAAAAGGGCTTTTGGGGACAATAGATATATATATCACAGAACAAAAAAAATTATACAAATACCAGCCCTAAACAGGGCTTTTTGGGGACGATAGATATATACAGTGGGTACGGAAAGTATTCAGACCCCCCTTAAATTTTTCACTCTTTGTTATATTGCAGCCATTTGCTAAAATCATTTAGGTTCATTCTTCTTCCTCATGAATGTACACATAGCACCCCATACTGACAGAAAAACACAGAATTGTTGACATTGTTGCAGATTTATTAAAAAAGAAAAACTGAAATATCCCATGGTCCTAAGTATTCAGACCCTTTGCTGTGACACTCATATTTAACTCAGGTGCTTTCCATTTCTTCTGATCATCCTTGAGATGGTTCTACACCTTCATTTGAGTCCAGCTGTGTTTGATTATACTGATTGGACTTGATTAGGAAAGCCACACACCTGTCTATATAAGACCTTCCAGATCACAATGCATGTCAGAGCAAATGAGAATCATGAGGTCAAAGGAACTGCCTGAAGAGCTCAGAGACAGAATTGTGGCAAGGCACAGATCTGGCCAAGGTTACAAAAAGATTTCTGCTGCACTTAAGGTTCCTAAGAGCACAGTGGCCTCCATAATCCTCAAATGGAAGACGTTTGGGATGACCAGAACCCTTCCTAGAGCTGGCCGTCCGGCCAAACTGAGCTATCGGGGGAGAAGAGCCTTGGTGAGAGAGGTAAAGAAGAACCCAAAGATCACTGTGGCTGAGCTCCAGAGATGCAGTCAGGAGATGGGAGAAAGTTGTAGAAAGTCAACCATCACTGCAGCCCTCCACCAGTCGGGGCTTTATGGCAGAGTGGCCCGACAGAAGCCTCCCCTCAGTGTAAGACACATGGAAGCCCGCATGGAGTTTGCTAAAAAACACCTGAAGGACTCCAAGATGGTGAAAAATAAGATTCTCTGGTCTGATGAGACCAAAATAGAACTTTTTGGCCTTAATTCTAAGCGGTATGTGTGGAGAAAACCAGGCACTGCTCATCACCTGTCCAATACAGTCCCAACAGTGAAGCATGGTGGTGGCAGCATCATGCTGTGGGGGTGTTTTTCAGCTGCAGGGACAGGACGACTGGTTGCAATTGAGGGAAAGATGAATGCAGCCAAGTACAGGGATATCCTGGACAAAAACCTTCTCCAGAGTGCTCTGGACCTCAGACTGGGCCGAAGGTTTACCTTCCAACAAGACAATGACCCTAAGCACACAGCTAAAATAACGAAGGAGTGGCTTCACAACAACTCCGTGACTGTTCTTGAATGGCCCAGCCAGAGCCCTGACTTAAACCCAATTGAGCATCTCTGGAGAGACCTAAAAATGGCTGTCCACCAACGTTTACCATCCAACCTGACAGAACTGGAGAGGATCTGCAAGGAGGAATGGCAGAGGATGCCCAAATCCAGGTGTGAAAGACTTGTTGCATCTTTCCCAAAAAGACTCCTGGCTGTATTAGATCAAAAGGGGGCTTCTACTAAATACTGAGCAAAGGGTCTGAATACTTAGGACCATGTGATATTTCAGTTTTTCTTTTTTAATAAATCTAAATCCGCCGAGGCGAACGCGAACATGCAAAGTTCGCCGGGAACTGTCCGCCGGCGAACAGTTCGGTACATCTCTATATATGACGAAGGAGCATCTGACCTTGGAGGTTGAGCTTGTCTATTCCCTTTTATTTTCACAGAGTCCCAGCAATCAGCTTTGACTGCTTTAAGCTGCACCTTCTAGGTAGTATTCAGTGGCAATGTGTACAGTATATTGAGCTGGGCTACCCCCATCATTGTTTATATTTTGTCTTTCAGCTTTTGCTTTGTAACTTCTGCAATCATCTTTTATGGTTTCTTACATTGCCCTTTCATTCATACCAATATGGTCATCGCCACCACACTTGGCACATTTTATACAGACTTTGCCCTTTGAAGAGCATTCTGCAGTGGATCACTTTTCAAAGGGAAGTTGACAGGGATTTAGGAGATGTTGTGTAGCTGGTTTTAACATCTTCACATGTTATACTTGCTTTGCAGTTGGCTTTATTACAATCCCTCTGGGGCTATGCACTGCTGGGCAGTTCTCCCTGCCCCTTGCTTGTGTTTCAAGCTAAAGTTAGAAGCTTATTGTTTTTAATGCTTAGTTGCACCCGATTTTGCACTCTCTAGTTTTAGTAAATCAACCTCATTGTCTCTGAAGGTCCAGAGACCATAGTATACTTCTATAATGACAAACAGGAGAAGGGACATACACAATTCAAGGTACTTACAATTCCATTAAGTAGCCTTAGGTAGGAATAGAAATGAAGGTGAAATCCTCAGAGGAGGCTAGTAATTGTGCTGAAGATGTAGCCAGAGAGATATTTTTTCAGGGAAGTTGAGGTTGTGAGGCTGAAAACGGTGTCACAAACTCTATATTGTAGTATTTTATCAATAAGGCTGCACAATGGAGCCGCTGGAGGTAGTCGCCTAGGGGAAATCTTGGGGGCACATTTCACTGTAAACATGACCATAAACTGATATCACTTGAAGGTATTATTCAGCAAAATCTTCAGGAACATGGCTGGGTGGGGACCTTCTGACTTTTCAGACAGGCTTACAAATTGGAGGCTGCTTCCCCTTGTGCACTTCTCAAAATCATTATGCAGCCACAAGCAGATACCCTAATCTCAGGATTGCACAATCATGGCTTCAGCCAAACGTTCAAACATTAACATAATAAATAACTTTATTGCAAGTATGGTATCACTATCAGGACTTAACATTTCTTCTACCTTCTCTCTTTTTTCTCTGTGCATAACTAAGAACAGTTTCAAGGTTAAGAGTGCTCTGTTTATAAAATTTTAAAAGGAGGGGGGGGGAGATTTAGGAAGCAAAAACACATTGAGCAAGTCATGATCATTTATTAAATAACCAGATCAAAAGGGGTTCATTATCAAAACAATGAAACTTCCTTCCTGGAAACAAATGGTTTTATTATTATTAGTATTACTATTAATATTATCCCTGATGTTTATAGTACCAACAGTTTGTGCAGCTAATTACAAAATAACGGAATAATACCATTGCACAGAGGAGGTAAGAAACACATGTTTGTTGTTTAAGAAAAAAAATCAAATTTTTAAAACCTCATAAAAAAATAAATACAAGTGGGAGATTATATCATTATTTCTATTTTTATGACAACTTAAAATTTGCAGGTTCGAACCCTTCACCAGTCTATCCACAAAGAAAAAAACAAAGTTTTGACTTTGAACACTCTTTAATTTGCCAGGATACATTAAAGATCATAAGATGGTTTAAAGTGTTTTTTTACAAATGAAAAGGAATCAGTATAATAAACAAGACAGTAATGCTAGTAACATTATATTGAATGTAACCTTATGGCTGACAGGAAACTAGACTTTAAAGATGACAAGAAAAGCTTAGTGTGAATAAATCGCAAGGACCGGAAGGTTTACACGTAGCCATGTTATATCCAGACCATTTTCCCTTTAGTACAGTTTAGTTACTGGAATGGTAATAGCAGATTGGCGAAAAGGAAATGTGGCACAGATATTCAAAAAAGGGCCAGGATATACACCTGCAACCTTTAGACCAGTCAGCCTAATATCATTAGTATGTAAACTATTGGAAGGAGGGAGCAAATCCAAGAATCTGCCAATGAAAATTAGTAGGACCAACATGGATTTATGAAACAATGTTCTTGTGAGAACAACATATTAACATTCTATGAGGAAGCAAGCTGTAATTTGTATAGAGGAATGCCTAGTATATCTAGATTTCACTAAGGCATTTGCTACAATACCCCTTAAGCGCTTCATTTACAAACATGGTGTTTTTTGACATTGATGAGGTTGTATTTACATTGATAAAATTGCAGGGGTGAATCCAGAGGGTGGTGATGCATGGCATATTTTCTGAATGATTTAGTGTTGTGAGTGGTGTGCTCCATGGCTCTGTACTGGGACTGATTCTGTTTAGCTTGTTCATGAATGATGTAGAGGTTGGAATAAAATGTAGTTGAATCTCAGTGTTTGCTGATATTAAAAAGCTAAGCAGGGCAATAACTTTACAAATTCACAAGAAGACCCAATTAAAATAGAGTGGTGGGCAACTATATAGCAGATGGGGTTTAATATTGAAAAATTTAAAGTATCGCACTTGGGAGCTCAAAATAGGCATGCATGTAACTCACTAGGGGGGAGAGCTTCAGGGGAAATAGAGGATGGGAAAAGATCTAAGGGTTCTAATAAGATAACAGACTAAGCCATAGCAATCCCAAGGAAGGATGTCCTTGAACTGAAGAAAGTTCAGCAAAAGACAGCAAATTTAATAAGGGGCAGAAGGACCTTAGTTATGAGAAATGACATAAACATAAAATTACTCATCCTGGAATAGTGGTGCTTAAGAAAGAATATGATTGCAATATACAAGTCTTTAAATGGTGACTGTATCATTGGGAGAAAATTATTTAATCTAAGGTCTCTAAAGAAAACACACAGACACACAATGGATTTGGATGAGAAGTGGTTCAATGCTAAACTGCATAATGGTTCTTTACTGTTAGAATGGTAAGGATGTAGAACTACCTTCCATAGTTGTTGGTATCAACAGGGAGTGTAGATAAATTCAAAGAACGTTTATATGAGTTTCTCAGGAAGCACAATGTACAGGGATATTGAAAATCATAAACACACGTACGCACACACACACACCCAGGTTAAACTGGAAGGATCGAGTTCTTTATTCAACTTTACCAACTATGTAAGTGCACTTATCCTTGAAAAAAAAATAGCTGGCCCCAGTTTTATACTACACCACCTTTTTTTTTGGCTGTTGTTACTTACTGTTCTTATTTTGGTAACCACTTTTCCTCACTGCGCATTCAAGGAACTGAAAGATAAATCTATTATCTGGGCCTGTGTGATTTTTCTGTCACTAATATTAATATCACACTCTCCTAAAATTAACAAATCATTCAAAATTGCTTGCCACACCTATTAAAAAGATTAATTGGAAACTTTAGCTATAATTATTCTTTTTGTGCCTGAACAAATTATTTCAAATTGTTCTATAATTTATAAATGTTATTTTTTTCTGAAGGATAAAAAGCTGGAAATGAACATTATGAAACACTTGCTCTATTTCATGTGGATAATCATTTAAATTCTTTTTTAAAAACTTGCAGTAAGAAATACTGACCATTTAGTCACTACTGAAAACAAGTGTTACCCTGAACTGTAACTGTCAAAAGAAAATTTCCTCAGGTTAACGTATTATTTTAATGGTCAATCATTTTTAAAGGATAGTACATCCAAGTGCATTTATTAGGTGAGTTGAAAAATGGTACAGTATGCAGGTTGACAATTTCAGTTACAGCCTAATGTAGATGAACAGACCCTATTTTTAAAATATATTGTCTGAAGCACTGTAGCTCAACCTACACAGAGTAGCGAACAGAAGGCACACACCAGATAGGTAATGTCTTAAGTTAAGACATATTCCAGGGTTATCTGTTGTACAGGATAATAGGGATGGGATCTGAATGGGAGGTACATTTCCCTACTATTTGGGTTATGGTGCCTTTAAGGGAGAGTTCAATTAACATTTTTTATTACTTGGGGCTTTTCACCCAGGCAAGAAGAGGGGTTCCAGGGTAGTCCGGTCAGAGAGGAGGGCAAAAAAAGGAGAAAACATGAGTGCCTTCTAAGTGTAGCATGTTGGTAATTTATTGAGAATAAAAAACGTGTGTTACTAACAAAGGTATGTGTATAAAAGGCATAGAGCGTTGTGGTATTAGTCCTTGGCATCAGCCAAGGCCTGAAGAAGGAGAGCGTGTGAATATACACGCATCATATCCTGGAAGGGACGTCAAGGCAACCCGACTGTGTGTTCCACCAGGAAGCTACGAAATACATCGTTGCTGCCCCTCACACATGAACACCACTCGCAACATCTACTGGGTACCCCCAGGACACTAATGCCGATGACTGATTCCACAGTGTTCTATGCCTATTATACACATACCTTTGTGAGTAACACTAGTTTTTATTCTCAAAAAAATTACCAACATGCTACACTTAGAAGTAACTTGAGGATAAAAATATGGTGCTCAAGGTAAAATACACATGAAGCAGCAATAAAAGCATCGAAATATAAAATATATAAAAATATTGAATAGTCCGTAAGTCAGTGGATAGATTAGTCCATCGGGGGAGATGAATAGGCTTCAGATGGATATAACAGGCAGCATGCAGCAAGGGCAGGCTCTTCAAAAAAGTGAAGTGAACTCTGTAGATCGAAGTAACAAGGAAAGACAAGAAGAGCGCCTCTAAGTGCAGTAGTTTTAATGCATAAAAATGAACAATAGCAAACTCACATAGGGTAATGGGATAAAAGCTCAAGTAGGATCTAGAAGTGCCGTGGTGCGGTGTGTCCAGGGACCGGGATCCAACGCTGGAGCCGGGATGGTAACTGGCGGTGAAGAGAGTGCCTGCACTCTGTATCTTCTGGGTCGGCTGACTGTGACCAGCTTGGACCGCAACATAGATAGCACGTGACGTCACCAGCAGGCGGAAGGCAAACACAACGCATTTCAGAGCATGTGCGAAGGCCTTACTGGGCATGCAAACTCCTTTTTCAAGTGTAAAGGAAGAATGAAGGACGAGGAATATATATACACCAATAAATGGGTGTTTATATTATACACATATACACATTCTACACTTAGAAAGCGCTTGTGTTTTCTCTTTTGTTGCCCTTTAGATTTGCTTCTTACTCCCACATGAGCTGCCATTACAGTGAGCATCCCAATGACTTTATGGACTTTTCCTATTGAACTCTCATGTAAATTGAGATTTTGTGCCACGATCTCCAGGATCCAACATCGTGCCTACGTTTACGCCAATATTGTTGTTATGTTACGGTCAGAGAGGAGGGGACTGGTTTGAGTACTTTTTGGATTGGGAAGTCCTAATTTAAAACCTGGAATTCAGAGACTCAGAAAGACTTTGTGAAGAAAAGATCCTCCAAACCTTGATTGCAGAGACTTTCAGGGGATATATCCCCGGGATATATCGGTTTTAGCTGATCATATGATATTTTAAATACTAGTAGGATAGCTACAGTTTAGCTGCTTGTTTCCCGTCTTGGATATTTGTTAATTTTATACTTTATTAATAAGGCCAGCAACTGTATTCAAGGACAGCACTGAACAGTATTGCCCAGCACAAATATGAAAGTAAAGATTTCCTTATAAAGTCGGGAAGCAAAAAAAAAAAAGGAATCGTGCACCTCTTAAATTTTCAAAGTTGATATTTTGACTGGCCAACCTTATGTCAGCACATAATGGGTTAACTCCTCTGGAACCTTTAGGAGCACTTCTTCCTAGCTTCCTAGCTTCCTAGCTCAATAAAAGACAGCCCATCCCCAAACTGAAGTGCTCTTCTTTTTCGGTCATACTAAAGGCCACCTGTTGATTGCATTTTGTAATTACTTTGGTTGCTGCAAGTATACTCCCCTGCCCCACTTACCCCTCCAGGTTCAGCTTCTGCGGGTGATGGAAGACCCAGATAGTTGGAAGTAATCCTGCCTGAAACTGAGTGCCTTTAGTGCCAGGTCACAGGCAATGATGCTTAAACAGCATTGGAATTATTCAGGTGTGGTATTAGTAAGCTCTGCAATGTTACCATTTGCCTCTCCTTTGGGGTTTTCCTGTCTTATATAGGCAGTGTGTTGTGCATCTCTCTTGACTTTATCTTCAGTATGAGAGTGGCTGCAGATGATGTCACAGGGGCAGGGAGATGGGGAGGTGCGGGATAGTGACCGCTAGTTACCAAGCATCAGTGTAAACAGTCTTAGAAGTTGGCAGAGCAACTAGCTTTTCAGCTTCCCTCTCTGCAGTCCTGCCAGTTTTCTCTTGTGAGATAAAGACTTGTTGCTGTTGCTCCCCTGTTGTGCTGTGTGCTCCCATAGGTTGGACAGTCTGACTGGTTTTGTGTATCCTGTGCTGCCTGGGCTGCCTGGGCTAACCTGCTGCTGCTTCTGAAGTAAGTGGATGAAGGGAGATGCATCTTAGGCCCCTTTCACACATACGGTCCGTTCAGTTCATCAGTTCAGTCACATCAAAATGTATCCGTTTTTCATCTGTTTTTCATCCATTTTTCATCCGTTTTTCATCTGTTTTTCATCCATTTTTCATCCGTTTTTCATCAGTTTTTCGTCAGTTGTTATCCGTTTTTCATCCATTTTTCATCAGTTGTTATCTGTTTTTCATCCGTTGTCATCCGTTTTTCATCCGTTGTCATCCATTTTCATCCGTTTTTCATCCGTTGTCATCTGTTTTTCGTCCGATCCGTTTTTTTGACGGATGAAAAAAAACGGACATTGACGGAAGCGGATGAAAACGGATGTTAACTGATGATCATCCGTTGTCATCCGTTTTTACATAGAGATACATTGATGTCCGTTTTTCATCCATCAACGGATGGATGAAAAACGGACAAACGGACAGCATGTGTGAAAGGGGCCTTAAAGGGACAGCGTATCTGCTTTTTTTGGTGAGAGAATAATATGATTTTCTCCATATATTTTGTGCAGATATGAGCTTTCCACACCTGTCAGTGCTACAAAAGACTAGGGAAAGGTAGAAGGGGGCAATGTAGGCTCCCCTGTGTCCCCAGCTCTAGCCAATACCCTGAAAGTTCTTACAAGCAGTTCTAAAAGTTAGTGTTGCATGTAACAATTAAAGTGATTGTAAAATCTTGTGTTTTTTTTTT
This sequence comes from Pelophylax lessonae, assembly GCF_965119305.1. Taxonomy (NCBI): domain Eukaryota; kingdom Metazoa; phylum Chordata; class Amphibia; order Anura; family Ranidae; genus Pelophylax; species Pelophylax lessonae. The sequence continues at coordinate 369,141,353 of NC_138772.1, forward strand.
TTTTTTTAATAACAATATTTTTTAATAACAAACATATTATACTTACCTGCTCTGTGCTGTTGGTTTTGCACAGGGCAGCCCGATCCTCCACTTATTGGGTCCCCCTTCGCTTCCCCTGGCCCCTCCCTCCTGGTGATTGCCCCCACAGCAAGCAGCTTGCTATGGGGGCACCCGAGCTGAGCTTCTGGTCTGTATGTCCATTCAGAAATGGAGCTGCCATTCGGCCTCGCTTCCTCTCTCTCTCTCCTGATTGGCTAACTGACTTTGATTGAAAGCAGCAAGAGCCAATGGTGCTGCTGCTGTGTCTCATCCAAATAGGAGGAATGGCTGAGGGGCTCATGGACATTGCTGGATAGAGATGGGGCTCAGGTGGGTATTAGGGGGGCTGAGGCGGGCTGCTACACACAGAAGGCTTTTTATCCTAATGCACAGAATGCATTAAGATAAAAAAAACCTTCTGCCTTTACAACTCCTTTAACCACTTACCCACTGGGCACTTAAACCCCCTTCCTAACCAGACCAATTTTCAGCTGTCAGTGCTCTCACAATTTGAATGACAATTACTTAGTCATGCAACACTGTACCCATATAAAAATGTCGTCCTTTTTTTTACACAAACAGAGCTTTCTTTTGGTGGTATTTAATCATAATTGGGTTTTTCATTTTTTGTGCTATAAATGAAAAAAGACTGAAAATGTTGTAAAAAAAATGCATTTTTCTTAATTTCGGTTTTAAAATTTTGCTAATTTAGTAATTTTTCTTCATACATTTTGGCCAAAATTTATACTGCTACATATCTTTAGTGAAAATAACTCAAGTAAGTATACATTTTTTGGTCTTTGTGAAAGTTATAGAGTCTACAAGCTATGGTGTCAATCATTGAAAATTGATCACACCTGATGTACTGACGGCCTATCTCATTACTTGAGACCCTAACAAGCCAGTAAAGTACAAATACCCCCCAAATGATCCCTTTTTGGAAAGCAGACATTCCAAGGTATTTACTAAGAGGCACGGTGAGTTTTTTGAAGTTGTAATTTTTTTCCACAATTCTTTGCAAAATGAAGATTTTTTTTTCACAAAAGGGTCATATTACCAAGTTATTTCTCACAGACTTTATTGGAAAACTAGCAACTACACCCCAAAATAAATTCTGCTACTCTTCCTGAGTATGGCGATACCACATGTGTGGGACTTTTCCACAGCCTGACCACATACCGAGGCCCAACATCCAAGTAGCACCGTCAGCCGTATTAGGAGCAAAAATTTCACATTTAATTTCCTGACAACCTATCACACTTGTGAAGGTCCTGGAGCAACAGGACAATGGAAATGCTCACAAAATGACCCCATTTTGGAAAGCAAACACCCCAACACATAAACCTAGGAGGCATAATGAGTCTTTTGAAAATGTCATTTTTTTTCCATAAGTCTTTGGAAAATGCGGAAAGAAAATGAAAATGCATTTTTTTTTACACAGTTGTCCATTTATAAGATATTTCTAACACATAGCATGTACATAGCAAAAATGACACCCCAAAATACATTCTGCTACTCCTCCTGAGTATAGCGATACTACATATGTGAGTCTTTTACACAGTGTAGCCACATACAAAGCCCCACAATGCAGGGAGCACCGTCATTTCCTGACTACCCATTACAGTTTTGAGAGGCACTGTAGGGCACTGATAAGCACTATAGTGCACTCATGTGGCATAGATGTGGCACAGATGAGCACCGATGTGGCACAGATGAGCACTGATGTGGCATGGATGTGGCACGGATGGGCACTGACTTGGCATTGATGAGCGCTGACGTGGCACGGATGAGCACTGATGTGGCACTGATGTGGCACGGATTAGCACTGGCGTGGCATGGATGTGGCATGGATGAACACTGACGTAGCATGGATGTGGCATGGGTGACCACTGATGTGGCATGGATGTGGCACAGATGAGCATTGATGTGGCATGGATGTGGCACGAATGAGCATTGACATGGCATGGATGTGGCACGGATGAGCACTGATGTGGCACAGATGTGGCATTGATGTGGCACAAATAAGCACTGCCATGGCATGGATGAACACTGACGTAGCATGCATGTGGCATGGATTGCCACTGACGTGGCATTGATTACCACTGACGTGGCATGGATGTGGCACGGATGAGCACTTATATGGCATTGATGAGCGCTGATGTGGCAGGGATGTGGCATGGATGAGCACTGATGTGGCATGGGTGAGCACTGACGTGGCATGGATGTGGCACAGATGAGCACTAATGTGGCATGGATGTGGCACGGATGAGCACTGACATGGCATTGGATGTGGCACAAGGCAGCACTGACAAGGCATGGATGTGGCATGGATGAGCACTGATGTGGCATGGATGAGCACTGACGTGGCATGAATGTGGCATGGATTACCACTGACGTGGCATGAATTAGCACTGATGTGGCATAGATTTGGCCCAGATGAGCACCGATGTGGCATTGATGAGCACTGATGTGGCATGAATGAGCATTGTGGCATGGATGACCACTGGCGTGGCATGTATGAGCACTGGTGTAGCATGGATGAGCATGGATGTGGCATGGATGAGCACTGAGGTGGCATGGGTGGGCATGGATGAGGCATGAATGAGGCATGGATGTGGCACAGATGAGGCATGGATGTGGCATGTATGAGGAGGAGTGCAACTGCAGTTTCTCTCCTCTTCTCGCACACTGTACCAATCGTTGTGTACAGTGTGCGAGGAGAGGAGAGAAATGAACTGGACATGTGTCGGTTTGTTGACAATTCATCACTCCGCCATTGGACGGAGCGATAACATGGTAAAGGGCTGCTGTCATTGGCCCTTTACCAGGATCCGTGGATTCGGCGAGCACGGACAGCTCCATGTGCGCGCCCCAGGGGGCGCACATCAGTGCGATTCTGGGAGGACGTCATTGTGCGCCCTCCCAGAATAAACCAACCGCGCTGTAGTCGTCATTCAGCTATGGCCTGGTCGGCAAGTGGTTAAAGTACAGATCTCTGCCTGATGCTCTTTCTTGGGCTACAGATGCTATATGCAGGCAGAAGTCCATGACCCCAAGGGAATCCTTGTTCACTTCCTGGGACTTAGGCTTGGTTCTGAAAGCACTAGTGCAGACATCCAATAGTTACATTTCCATTGTAGTTCCTCACTGTAAAACTAGTTATTCTGACAGAAAATACTTCAGACAGAAGGGTTTTGGGGATTGCAGCACTTTTCTGCAAAGGGCCCTTTTGTGTAGTTTTACCAGAGAGAGTGATACTATGTCTATTTTCAAAGCTCAATTCTAAATTGGTACCTAGTTTTCAGGAAAACTTGAAGGCAGTACCTCTGGGTTTTTCTTACAAAGGTCAAAAGATGTGAGGAAAGTGGACAGTCTTTTATTTTGCCATCAGGTCCTCAAGAGTCATCTTCTATTGGATTACCAGGGTGACTGGATTGGCATGCAGGAAGAAGGCCTTTCTGCTCCAGAATAGGTGCAAGCTCATTTGACCAGATGGGTGGCAGCCTTTGGGGCAGTTATAGCAAGATTTTGGTGGAAGATATATGTAAGATGGCTAGCTGGGCCCCTTTAATTACTTCAGTGCATTTCAGTTTGAAATTTGAGTCTGGCAATTCATTCTTTGAGACATGCTTCATTCTGAACCAAATTTTGGAAGATAATTTCTCACTAAGCATGAGCTTTGTTTTGTCACGGTTTTATTAGTCATTGCTAGTCATTTGTTGTTGTTAGTCATTGGTTACCTACCAACATTTTAGGAAGACTATGGGAATAAATTGACAAATTCGACAAATACAAAAAAGGTCTGGTCATTGCATTTATGTGTTGTAACATTTTGCATGAATAGGTTTTAATATAGTGCACCAGCAATTCAATCAAATCAAAGTTAGGAAATTACAGCTTTAGCAGACAACTCCCTAACACATATCCTGTTATAAATGTTGAGATTGGAGGTTTCTGGAAGATTGCTGTGCAGACAAAAGTTACAAAAAAACCTGTGTAAGAAATTCATATAGCTGTGATATCATTTAAGGCATGCTAAATTGCCTCTCAAGTGGTGTTATCAAATTTCTGGCCACTTTAACATGCATTAAGCACAATTACTGTTTGATGAATAAGGGCCAAAAATACATAAACCCTTACAAATGTCAACTTTTGTCTTTTTACATTTTTATTTTTTTACACATTTTATAATTAGCAAATAGTTATTATTTTAAAGACAACGATATCTCTTTATGATGTATGTATCAAAAATCAGGCATTGTACTCTTAAAATGCTAGAAGTGCAAAAGTTTAATGTATATACCTGACGGATTAGGAGCATGAATAAAAATTTGCCTCAGGTTCTTAGCTGAAGTGAAACATATTTGGCTGACAACAAATTTCTATACGGTTCTTTAACTAATTAAGGTAAATATAGCTATTACTTGTCAGCATTTTACTTATGCTAATCATAGCAACCAACCTGGCACTTTTTAGTAGTTTTTTATTGCGTGAATGTATGTTATTTATACTCACATTTTGAATAATAATTTTTACTTAGCGAGTCATCCCTAGAAACTAGAGAAAGGTTCTTAGAAAATAAAAAAATATATACTATATAGAGAGGGTTGCAGCACAGAAAGCTCTTTATTGCTCATACAATAACAACAAGCAGAAACATTTCAGACATCCTTGCCTTCTCTCAAGCTGATTGCAACATAGTAGAGAAACACCTACTGTATAAAGCTAAATACCAGAAATTACATCCTCAGAATACAGTGGCCATTGCTTGTGTCAAAATACATATAACGTATTATACAACAAAATTACCACAGATGTATACAGTGAAGTTAATTTAGAGTATTGCATGACTTCTATTCGGCCCCAGGTATCCCTGGAACCCGCATCTTCCTCAATTTGCATTCTGAGTGACAAATACCTCCCACCCGCCATCTTATGTCCCAATGTAGACAAGTCTTTTTCATAATATATAAAGATACAGGAGGCTCAGCCTCCCACACCCCAAAGCACCTTGCCCCCATGTTAATGGGAACAAGGGCCTCTTTCCCAAAACCCTGGACTGTGGTTGTGGGGGAACCCAGATACCACCCCCCCCCCCCATGTGAATGAGTATGGGGTACATTGTACCCCTACCCATTCACCAAAAAAGTTTCAAAAATAAATAAATATGCACACAGTTTTTGACAATTCCTTTATTAAAAATAAAAAACAATGTCCGCCGATGTAGATTCATCATCAATCACAACACCCACCTCCCCTGTCAGACCTGAAAAAAAAAAAAAAAAAGCTCCACGCACGACGAAGGCTAACCTCCGATTGCCTGCTCCACCGTTTGACAGTTTTTAAATAGGTAAGGCATTGCAGGCAATTTAAATGTCTTTTTTTATTCCTTTATATACAGTGAGGGAAAAAAAGTTTGATCCCCTGATGATTTTGCATGTTTTCCCACTGACAAAGAATCGATCATTCTATAATTTTAATGGTAGGTTTATTTTAACAGTGAGAGACAGAAAGACAACAAAAAAATTGATTGATTTGCATTTTAATGAGTGAAATAGGTATTTGACCCATTTGCAAAACACAACTTAGTACTTGGTGGAAAAACCCTTGTTGGCAATCACAGAGGTCAGACGTTTCTCGTAGTTGGCCACCAGGTTTGAACACATCTCAGGAGGAATAGAGGCCACATCCTCTCCAAGTATTTAAGGATTCGTGACTGATGTTTCGTAAATCGAACCTTGAGCTCCCTCCACATATTTTCTATGGGATTAAAGTCTGGAGACTGGCTAGGCCATTCCAGGACCTTAATGTGCTTCTTCTTGAGCCACTCCTTTGTAGCCTTGGCCATGTGTTTTGGGTCATTGTCATGCTGGAATACCAATCCATGACCCTTTTTTAATGCCCTGGCTGAAGAAAGGAGGTTCTCACTCAAGATTTGACGGTTCATGACCTCATCCATCGTCCCTTAGATGCGGTGAAGCTGTCCCCTTAGCAGAAAAAACACCCCTAAAGCATAATGTTTCCACCTCCATGTTTGATGGTGGGGATAGTTTTCTTGGGGTCATAGGCAGCATTCCTCCTCCTCCAAACACTGCTAGTTGAGTTAATGCCAAAAAACTTGATTTTGGTCTCATTTGACCACAACACTTTCACCCAGTTATCCTCTAAATCACTCAGATGTTTCGTTAGCAAACTTCATATAAGCCTGTACATGTGCTTTCATGAGCAGGGGGACTGTGTGGGCGCTGCAGGAATTCAGTCCTTTCCGGCGTAGTGTGTTACCAGTTGCTTTCTTGTGACAGAAGCTTGTGACTATGGTCCAAGCTGCCTTAAGATCATTCCAAGGTTCCCATGCAGTTCTGGGCTGATTCCTTACTGGTCTCATGATCATTAAGAATCCACGAGGTGAGATCTTGCATGGAGTAACAGACTGAGGGAGATTGACAGTTATTTTGTGTTTCTTCCATTTGCAAATAATCGCACCAACTGTTGTCACCCTCTCACCAGGCTGCTTGGCGATGGTCTTGTAGCTCATTCCAGCCTTGTGTAGGTCTACAATCTTGTCCCTGACATCCTTGGACAGCTCTTTGGTCTTGGCCATGGTGGAGTGATTGGAATCTCATTGATTGATTGATTGCTTCTGTGAACAAGTGTCTTTTATACAGTTAACAAGCCTTTAAGAGAGTGCTCATAATCTCTGCTCGTTACCTGTATAGAAGACACCTAGGAGCCAGAAAACTTGCTAATTGATAGGGGATCAAATACTTACAGTATTTCTCTCAATAAAATGCAAATCAATGTATAACTTATTTGAAGTGCATTTTTTCTAGATATTTTTGTTGTTATTTCCGTCTCTCACTGTTAAGATAAACCTACCATTAAAATTATAGACTGATCATTTCTTTGTCAGTGGGCAAACTTACAAAATTAGCAGGGGATAAAATACTTTTTCCCCCCACTGTATGTCAGTTTTGCTGCAGCAGGTTCTATACACGTTACAGATGTGCCAGTTTACAGGCAGATTAATGGGTCCCCCGTGGGCACTATATTTAAAATAATTTTTCATTTTTATTGTTTCACTTTAAGCATTAACAAAATCACTGCTCTTTTTTAAAAAAAAAAAAAACACATTTTTGCATTGATACATGTCCCCCAGGGCAGTACCCAGGCCCCATACCCTTTTGATTGGTAATAACTTACACATAAGCCTTCAAAATGGGGGCTTTTGATTTTTCAAGTTTGGGTCCCATAGACTTTAATAGGGTTTGCGGTTCAGGTCCAAACTTTTTTCATGTTCAGGAGTTTTAGTGCGAACTGAACCATCACTAAAAGACACCATGTATAACAATATCCAATGCAATCCAATGCTCAGGGACACCCAGCAATCACAAAAATCTAAGTATTGTGCTATCATCATATCCAATATTATTGGGTTCATGAAAAGTTTCACAAATCGTTCTCAAAGTCTGGAAATTTTTCGTTGAACTCAAAGGAAGTCTATAGAGCAGAATAATTTGTTATTTCACTTTAAACATTTGTAGGACTATTAAGCAAGGTATTGTAAAACAAAAGACATTGAAACCTGGGCAATGCAATAAAGGACCATATGCTAATTCTAAAATTCTAAAATTAAAAATAAAAAAAAACATTATATCTGCCAACATAGAATTGGGGCTCAACAACTCCAACACACACTGATGGTTTGATTGCGTTGATTCTATAATTTTATAGAAAGAGTTCTGGGTTAACCATTCCTTCAAATTACTTTTCTGGCCAGGGCAAAGGATGTGCATCGCAATATACAGTAGATGTTTCTTATTTCTTCTGCTTTAAAACCAAAAGTTCATGATTTGCAAACTTTGGGAATCTAGGGGAAATGTTTAGTGAAGGGGAGGGATCAGAGGCGGAGGAGCAATAGGGGAGAAATGTTAAGAAAGGGGAAGTAAACCATCAGAAGATTTTCCCATGTGGGATCTAATGTATGAAGTAGCCAGGAAAACATCAAAGGCAGTTGTATTGTGGCACAAAATGAAAGGAGACACAGGTTGTTGTTGAATCTAGTTTTCATGACGTACGTGACAACAGTGATGTGTACTCAGTAGAAAATCAAAAAATGGAGGGGGAGGCGTGGCCTGCAGCCGAGGTGATGGCTGCATAGGAGAAGAGCTCCATGAGCGCTAGATATGTCCCACAGCAAATAAGCTACTGCACACTGACAATATCACTGCCCTCTGCTCGATGAATAATCTGAGAGGTCTACACACCGAATGAGGAAGAGAAAAGGCAGAGAGGGGGCCCCGCAAACTGACAGAGTTCTTCGCACCATCAGGGGCAACCTCTGCTCAAGATGGCACTGGCTCCAGCGGATCCCCGGCGGCACGGCTCACCACCCAGCACAGAGAGAAACAGCATTCACTCCTAGACAGAATCGGCTCTTTCCTGAGGCAGAATGATGCCTCAGCAAGGGACTTCCCTGTATGCAGCCCTCATAAATCAAGGCAGCGCTTCACTTCAGGAGACCAGGTGGTTGATAACATAGAGGAATCCTTCTCTGGGGACACCACCAGAGAATTTATTTAACAGCTGGAGGATTTTCAAACCACAGACCTCCCTCTTAATGCGACCACCATTAAAGACATGCTGCTCTCCCTTAAAGGTTCCCTTCAAAGAGACATATACCTTACTGGTGGAGGTTCCCCGCTAAGCTAAGAGTTACTAGAGACCTTAACCAATTGTGAGTGAGGAGGACGGTCTTAAGCTGGCTAAAAAAATGAGGTTCGCTTCCTAATGACAAGACCTCCCTACCTTCTGCACCTCCACCTGGCAGAGTCTCATCAGAATGGGAACAAGTTCATGTGCGATCATCTACTCCCAACCTTAAAGGACATGAAAACAATAGCTGAGCAGTGACTGCACTAGTAGCTTCAAACTGGCCAAATACTATTCTCTACGAGCGGGACCATGCTCCAGGCACTCAGAGGATACCCCCCTAGTTAATGTTGTGGCAAAAGCCATTCGTTGGTTCTTTTTAGCGAACCACTAAACAATACACCACAGTTTACGGATGTTGTTGGTTTCTGCCCTTTCTTGGCCTTAACCCCCCATTCAAGTGAAAGATCTTATGGAATGATGTTAAGAAACTCCAAGGGGATGTGGTGTATGTGCAAGAGACTCATTTTCATTCCCCGAAATCCCCAAAATATTCCCACAAGCTTTCTCCCATATTTTCACAGCTAACACCGAAATTAAGAAATGAGGGGTACTCATAGCCATGAAAAATTAAGTATCCTTCCTGCTACCCTCTGTCACCATTGACCCACAAGGAAGATACCTGATACTAGTATGCAACTTAAATAATACCACCTATATAATAGTATACGCCAAACACTGGACAACTTACGTTTCTCAACACTTTACTCAAAAAAGCATCAAAAGTCTGCTGAGGGCTCCTCTTGTTTAGTGAACTTCATCTGTGATCCACAACTAGACACCACCTCAACAAAAAAATCCCTAAGACACACCCTACGTTCCTAAAGAACAATAACCTCTATGACCCTTGGAAGAGTCTGCATGCATCAGAAAATAATACAGGAAAGGATTGTGTGTAGGATGATATATATCAACGGGTGTCATGCTGTCCCCCTAATAAATAGTACAACAAGAAAAACTTGGTCCCGAGGTGGGGTTTAATACAGCATGCACACCGAGAATGAAATGTCTAAAAGTCAAAAAAGTGTATTGTATATACATCAAAAAAATATAAAATTCAAACAATAAGGCTGGATGTGAAACCAGACCTATTGAAATTACAGACAAATATATACAGAACAAACAGAGTTCAATTATCTGTGCTGTGACACATTTTACCAAATCCACTAATCGGCATATAATGAGCCAGTAGACAGTGATTTGGAATAAAGTGATCCCGACATGTTTTGAAATCTATTGTTGATTTTTTCTTCGGGGAAAGTAGCACAGAGGTGTCTGTTATTCAGAATATTTGATATAGTTAGGTCAGCAATAGATAAAAGTATTAAGTGCATAAATAAACCAACAGTGTGTAAATATACCACAAATAACTAAATGTGTTACAGTCAAGAATTTTAATTGTCTGCGCATGTGTAGAATGAGCCAGGCCCTTAAGAAGAATACCTATATGCGTGCATGTATGCATATAGGTTGTTTGGACTTACCCTGAATATGTCTGTGAAAAGTTGGGGCAAGGCCAACACCATAACAATCATGGGGTCACATACACTCCTCGCTATGTATCTTCATTAGGCCCGTGTGAAAATCACAAATGATGGTACAAGGGTCCAGGGAAAAAGCCTCCAATCAAAGAAATATAGGAGCAGTATCATAAAACAAAAAGAGGAGGTGGGTCCTCAAGATGAAGTATTTTGTGTGATGCCACAAAGAAGGGGTCTATAAAGGACTCAGTCCCCCCAGGAGAACATCCCGCAAGGATCATTCAGATGGAGCCAGTCAGGAGACTACCCAGGAGGCTAAAGAAACATAGTAAAATAGAGTGATGTTATGTACTACAAGAAAATTCCCCATAAATTTACAAGTGTATCCAAAAAAGGGGGAATGGGGGGGGGGGAAAGAACCTATAGAAAAAGGCATATCCAATCCAAAAAAGTTACCTAAATCCCGTTGTTCCATATAAGTTTAGTGAGGAGTCAGATGAGTAGTCCTCTTAGCCTCAGCAGGTCAAATGATAGCCAGGAAGAGGAATCAAAGCTATTTACCTTTTTATAGACCTTAATAAATTGGCTCACCTGTATCCAAAGGTAATGGGTGGTAGGAGGTACTAGGTTAAACCCTTACAATTCAGACAAGAAATGGCTGAACGCAGAGGTGCCCAGTGACGTGTCTTTCATATCCCTAGTCCAAGTGGAGGGGGCCCTTTAAGACAGGCGTCTTCTCTAACGGGGGGAAGGAAACTTCCATGGCTCCTAAGGATCCCCCAGCTTGGCGGCGTACGGCGCCACCACGCATCTGCGTGTGCAGAGACGTCAGACGCAGACGAGCCGCCGACACGCAGGAGGTGGTCCCACCCCAGCTCCAACCAGGATGGAACGCAAGCCAGAGGCGACGTGAACACACGTCACCTCCGGATGGGGGAGGAGGCGGAAACCGCAGAATAAGGCCGAGGCATGCATTAGAAAAAGACTACACATTCTTTTTTGTTCCTATTCAAGAATCGACTTCTTCCTAATGGATCTCCAATTACTCCGTAGGACTACATATGCAGATATATATAGCACCATTTGGTTGGACCATGCCCCAACGACACCGATACAGAAATGCACATATTTACCATTTGGTGTTCGCACAAGGCATTTTGTAGAGGTTTGATGATACAAATGTCAGCGAGGGAGAGAAGGTATAGGTCACACACCCTGTCCGAGCCCCTCAACCAAATTAAAGTATTGGAAGCGCACCATAAACAAAATTTATCCCTGCAAACTCTAAATGAATTACAAAAAAGTAGATTGAACCTTAGACAGTTTTTATTACTAAAACACAAAAAAATTATAAAACTTTCTAAGGCAACGTACTACACTACAAGGCAATAAAGCAGGGCGTTTATTAGCTAGCTATCTTAATGCTAGACAGTCTAAGACCAAGTTGTCCTCACTAATACATCCTACTATAGGTAAGACAGTATATCACCCTGAAGAAATAGCGAATGCTTTCAAATCATATTATTCTCATCTATATAGATGACTCAGAGACTCCCCGACCCTCCCTAGAAAGTATCGCAAAATTCCTAATTAGCTTAAATCTGCCATCATTGACCCCCCCAGCAACTTACCTTCTTGAATAGTATTAAAATAATGTCAAAAGGTAAATCCCCAGGAGCTGAGAGATTCTCAGCTGAGTATTATCAAGAATTTACTGAAATACTGCTTCCACACTTAAACAAAGTTTTCAACAGGGCTACGACCCCAGCCTTCTTTCCTCCAGAAATGCTGCAAACTATCATAGTCACACTCCCTAAACCAGGGAAAATACCTGACTGTCCTCAAAACTTTCACCCAATTTATCTACTAAATTCAGACCTAAAGCTTTATGCAAATATATTAGCCAACAGATTATTAGATATCTCTCCTACTTTAATCCAAGCTGACCAGGTTGGCTTCATAAAGGGCAGGCAGGCCGTAGATGGCACAAGACGCATATTCAATCTACTGAAATTGGCAGAAACTCGCAAAACTCCAACTATGTTCCTCCCACTGGTTTCCGGAAAAGGCATTTGATAGGGTCTATTGGGGATACTTTCAAGCCACATTAACTAAATTTGGCTTCCAGGGCCTTATCAAACAAGCCAATTCCGCACTCTACACCTTCCGCCCAAGTCTTTACTTCTAGCATAATATCTGACATTTTCCATATCACAAATGGTACACAACAGGGATGCCCACTTTCCCCTCTGATATTTTCCCTGGTTATGGTGCCATTAGCAGCCCCTATCAGATCCCACCCTCAAATTCATGGCATTAGAGCCGGAGAACAAACGTATAAAATCAGGCTATTTGCAAATGATGTGATCCTCACCATATCGAACTCACAGATATCTCACAGACTCTTATATTTAGGCACCTACCTTACTTACATTTCCTCACAAACATATGAGGCTAACTACTGTGCTCTGCTGAAACAGATGACAAAAGACTTCATCCACATAGGAAAATGTGCGCTTTCCTGGATAGGATAGGTAGCTGCCTTTAAAATGTTAATTCTACCCAAACTGCTATACAGCTTACGTACAGTCCCTATACAAGTACCTAGAAGTTTTTTTAGTGACATGGACACAGCCATTAAAAGCTTAATTTGTCAGGGAATAAAACCCTGCATAGCATACGCCTCTCGAAGTAAACATAAGTCTAAAGGTGGAATAGGACACCCAATATTCCAAAATTACTACTACTCCGCTTTGCTAGACCAACCCAAAGCCTGGTTTACCCCACTAGATAAGCAATGGGTGAACATAGAACGATCAATGATCCAGAATTGATGTCTACAATCATTGCTGATGGCAAGTGCCATTGCTGTCCCGTGTTCAAATATACTTCTCCCTTCCATGTCAGCCACTTTGGAGGCATGGAATTTTATCCTATGCCAATCTAATACTAAACTCACACCGATAACCTTAGACATTCCTCTAAGAACTTATGAGCATCTCATGCCCTCATTGAAGGTATCACAGTGGCTAGGACTAGGACTTGCCACATTTAAAGACTTAACAAATCAGACTAAGTGCTGCCAAGGATATTCATACCTGAGACTATGCAACTTTCATCGCATACACCCTGCAACAAATATCACCATAAAGGCAAAACCTTGGCAACATCTCAACCAGGAAAACCCTAGCAAAGAGGCATATCTTGCTTTTACGATTACCTTCTAAGCTCAGAACCTTTTACAAAATACCCACAAATGCTTAGATGGGAAAAATACCTCTATAGATCCTTCTCTTTAAAATATTGGCAACAAGCACTAACAAATAATGTGAGTGTCTCCCATTGTTTAAAAGATTGGAATAATGCTTTAAAAATCCTACATAGGAGTTACCTTACACCATATACACTATCTAAATGGCACTCCGATGCATCACACTTGGGCTGGCACCAATGTGGTAGTGTGGGTAACCTATTACATACACTTTGGGCCTGTAAATCCCTCAAGAGCTTTTGGAACTAAGTTTTCACCTTTATTTCGCAAATACTGGAATACTTACTACTCTGAGACCACATCTTGCCTTACTAGGGCTAACAATAAGCTCCTTCCCTACACAATTTAGAACCATAGTATCTCATATCCTTATCACAGCAAGATTGAATATCACTTCAGCATGGAAGTCCTCTAAAACATTAAACATATCAGAAGTTAACAGAAGGGTTATTTCCTATTACATTTATGAGAAATTTCTAGCTATCAACAACCAAGGCTTGAAAACATTTAACATCAAATGGAGATTCGGGGAAATATTTAAACTATCAGAAACTTAATAATATAAACCGCACACGGTTCTGATACCATAGGACTAATGAATCTATTACAAAGATAATGCAGACAGTTTCACTCATTTTCATTTTTTTTTTCTTTCTTCCTTCTTTCTTTTTTTTTTCATTTCAACCTAAGTTTAAAGCTTAGTTAATCTCCCAAAGTTTATTTTTTACTTTATCTCTAATACCCACTCTAAATAAGAGATATGACTATGATGTCTAGCACTATTCACAAGATAACTAGACAATTTCAGCAAAATAGAAGTGTTTACCATCCAGCGATAGGTGGATAGAGCATCAAACAGGAACAACATATCATCACTTTTATATGTCTCTTCGCTTTGTATTTAACTGTCTATGCTATTATAGAGGTTCCTGCATGTACCTTTTAAGGAAAAGATGATCAACATTTTTTTCCTGTACTTTATTAAAAACTTCAATAAAAACTAATTGAAAGAAAATCGAAAAATGAACCAAGGAGTACAGGTTTTGTGAAAACGTTCAACTTTATCATACGCCTGGGCCAGGGTTTCCTCCATTTCACAGGTTGATGAGACTCTGTGTAGCCATTCCAGAACAGAAGGAGTTCGAGTGGATTTTCATAATGTCGGTATAAGATATTTGGCCGCATTCAGTAAATGTCTTTATACAGAATTTAGGTATTTTTTTAAACGAAAAATTGGAAATATGGGGCAAACTGCTTTCTCCAGTTTTATTAAATCAACCCCAGTGTATGCAGTGGTCAAGAGCATGTAACATACAATATAACATATAATACACAGTGGTTAGTAGTAAATGGTAAAATACCACATAGTGTATAGAGTCAGTGGTCAAGAGTAGATTACATTTCTTGAACTGCTTTTACAGCTTCAGGGTATGCTGATTCTTTAACACTCCTGGACCAGCACTAAAATGTCAAATCTTAAGATTTTTTCCATGTTAGATTGCTAAAGCATTAGCGTCTGCAGAATCCATTGTCAAAACCACTTTGCATACCAATCTGCTTCAGGCTTGTGTTTTTCTAGATGAAAGCAACAAGGATATCAAGGATAACAAATAGTCCATTTAACAAAAGGGCGTCCCCTGAAACATGTAGTCCTGGCAACTGACTTCACTTTGTTTGTTCATCTTCCAGTTGGTGGATCAGCTGATCGCTGTGTTTCAGCCACACTGTTTCCATTAACCTGTGTTTCCCCGCTGTTCGCTCACGGCAGGCCGCTTTCTCATTCAGAATTTGCCCTCCATCAAGATCTCCCAGTACAGTATATGCAGGTTTCCCCTCATCTTTGGGGCCCACCGACTAATCTCTGCTGCTGCAGGTTTGGATCAGATCCACCTGATGCTGTTCCAGTTTTTTTGCTGACTTCCAGCTACTTATGTTACTGGACTCTGGACTTCCAATCATCAGTATCATTAGCCACATATGGCCCATGGACAGTTCACATTCTGGTGCATTATAGCATGAGCGTCAAGCAGTGGTTTGGTTATGTATAATCTTTTCTCCATCATCCCTTGGGAAACTTTGTGGTTCTCCTGCTTTTGATGAGGGGACTGTGTTTAGCGCTCAATCGGCTTGTGTTGTGAAGCAATGTTTCCAATAAAAGAACCTGATTATTTATACAGCTTACTAAAAACAGATTTGGACATGGCCTTATGGTACAATATTGTGCTGTGTTTAGCTAGTTAAGATAAATACATTATTGACTGGCTTAGTAGTCTCAGTGAGGTGAGATGCTCCAATTTAAAAAACAAAGCATGCATACTAATGCTTAAAGCGGAGCTCCACCCAAAAGTGAAGGCTCTGCTTATTTACCTCCTCCCCCCTCCGCTGCCAAATTTGGCACCTTTTTGGGGAGAGTGGGTACCTGATTTTGACAGGTACCCTCTTCCACTTCTGGCTGACTTCGCCGCAGTGAAGTCATCTGGAAGATCGGCCACCCTCCTCCTTCCCCTGCTATGGGGCCATTCACAAAGCACCACGAGGATTCATTGCCTGTTTCCCTGACCCAAAATGGCAATGGCAGCACCCGGGAGTTGATTAAAAAAATTGTCTCGGGTGAAGGCACCACGGGATCCCTGGACAGGAAAGTGTTCTAATATTAAAAGTCGTACAGTATTTGTAGCTGCTGTCTTTTAATTTTTCTAAAGGAGCTTGGAGCTCCTCTTTAAGTTGAGATGCAAAAATAACCACATCAATCTACTGCAAGCAGCTCCTAGATCTATCCAAGGGCAAAGTCTATCTGCAAACGAACCTCTGGTCCATCTGTGTACAGAATCCAATACAAAGCCCACTTTCCTTTGGGAGAAGGATTATATAATATAAAAAATAAGAATATACTAGACTTTCTTATTATGGAAACATCTGACATCAGACCCCCTGGTTAATTGGTAAGGGACATCATGGACCAGACCATTCTACACCAGCAGGAATAAAAAGATCTGCTAAGGTAAAGTAAATATCAGTATTTTAACAGAGCATATTTTCAGATATAAACTCATTACTGTTGGTTACTAATGTAAATGTTTTTGTCTTTGTTATGCTTTGTTTAGAAAAATCTTCAGTAATATCAGTGTTATATTGAAAATGTATTTCTCATGCTTTTAGATCACTGACAAATCTAATATTTTTGTCTATGTTATGCTTTGTTCAGAATAATCTTCAGTAATTTCAGTGTTATATTGAAGTTATATTTCTCATGCTTTTAGATCACTAATTATGGAATTTTAGCTCACTAAGATTCAAGAATTTCCTTCAGTGCAGAAATGAACCTAAAAGTCAAATAGCATTGTTCATTATGGAACTGCTTTCTCAACAATTAAGGACATAAAGAAAGAATAATTATGAAATCTTTAAGGCCCCATATCTTATATTTCCAAATCACAAACACAACCATCAAGTGTCCTACATGCAGTAAAGGTTAATTAAAACAGTACAGATTATAGCTATATTTTGCAGAAAAATTCTCTAATTCTCCATTAAATTATTCATTCTTCAGCTATTATAAAACACATTAAGCAGTTGCTTAGAATTAAGTGTTTTTTTCAGTCATTAAGCTGAATTACCTGGTCTCTGTCATCATAATAGAAAGTCCTTCACAAAATTTTGAGGACAGATCTGACATTTGTGTAATATGGTACAAGAAAGTTTAGAGGAAACAACAATGATTTAAAGCGTAACTCCACTTTTGTTGAGAAAAAAGCATTCCCCTCTGTGTGAGCTCTGTACATTGCAGGGATTTTAAAAAACATTGTTGCAGATTCCTACCTTTTGTTATTCAGAAGAAATCATTGTTTGTTCCTCTGTGCTGAGTGGGTCAATTGGGAGTGGTTTCATAATTATCTATCAGCTGTGGCAGCTGCAGGGCTCTAATATGGAAAGCCGCAGGGCCTGCTTCCATATAGACATGTTCCTATTGGGAGTATCTCTCCAAAAATGATGTTTTTGTTGCAGGTGATGCCAGAAATCTGACTTGTATCTTAGGCAGACTTCTGGGAAAATTGTTGAGCCAATCACACAAGCAGGAATTTGTGTTTCTGGGGTGTGGTCAGTACACATTCTGTGTACAGAACAGCTCCAGGTAGCCATATTGCATTGCATTTTCAGAAAATGACAACAGCTGCAGATTGAAAAGGAAAGGTAATGTTTAATAACATTCAAATACAATATGATTTGTGTAGCAATTATATATGCTATATTGTTTTTTCTTTATTTGCTGATTTTTTTCCCCACGAAAGTGAGTGGAGTTACCCTTTAAATGATTAAAATAAATAAATAGTGCTGCGCAAATATAAATTATCATATACTGCACTATGTGCATCAAAACATTAAAATCCAAAAAACAGTGAATAATATATAACATTAAAGTGCCAATAGTTCCAATAAATAAATATAATTCCATAAAAGAGAAACAGATAAAAGAATCCAATGTAAAGAAGTGAATAGCCGTGCTAAAGACTAATAAATAAATAAAGTCCAAAAAATCCTAAAGTGATCTGTGCTCCCAAAGAAGAGTGACCAGAGTGTCACAGTAGACAGCCAACCGTGCACCCCCTTGTGATTAGGTGCTCACCTCAGATCTTTAAAAGGAACGCATGGGTTAATAGATCCTATAGATCATCCAACCATATCCTTAGGGCTCCTCTCATCCACAGTACTGAAATCTGGCTTGTGGTGTCACTCAATGCAGCATAATATAGAAATAGAAAAACTGGCAATAGTGCATGAAATCCTTAAAAACCGGTCTTTATTGAGTAAAAAATATGGGCTCACTCACATTTGAGGGTGCATATCATGCACATAGAAAATCGCATCAAGAGATGGTAGAAATCGTGGTGGTATAGCGGGAGAAACCGTTCAGCGCCGCCTTGTATTCACAGCGTGCGCTGGTAGCTCACAGTCTCACCAAACAGCAGTGTATCGCTCCGTCCGTCCTTGCCCCTCCCCTACGCGTGACAACACAGGGACCACGTGTCTTCCTCAGGGGGATATGATTGGACGGTGGATTACACATAGACTTATATATGATCGGTCAGCGCCATCTTATTGTAGCCACTTACTCTACAAATAGACGGCATGAACATTCAGCATATCCCCATAATAGGAACAAATCGCGGAACGTCTGGACATTATTTTAACATATGTATCCGTAAAATCATGTATAAATTATCCAAATATCGTTCAGCATAGATCATAAATATAAAATTGAATAAAAATAATCTAAAAGGACAGACAAAAGCCGACTGTTGCGGGTGTCTCTCCCATATCACCACAATTTCAACTAACAATACATAAAAGTATACATTATGCAAAAACATGATAAATATATGTAAAAATTTATAAAATGTAGGATTATGGGTTTTAAACTACACCTTTATAACCAATATCATAAAAAAGGAGGAAGACCATTAAAAACATTTGAATATCATAAATATCACCCTATGGAATTAAAAAGACAAGAATGAACAGTAAATATTTTAATAATTACTAATAAAACATCCCAGGTCGAATTCCTTATTGATACCCCCTGGATACAGATAGCCCAACTGATGAATCCACCATGATTCCCTTTTACTTAGCTCACGGACGAAATTCCCTCCCCTCCAATGTTTTTTGGGTGCTTCAATCACCCAAAACCACATGCCTTTGCAGCTTTTATTATGCTTTTTCTTAAAATGCAGAGGGAGATAATGTTTATCTGAGCCCTTTTTTATATTGTAAACATGCTCTTTTATTCTTTCTCTTAGGCATCTCTTAGTACGACCAACGTAGAATTTATTGCATGGACATCTAATGACATATACCACCCCTTCCGTATTACAGGTGATCAAATCCTTTATTTCGTACGTTCTGTTATTAGCAGGATTCTCAAAACTAAATACTTTCTTTATATTATTCGGTACCCCAATGCATCCATAACACCGTCAATAAGCATGAAAACCTTTCATATTCCACCTAAACATGGATAATTTCTCGGGTGGTTCCACCACATTTTTTACTATTCTATCTCTTAAATTGGGTGCACGCCTGTAATCAAAGTCAGGTTTCTCCTTTAGTGTCGGGCCCAGAATCTTATCCTGTTTGAGCACTGACCAGTATTTCATAATGATCTGCTCCACCTTCTTATATTGCACATTGCAATCAAGGACACATTTCATATCCTTTTGATCACCTGGGTCTGATGTTTTATCACTATACAGTATATCAAATTTGTCCTATCCATATCTCTAACTTTATTACTTTCTTTTAATAAAAAATCCTTCTAGTAACCCTTATTCACAAACATCTCTGTGAGATGACTCGCCTGCATTTCAAAATCCTCCATTCGCGTACAATTTAGTCTCAGGCGTGTATATTGACCCCTCGGGATGTTAAAAAACCATGGCTTAAAGTGACAACTTGTTACTGGAATATAAGTATTCCAATCTGTTTGTTTAAAGTGAGTTTTTGTTTGTATTTTTTTATCAATCACCTCTATTACTAGATCTAAAAATATAATCCGTTCTTTTTTAATAGACCAAGTGAGGGATATATTTTGGTCATTGATGTTGAGATTCTGGAACAATTGCTCTACATCAGAGAATTCACCTTTCGTCATTAGGATCAAATCGTCTATAAATCTGTTGTACATTATAATGTGTGGTGATTGTATGGAGTGTCGCCATCCCTCCTCTCATTTTGCCATATATAAATTTGCAACGCTGGGCGCGAACTTCGCGCCCATAGCGACGCTTTTGATTTGTAAGTAATAAATGTCATTGTACCAAAAATAGTTATGGTTCAAACTAAGGTGTACGTTTAGTAAACTGAGATAAGCCGAGATCTGGATGATCACGGCTTGTCTCAGAGCATTGCCGGTTTAAATTACTGAGAAGAGTAGTGGAGAACATAGTCTTCTCTTCTCATCTCAGTACACAAATGGCTTGCATTCACTGCAATAGAAACGGCCAGTTTAGTAACACATGATGTCACCTGATCACTGTGCTTCTCTTTGAAGATCTCCTCTTCCTGCTTCTCCAGCTCAGAGGTGGAGATAGCAGGAAGAAATAGGAGATCTCTGCTGTGAATGTCCCCGTGCCCAAAAGTGAAAGTAAAAACTCTCCCTACTGCAGTGAAATATACATCAACAGCAGGTTAGAAACACATTAACTATACAATCACATATATATCTGTGTGTGTGTGTATATATATATATATATATATATATATATATACTGTATGTACTGGTGTGTATGTATGTATATATATATATATATAATATATATATATTTTTTTTTATTATTTCAGGTACTTATATAGTGCTGTCAATTTACGCAGCGCTTTACATATACATTGCACATTCACATCAGTCCCTGCCCTCAAGGAGCTTACAATCTAAGGTCCCTAATGCCTCGTACACACGTACCGATCGTCGGCCGACCGATCGGCCGTCTTTTGTCCAGGGCTGTCCTGTCCGCTGAAAAGTGCAAAAGACTGCACACGAATTTTGTCGGCCAACAACAGCCGACTGCAGAAGTGATGTCATGTGATGGTTAACTTTCCGTGTGTTTTTTCTTTTCTGAGAATGCCCAGTTTTGCAAATCTGCTGTTTGTCGGCCGAATTCTGTACTGACTGGCGAACAATCGGCCGTTCTGGTGCTGGCCAACAAAAATTTTAATGCCTGCAGGACAGATGCCTGCAGACGAAAATGCGCTGTCGGCTGTCGGAAGCATCATACTAACAAGCATACAATCGGCCGATCGGTCGTTGGCCGAATATTTACAGCTGACGATCGGTACGTGTGTACGAGGCATCACTCACATACATACACAGCAGGGCCAATTTTTTATACAGGATCCAATTAACCTACCAGCATGTCTTTGGAGTGTGGGAGGAAACCAATCTGTCATGATTTGACCACGCCCACGGCGACTAGCTAACCGAGACGTGATGAATCGTGACTGGGCAGTATAAGGGGATAACGGAAATAAAGAAAATTCCTACTAAAGGCCCGTACACACGTACCGATTGTCGGCCGAATGTAGGCTTGTTAGTATGATGCTTCCGACAGCCGACAGCGCACTTTTGGCCGAACATAATCTGTCGTGCAAGCATTAAAATTTTTGTATGCCGACACCAGAACGGCCGATTGTTCGCCAGTCAGTACAGAATTCGGCCGACAGACAGCAGATTTGCAAGACTGGGCATGCTCAGAAAAGAAAAAACGCACGGAAAGTTAACCATCACATGACATCACTTCTGCAGTCGGCGGACAAAATTCGTGTGCAGTCTTTTGCACTTTTCAGCGGACACGACAGCCCGGGGACAAAAGACGGCCGATCATTTGGCCGACGATCGGTACGTGTGTACGGGGCTTAAGTAATTAGATTGGCTGCAATACTTTCACAGCCTGCACTGCCTTCGGTCACCACTAGAGGGAGACTCCACTCCAATCCAGCTGGCTGACCACACACAGGAAGATACAAATCTTACATACAATCTGGTGCACTCTAAGGGTTGGGGAGCAGTCTAGCAATTACTACACACTACTAGGATTCCTCCAGCTATCCTACAAGCCAGAACCCCTGTGTTGATCACTCTTCCCACTGTCCCGACACCCACACACCACAAACGATAGCCTGCCACCACCCAACAGTTTGTCCGCAGACTGGTCTGCTGGGACACCACACACACGCAGATCTCCGTCTGGTTTACAATCTGCATGCAATCTGCCAACACACAGTGCAATTGCATACAGATTGTGTGTGTGCATATATATATATATATATATATATATATATATATATATATATATATATACTGTATGTATATATACCGTGCATGTGTGTGTGTGTGCATAGATATGTTTTCATGTGTCAGAACATGTCATTATGAGTTCTTTTAAACTTTAGTTTCACTTTTTAAACTTAGCAGTGCCTGTAATCTCACAATATCTCGTGAGATTACAGGTAGTCCACCCAGTTATACACAGATCACGGCAGTTCTCAGAGAAAAAACTTCTCCTCAGAGGAGATATTTTTTCTCTGAGAACTGCCGAGAATTGAACTGAGAGAAAACTTCTCAGTTTACTAAACGTACACCTAAATGTGAGACATTTAATAATACATTTTCTCAACTTCAAATCACTAATATCTGACTTCTCCAACGCCCATTGGACAGCCCCTTCATGGCTAATGCAGGTGTAGAGTGAGGCCACGTCTGCAGTGGCCATGATGGTATCATCCTCTATCTCAATATTGTCCAATAATTGTATTGTGTGTTTAGTGCCCTTTAAATAGGAAGCTGTGTTTTTCACTAATGGCTGCAAAAATATGTCAATGTGTTCACCCAACCTGGATGTAAGGGAATCTGTCCCACTTAGGATGGGCCTACCAGGAGGGTTTACATTATCTTTGTGTATTTTCGGGAGAAAATAAATTACGGTATACGGCAAGAAGTTGGCAATAAATACTTTGCTTCTTGTTTGCTTAAAAGGTTCCTTTTTAATACATATTCAATCAGTTCATCCACGTCTTTTTTAAAACGTTTTGTGGGATTGGATAGCAGTTTTTCATATGTGTTTCGATCTTCTAATAATCTGTTCATCTCGTCTTTATATTGTTCTTTAGATAAAAGGACAATTCCCCCCCCCATCCTCTGGACGAATTACTATGTCTTTCCTGCTTTCTAATGTCCTGATTCCCTTCTTAATATCCTCCTGACCATATACTTTTTTTATCGGCAAATCTTCCAGCTCAGTAGTCACCAACTTTTTAAATAAATCAACATATTTATTATCTGTAATCCTGGGGTTAAACTTTGATCTATTTTTTAGTGAGGAATGGGAGCTCATAATACTTGTACGTTCCTGCAGTTTTAACTCATAATATTTTTTAATATTTAGTTTTCTAACAAATTTCTGTATTCCTACGTATGTGTCAAACTTATTTAGGCCCTTTGTGGGAGCATACTTGATACCCTTATCCAGAGTGGTTAGTTCCTCTTTAGTGAGAGTGGTCCCACTTAGGTTGTATATTCCCTCTCCTATTGATACCTCCCTCTTTTTCTGTTGCAGGCGTCTCCCCGCTCTGCATCCTCTCTTATTTCTTTTCCTCCCTCCTCGGTGGGTGCGCCCCACCATGTGCCTAAAAAAGAGGACCTATTTTCTGAGTTATCTTGTTCTTCATCCCTAAGAGGGGAAAATCGATTTTGGGTAGGAATAGAGAATTTCTCTTGCTCCCCCTTTCGTGAAGTAGTTCTAGGGGGTTTGGGGGTGTAGAAACCATCATTATTCGAACCTCCTTTGAGGGGGTGCACGGTTGGCTGTCTACTGTGACACTCTGGTCACTCTTCTTTGGGAGCACAGATCACTTTAGGATTTTTTTGGACTTTATTTATTTATTAGTCTTTAGCACGGCTATTCACTTTTTTACACTGGGTTTTTTTTTATCCTTTAATCTGTTTCTCTTTTATGGAATTATATTTATTTATTGGCACTATTGGCACTTTAATGTTATATATTATTCACTGTTTTTTGGATTTTAATGTTTTGATGCACATAGTGCAGTATATGATCATTTATATTTGCACAGCACTATTTATTTATTTTAAGTATTCACACTGTTATGAGAAGTGGAGTGTCTGCAGCAGATAGCCCATTAATCTAGAACCTCAAGGTTGCTCGCAGGACCTATTTCTTTTTACCCTTTAAATGATGTTACTATGTAATACAGCTACCAAACATAAAACCCTCATAAAATATTTGTTGATTAATATAGTAATCTGCTTAGTGAACAACTAAAATCATTATTGAAATAGCACAAATCATTGATTTTTTTATTCATGTAATACTACAATTTTCCCTAGTGTTATCAGATAGGTCCTTAATGGATTTAAACAGTATAATGAATATAATCAGCGCAATCACCTATATTAGTAGTAATGAAAATTATTAAACTCCACCCTATAAACAACTAACCTTATGTAATAAGTTATGACTGCAGCTAACACTTGAGTGTGTTCACCAACTAACTCTCAGTACTAATGTGTACATAAAAGTGCAGAGCTTTAATTAACTCAATATTCTTAATTTGACTACATCAATATAACATATATTCAAATAGAAAAAAATATACATAAAAAAAGCACAACTTGTGTAAAACACACATTTTTTAAACATATTACATGTGTTTTACACAGGTTGTGCGTTATTTGATGTATTTTTTTTTTTTTATTTGAATATATATTATTTTGATGTAGTCATATTAAGAATATTGAGTTAATTAAAGCTCTGCACTTTTATGTACACATTAGTACTGAGAGTTAGTTGGTGAACACACTCAAGTGTTAGCTATATTGAGTTGATTGTGCTACACTTAATGGATTTACATCTAAAAACAAAAGCATGTTATATTGCAGCTCTGTGCTCATTGGATGTGGTGGCTGCATTCGTTCAGGCTTCAATTACCTCTATTAAAAAGAAATACGTGTCTATAAATATTAAGTCATCATATGTTTTAATCTCTATAGTGGGAAAAAATCCATATTCCACATTCTTAAAATGTCAAGTGAAATCACTCCACCTTTTGAAATACTGTGTGTGTGTGTGTCTCAGTTTCTCCACCACAGTGATAGTTTTAATCTCTGGTGCTCCCACAATGTATCCTTTCCTCTACCTTCAGAAAAATGCACTCATCAGGTAGGTAAGATAGAGCTTATATCATAAAGGTCCCAATAGGCTTAAAGTGTTACTAAACCCCCATCATAAAAAAAAAAACTATCAATAAATGGAGTAATATATGCGGTTCATACTCACTATGAGATTCATCTTCTGGTTTCTGCAAAAACACAGATTTATCCTACTGCTCTCTATCTCCCCCTTCTGTTCAAGTTCCCAATTCAGCTGGGGATTTTGCAAAGCAGTGCTTGCAAATCTGCACATGCTAACTTTTCAGTGAGTTTCTATGCTGAGCATTTCCTCGCTATCACATCTGAGCAGACCATGTGACTATAAAGTCACACATGTGGGTGTATACATAGTGGTAAATGACAGCCCACTCCCTCCCTCTTCCTCCATACCCGTTAACCAGTTAAACACAAAGGGGGTGGGATAATACATGTAGATTGGTAGAGGAATAATTTTCCCTGTTATTCTAAGACATAGGCTGGAGAGGTGTGACACAACCTGTGACTGGCACAAATCCACCCACACCATGTTAATGCCAAAAAATAATAAAGATTTAATTTTAAATGTATTTTTTTTGTGACCAGCAGCAGAGGTTGAGAAGCTCATCCTGCTTTTGTTTCCCTGCTGACCAGCTGGGAAAGTGCTGGTTCATGTGACTGCTGTATATTGGTTAGGAAAAAAATAATTACAGTGCCATCATCCATATACAGAAATAAAAGGAGCATTGTAAATTAAATAGTGTGATTAGTATCAGAAACATTAAAAAAAAGTGTTGCTATCTAAGTGTATCTGTTTAATAAAAATAAATAACAGCAAGTACAATAAAAGATTTCACTCACAGAACTCAAAAGGATACAGCCAAATCTCAGCCACAGCTAGCCAGTATCAGCTTGAGGAAGTCCAGAGGAGGCTGGCTAGTGGTCAGCTGAAGAATCTCTGCTGGGCGGACTGGCAAGCAGGCAGAGAAAGTTGCAGACGGAGCCCACAACCAATCTAGCATGAAAGCTGGTGTGAGAACTGGAGACGGAAGGAAGTTGGGGCATGATGACATCACAGAGTGGGTGGTAACATGTTTCGGAGCAATTCTGCTCCTTTGTCAAACCAGAGATGGGCCCTTTTCTGGTTTGACAAAGAATCAGAATCACTGTGCCTGTATCCCTTTGAGTTCTGTTAGTGCAATCTTTTATACTTGCTTTTATTTACTTATATTAAACAGATAAACGTAGATGGGGGTGCCTTCTTTTTTTTATTTATTTATCTTTACAGTTTACAGAGGAACCCATTACCCTCAAAAAGAAGAGCTACAGCCATCTTTTAGGTAGACAGGTCATAACGGAATTTTTCCATGCATAGACATTCATGGCATTTTAGGGTTAACACACTTAAGCCCCGTACACACGTACCGATGGTCGGCTTACAAATGTTCCTCTTTTCTCCCCGGGATGTCGGTGTCTGCTGAAAAGTGCAAAGACAGCACAAGGACAGCACAAGAATTTTGTCCGCCGACTGCAGAAGTGATGTCATGTAATGGTTAACTTTCCCTGTGTTTTCTATTTTCTGAGCATGCCCAGTCTTGCAAATCTGCGGTCTGTCGGCCGAATTGTGTACTGACAGGCGAACAATCGTCCGTTCTGGTGTCGGCATACAAATATTTTCATGTTTGCAAGAAAGACTTTTGTCCGCGGATTGTGCGCAGACATCTGTCGGAGGCACCATACTAACACGCGTACAATCGGCAGATCCTTCGTCCACCGACGTTTGTATGCCGACGATCGGTACGTGTGTACGGGCCTTTACTCTCTTTTTGTGCTATGGGTTTTTTTTTATTGTGTTTAGTATCATTTTTTTTTTATATATATATATTTTTTATTAGAAATTTTCAAATACATACAACAAGTTAAAAGAAAATGTGGCATAACAAGTCACAAGACAGCACTCTCATGGTAGACAATATGGAATACTGTAAGACCATAAAGTAGGAGCATGGCAGCCCAATGAAATTGACAATGACATACCTGACAAGGTATGTGAATGAAGAGGTATGTGGATCAATTTACAGCAGCGTCTCGCGGGGATCATAGCAGTTAAGTAGAAAAGTAGCACCAGTAGAACAACAACAGTTTTCTCATGGGATAGGCTAGGGGAAGAAAACCTAAAACTGATAGAGACCTGGAAATCTAGACCAGGATAACAATTACAGCAAACAAATTTGAACGTTACCTGTGTAAGAAAAACCTGTCAGTACCTATAAGTAACTAGGTGTTAATAAACGAATTGGGGGGGGGGGGGATAGGGTAATTTCACTCCAGTTGACTTAGTTTGAGTATGCCAAGTGAGTTGGATATGTTGGCCAGGTTGTACCACTCCGTGTAGCGAGAGGAGGACGTAAGTCATGTGATTTCCGTCTGGGGGAAGAAGTGTTCAATGAAAGGTCTCCATCATGCGAAAAACACTTTTTGTAATTCCGTATCCAGCTTTTCTCTGTATAAGAGATCCGGTAGGTCATTGCGGACCATTGATAATGTGGGGGGAGTAGATATGATCCACAATTTCATGATTGCCCTCCTAGCAGCGAGTAGACATAAGTGGACCCATTGTGGGTGAGACAGTTTTCTCTGTCGATCAGGGGGATCCGCTGAGAGGGGGGCTTCATAGCTGAAGAGATAGAGCAGGGGATCCTTAGGGACAGCGTGACCCATGACAGATGCAAGAAAGGAGTGAATTTGGTCCCAAAAATCTGTGATTGGGGGGCAGACCCAAAATCTGTGTAGTAGAGAAGGCTTGTTGAGTCCATATTTAGGGCAATGTAGGTGGAAGGGTCTGGTTTTGTCAGAAGAGGTGAAAGGAGCATAGGCCCTTTGTAGAATTTTGAATTGAGTTTCTCGCCATGTTTCGTTGATCATATATTTACAAACTTTGAGATATCCCTGTGTGATCTTTACTTCCAAATCTGTGCCAGAAAAGTCCTTGCTCCAAGAAGACTTGGGGAATCCCCCCATTGGTAGTTGGTGGTCTAACTGTAGACGTTTGTAGAGATCAGAAATAGAGTAGGACCCCTGCTGTATGAAAGGAAGACAAGAATTTTATAGGCTTGGATGAACAGAGAGAATGAACATGGGATATAGCTTGGTTGTAGTAGAAGCCATGAAAGGGAGGTAGATTAAATTCAGTCATAATACCTGAGAATGGACGGGGAGATCCTGAGTCGGGATTGAACAGTTAAACAGCTGAGATAAGTGACCAGTCTTTCCATAAAGTGTAGGCTTTGTAGGCTGAGCTCTGAGGAAGTAGTATCATTTTAAATATCTCAAAGTTATACTGCCAAATATTATAGGTAGGACCTATTGTTAAACTACAACTACATCTTAATGAAAGTACACAAAGTATACACAAAATCCCATTTAAAAAATTCTCCAAGCACTTTGATAATCAACAATAGCTGCACATAGGTGTCCAGCATGACTTATCGCTACAATGGCAGCTCCATATGACTAATGCCACAAACCCCAGACTCTTCTTCTAGGGTTATCATAGATATGACTTACCCCACTAAGTCCATACCTATGCTTTTCATCCTTGTTCCACCCTGTTCCACTGTACTGCCACATGCCGCATTCAGGGAGCAAAATTATTTACCAACGTACAAACAATTTTGTAAAAAAAAGGAAAAAATGAGAACTGTTTATCAGATTCAACAAACCTATATTTAAATACAATTTAATATAAAGGGATACCAAGGTTGTGTCTCACTTACTATTCAAAAGAAACATGTAAGATTAAAAGCCTTAGCAGATCAAATAATTTAAAATAATATGTTAAACTGCTCTATAAAACAAAATAACAAATTCACATCATTTTGCATGTAAAAAAATGCAGGCATGTGCTTTATAATACAATGTTACACCCTAAAAATGGATGTAACAAGTAACATGTTACAAAAAGGTGAACTTATCCTTTAACAGATTAATTACATTTCACAAGATCTCCTTTCTGGGCAAGCTCAACATGAATAAATTCTTCAGATTGATTCACAGTGCCATGATCATGAACAAAATATGCATTAACAGGTCATCCCATATGTTTCTGTACACCAAAGATTGTAAACATTTTATAGCATCTAACTGAGGAGGATCTCCCAATTAGCAATGGGCATAATAAGTCAATAGCATAAAAAGTAAAGAGGCTATTAAACTGTAATGGCATAAATGCCTGTTCCAGGAAGTGCTATTATCCTTTAAAGAAATGTAGTTGTACCAATTGGTATTGTAATGAGAAATGGCAGCCATACTGTCTGGTATATGCCCAATAGTGTCTGATTGGTGAATCAGGATGCAACACATGATGTCCAAAAAACTGCATATTTAAATGATTCTGAGGGCTAAGCAATGATCTTGAGGTCATGATTTGTAAGATGGGGCTACAAAACCAATTGGATTCATGAATTATGGCTCTCAGAGCCAAGGAGATTAGGATGAAGAATGGAGAAGCAGAAATATTGACTATAAGGAGATCACTAGAAATAGTCCAGGATTCACCCATTTTGTATGATTTGCATTATTTGTGCCAAACATTGGCAATTATTGATGAATGTTTAAAACGGTATAACCTTGCGCTT